>NW_028141167.1:6139830-6739830 GCF_030444845.1 Prenolepis imparis
ATTATAATATACTTATTGTTAGTATATTAATGAAGCATGTACATTAATCAATAAAACATGTTATTTATTTGTACAATGTATATGTAAATAATAGTGTAATAATGACATGTAAAAATAAAGAATTATTGTTCAAAATATCATCGAACAATATCTCTTTGTATTTGTTCTGCATTAATATCATTACATAGTATTGATAATTCCTGTACTTAAAAATTTTATCTCATCGCTGCCAGTCTGAATATAATTCGAACAAATTTACTCTTATGGAAATATCAAATAATAAAGCTAATAAAATTAATAAAACAACTGGCTCACTCAGTTCTGAGTATTAGCGTGTTAAATTTATACGCGTAACCGCTAACCGCTGGGTATAGTTTTTTCCATTATCGGCGAACCGCGTGAACGCGAGTTCTACCGTAAAGTCTAATTAATAAATAGCTAATGAATTATTCTTTGAATGATTTATTAGGCCGTTCCTGACGGTACTGCAATGCCAGGCCGACCCGCGGCAGAGTCGGAGCAAGCTCCGGTCACCCGCCCGGTTCCAAAAATCAGTTTAATATTCTGAATCCCCTATGGGGATTGTATCAGATATTAAGCTGATAAGAACAGATTAAAGCCTTTTATTGAAAACACAATTAATGTTCCCCGGAGGGGCAAGCCCCCCCAGGGTGTACTACAGTAGGGTGGCTTTTAGAGCCGCGTGCAATGATAATTTCATTGGCGGGGGACAATAGCCCCCCCCGCCACTGGGCACCATGCAATACAGTGTTGAGGGGGCCCAGGCCCCCCCAATCTCACGAGTTAAAAGTAATAAAAAATCATCGCCCCGGCTGACTGACCGGGGCGACGATCCTCCAACAATGCATGCACTATATCCACCCCCGGTCTACGCAAGCAAAATAAGAAATAGGTCCGAGGGCGGACACGCGGCGAATAACTAAAATGTGTATCACGCGAAATTCATTCTTATCATTCATTCATTCACGGAGCCCACACATATCCACGCAAACACATTCATGCACATCGCATGCACGGTATAAATAGTCGCAAATAAATAAAAATAAATAAGCGCATTCAAATAAATAAATACTCATACATACAGTCGCAAAGAAAAAATAAATAAATAAGTGCATTCAGTCGCAAGATAAAAAATAGATAAAAATAAATAAGCGCGAGATACAAAATAAGCGCATGCACGTATATACAGTCGCAAAAAATAAATAAAAAATAAATAAGCGCACATTCAGTCACAAAACAGGCATACCATGTGGGCAGGACACGCGACATTCATTCCCGTATATTCATTCGCGGAGTGTCACGACCATTAGCCGATGGGCCAACGCCGGCGAATCGCTCGCGGCGGAGTCGCGAGAACCCCGTTCGCGGAGGAACGGGAGGGAGCGGCATACTGGCGCACGCCGGACACGTGCTCCACGTAGATGTCCCTTGACCAGCGAATAGTATCCGATACAATGAGGCGGCGCATCAACGAGGCGTACGCGTTAGTCACGCGCAGTTCTCGGAGCACCGCCTCATTGACCGGATCCCATGAGCCGAGCGCGCCGACGACGAAGGCCGTCACGACGACCCGGTATCCCCTCCGCTGGAGCTCCTCCGCTAGAGGTGAGTACTTTTCAACTTTCCTCACCCTAGCCTCATAGAACGCCTCCAGCCGATTTTCGAAGGGGACCGTGACGTCGCATATGACGACACTCTTGGAGGGCTCGTGCCTAACCACAAGGTCAGGCCGTAGCTCCCCAAGTTCCCCGTCGACACCCTCGACACGCCGGTTGACCCGCTTATCCCCCGGCAAGCGGCAAGCCCTCCAGAGGCGGTGCAGGACGGCATCGTGCCTCTGCTGTATCGCGGCGGCGTGGACCCCGCAGTGCCCCAGCACATGGGGAAGGGTCTCGGCTGCTCCCCCGCATCGCCGACACCTCCGGTCGCCCTCCCCCCAACGGCGAGCGCCGTTTAGCGGGAGGACGTCCAGACGTGCCCGGTGGATAAACCTCCAATCAGCGAAGCGGGTGAAGCTGCCACCGCGGACGAAGTGATTGCTCACTCCGGCACGCGATGACACCTCGAACACCTTCCCCTGGTCAGGCTTGCGGAGGAGGGTGGTCTCATACCACGCCGCCACAGCAGAGCGCAAACGGGTCACCACCTGGGCACGGGCCCCAGGCGGTATCCTCACCGTCGCGCCCCTGGATCCTCGGCACACCAGGACCAGCTCCTCGGTCGGCGCACACCATTCCCACCGCAGCGACAACCTGTCGGACTGCCTCCGGGCAGCGTTCCGAGCCCTCGACCACAGAGAGCGCTCTCCTCCGTCGCGCAGCCTCCCCTCGAGCGAGCCCGAGAGGAAAGCCGCGACATCCACGTTGGTAGGTGGTTGGCCGATGCGCCTGGCTACAACCCCCCTCAGAGACGCCCACGCGAGCCCCCTGACCGTCTCACAGCCAGCCGTAAGCATACGGAAGGCATGCGCGACGGACAGGACATCCGCGAGGTCGGCCAGCGGAAGCAGTCCACAGCCCCCCCGGCTGGGAGGGAGGTAGACTACCTCCGCGCTCGCTCTCTGCGGGAGATTAAGCCAGGCCTTGGCTGTCCTGCGTATCTGCAGGTCAGCGGCCTTTAGCGGACGCTTCTCCATGGCCGCCCCCCGCAGCAAGAAGTCCATCCGCGGCAGGATGTTAGAGGCCGCGGTCTCCACCTTCTGCCACGGGGCGAGGAGGGATCGGTCCACCGCCCGAAGATCCTCGAGGAGGCCACCGATGGTCCGGAACGGTGTCGCGTCAACCGCGAAGCCGGTCGGCACGCCAAGGTGGTGGTACGGCTCGCCGTTCGCCAGGTGATGAACGGGCTGTCCCTGGATGGCGAACTCCGTCGGTAGGACCCTGCCGCCCGCCCCCGCACCAATGTGCAGGGTGGCACATTTGGCAGGGTTGAACCGCAACCCCACCGACGAAGCCGCGCCCTCCGCGGCGGCCAGGAGCCGCCGCATTCCCTCAGGGGAATCGGCAACGATCGCCAGGTCATCCGCGTACGCCAAAATATTGCGGCGTAAGCCCAATATATCGTATCCCGCATCGACACCGGCGACTGCACGCAGCACCGGGTCGATAGCGAGATCGAATATAATTGGGCTCAGCGGACAACCCTGCCGAACCCCCGAGCGAATCGAGACAGGCGCGGTGTAACCCCCGGCGGTCCGCACCCGCGTGGAGCACCCGTCGTACATGGAGTCCCATATACTCTGAATGCCCCCCGGCGCCCCGGAGCGAACGAGAGCGCGGCGGATCGCCGCGTGCGGGATCGAGCCAAACGCGTTGGAAAGATCCAGCCACGCGACGACCGCCTGCCGCCGAGTCCTCCGCGCATCAGTCAGGATTTCCTGCAGGACAAAGTTGTGCTCGTAGCACCCCTCGTCCCGCAGGAATCCCTTCTGTGCCGGACACAATTTACGATTCTTGACCGCCCAGCCGGTCAAACGGTCGGCGACGAGCGCGGCGAATAGCTTGGGGGTCGTATCCCCCAGCGCGAGAGGACGCCAGTTCTCCAGGGACTCCCGATCCCCTTTCTTAAATAGGAGAACTGTGTTGGAGGTCTTCCAGGACGCCGGGACTGCCTCGAGCCTATAGCAGGTGTTGAATACTGAGGTGAGGAGCCGCGCCCCGGGATCCGCCGCACGGAGGTCACGGTAGGCGATACCGTCAGGCCCCGGCGCAGAGTTCGTCATGCGCCGGAGCCGACGATCCACCTCTCGCTCCGTGAACGGATCCAGCAGGAACGCAGCATCCTCCTCCTCCTGGCTCGAGGGGTCAGCGCGCTCCACCTCCGCGGCGGCGCCGCCCAGATCCTCCCCTCCGCGGTACAGTCGTTCGAAGTACTCCTGGACCTGTCGACTCGGCACCTGGCAGAAGTCGGCAGGCCCAGATAGCACCTCTCGGACCGCCTTGCGTCGGTTCGTCCTGTATAGCGCCTGTATGCGGGTGGCTTCACGCACCCAGCCCCCGCGTCCTTCTCCCGACTGCGAGGGACCGGCCCGCGCCGGCCCCCCGCTCCCACTGGCGTCCCCCCGCGCCGGACAAACCCCCTCGCCACGCCGCGCTCGCGCCTCTCGCGACCGACCAGGGCGGTCGCGGGCGTCGAGCGCATCGCCGCCGGTCACTCTCGCTGCATCCTCCCCGAGGAAGTTCGCGACCGAGGCCGCGAACTCCTCCAGGTCCGCAATCGAGGCGACGGCGTCGGCCCGCCCAACCAGCTCGTCACGGGCGACCAACCGCGCCCGCCTGCGCTGCCTCGCGGCAGTCGCAGGCGCCGGTCGATCGTCGGACGGCCGGCCAGGCGCCACCCCGACACGCCGCGGACCTCCACCTCGGCGGTGCACCCCGCCCCCGCGCACAATGGACTCCGGCGGTGACTTCCCGCTCGCTCCGGTGCAGCCGGTCGCAGGCGCCGCTCCCCGCCGTCGGCACACCCCGCGGGCATCTCCGCGAGCACCCGGATGTCCAGCTCCGTTGTTCCCGCTGTCGCCACCCGAGGCTCCCTCCGCGTCGTCCCTCCGCGGCGCAGCTCCCGCGACTCGAACACCTGAAATAGATTTTATGAGTGTTTTTTGTAGAACCACCGAGCATGGTCTTACAGTATTCGCCGGCGTTTGTGGCGGGGGACCGGGCACCACCCGCGGCCCCGCCGCCGCCGGACTATCCTCATCCGAGGAGTCGTCACCGACCCGACGCCTCGCCCTTCTCCCCAGGCTCACCCTCCACGGCCCATCCCGCGAAGCCCCCTCGTCCTCCTCCGTGTCCAGCGCCGCTGCCGCCGGATACCGCCGCTCCATCTCCCCGGGTGTCATGGGGGTCCTCTCCTCCTCGGGGCGCGCCCGCATGCACGGCGACGGTACCTCCACGATCGTTGGGAGGTTCGGAGAACAGAGCGGAGTGCTCCGTCTCCTTGCGGGGACCCCCGTCGACATGACGGGGGACCCGCACGTCGTCGTCGTCACCGTCGCCGTCGTCAGGGTGGCAGGCATCGACGTCGCGGGCAATGCCGGTGGCGTGGTCATAAGGGGGGCCCCCGCAGGGCTGCCGCACATTATGCACGGCGAGCCAGGGGTCCCCGGGGGGGGCGTGTTCCCACGCTGCAGGGGCGACGTCCTCGTCGGTCCCCGCGCCCCCCCCGAGCCTCGCGACGCCGAAAGCGCAGCGTCCAGATTACGCACCGCGGGGCCGGCAGAGGTGGCCGGTCGTGTCGCACGCGCCGTCCTCCTGGACGACGCGGCTGGTACATGCGACCCCCACGGCGCGTCTTTCCGCATAGATCTCGTTACCCGCCTCGCTTCCACGTCGCTCTTCTCGACCGGCACGCTGGACGCCCGAGATCTGCTCCTGGTGGAAGGACCCGCTCGGATGACCATTGGCGGGGTCCTCTCGGGCGTCCTTCTCCGTGTGCCTCCGCCGCCGCCGAAGGGCGGCGAATCGTCGCCCATCGGCGACGGACGGGGAGGCAAGCGCGCCGGTCTTGACGCGCCGCTCTTCTCGAGAGGCACGCTGCTCGACCTCCGATTCCTGGACGACCCCGCCGCACCGGTGGCAAATGGCGGGGTCACGGAGGGAGCCGTGGTCTTCTTCGGCACCGCCCCTCTGGATGACGCGAGGGGAAGCGCGCGTGCCCCTCTGGACGCGGTAGGCGGGCTGCTGCTGCGGACGCTGCGCTTACCTGATGACAGCCTGCCACCGGAAGTTGTGGTCGGCGGACGCACCCCGGCGCCAGGAGCGACGGCCGTCGCTCCACTCGGCGCGGCACGTTCCGCCGTTGGTTGCGGCCTTCGGGAGGCGGCCGCCCTCGTTGCCGGCGACGTTCTCCGCGTCGCCGGGTTCGCCGTTGTGACGGCCGCATATGAGGGGGCTGTAGGTGGTGGCGATGTGGAGGTGACAGGGGCCGTGAAGTGCAGCCTGGGCTGCCGCGAGGACACTCGTGTCCGCGACGACTCTCCAGACGCTGAAGTCGGCGGCGGGGCCGCGTCCGATGTCCGGCTCCTCGTACCTAAAACCACATCAACTTTACTATTTTTGTTCCGACGGGTGCCGCTCGCTCCGCGACCCAGCGCGCCACCCGAGGGAGCCCCTGCATGCGCCCTGTCGAAGTGCGCCTTTACCGATTTTAAGGGGTAAGCACCGGTGCCCCGGAACTCGCACGTCGCGCACTTATATTGCAGGGTGTCCCCCGGGTGGCATTTCTTTAGGTGTTTAGCGAGATGCGCCGGGTCGCAGAACTCGCCTCGCGATTTTATAGCGCTGTCCTCGCTTAGCCAGCACCGGGGACATTTAACCTTCCCCGCTACCGGATAATCGAGGACAACCTCCTGGGGATTCCGCCCGTGTGCCATGCCGCGATGACCTGCGGATCAGGCCTTAGGTCGGTGTACGAGGCTTTAGTATTCCGCCCGATCAATCCGCCGAGTCACGCGAACACATGCGGGTAACGCACAAATAAATAAATAAATAGAAACAAAAAATATGAATTTGACTCGGCAGAGGTTAATCAGGCGGTTTATAATAATAAATTAATTAAATCACTGGACGCACGGTGCATTCGCGAACCGCACCCACGCGCCCCTAACCTCTCTTGGTTGACATGAACTCGAGGCTATTGCACAATTTATATTTTACACGCGGAAACGCGCGGCCGGCGCACCACGTGCCGACGGACCGCACGATCACGTGCCCGACACGTGCCGTCGGCACGCACCACACCACACCACGCGGATCACACGCGGAAACGCACGGACGGTGCACCACGTGCCGACGGACCGCGCGAAACTCCCGACACGTGCCGTCGGCACCCGACACACACGCGGATCACACGTGGAACGCGGGGGCGACGTGCAACGGAGCACCCGGTCTTCAACTCGCGAACCACGCGCCGACGGACCGCGGAACCACGCGTCCGCGGCGATCCGTCGGAACGCGACACACACGCACGCACGTCGCACCCGCGCTCCTTAACCCCAAATGCACCGCACGTCCACGTGGCACACGGACTCCCAGGGCACCCGCGGTCGCGACACTCGATGACCACTTCGCGGCCGGGCAACGGAAAGAAAACGCGAAACACGCACACTCGCGACGCAACGGTCAGTAAATAAAACAAAGTCCCGGCCTTCGGCTCTCCTCGCACGACACTATTTCGCCCGAACACGTCACTGATTTTCAGAAACCGGAAGTGCAACACGGGTGTCCACCGCTAATAATGAGCCACCACAATAATGATAATTATTTTTAGGTTAACTCATTAGGCCGTTCCTGACGGTACTGCAATGCCAGGCCGACCCGCGGCAGAGTCGGAGCAAGCTCCGGTCACCCGCCCGGTTCCAAAAATCAGTTTAATATTCTGAATCCCCTATGGGGATTGTATCAGATATTAAGCTGATAAGAACAGATACTACACTTTGATCTTAGCTCAGAGAGCCGAGAAGCGATGCCTATGCTTCATTCTAAACGTTTTATATAGCATATTTGTGAAATTTTACTTATGGAAACGCTTTCGTTCAATTGCGCGACGTAGCGGTAGCGACCGAAACTTTCGTGTTTCTGTTGCCTGTAGCCCGCCAAATCCCTAACCTATCAGTCTGTTTGTAACGCTGTACAATAGTTATTTCTATTTTATTATTGTTCATTGAATAATTAATTAGCGGTGATTAATTAGTACCGCTAATTAACATCGTTAATTAATACCGCTAATTGATATCCGGTGCTTAATAGTGGCGCAAATTTGGTTAGTATTTCGCATATTTCGGTCATGTTCATATATAGCTGTATCTCTAATTCTTTTTCAACTTTATAAAATATTATATATAATATTCAAATTTCATTTTTGACAGTTTTTTTTTATGAAACAAATCTATAATTGTGAATACATGCTACATAATTTGTTATGGATTAATTGGTCAAATATACAAGTAAATAAAACGTCAAAATTTCTATAGAAAATAATGTATAAGTAACATTTATTATGAAATTATATATATAATAATATAATTTGCATATACAAAAAAATTATGTTATTGCTTATCCATATATTTTAATTTAAATTTAAAATTTTTCACAAATTCATATATCATACAATATATGTATGTATAGATTTATGACACATATATATATATTACTATTTTATAATATTATTCAGTTTAATCATAATATTAATTAATTTAAATCGTGAGAAGATTAAAACATAATTAGCTAATGTTCAATATAACCATATGGAATTAATTATGCTCATTTTTGTATAAGAATTATACACATATTGTACATATATATTTCTCTTATATTTTTTTTTTTTTTGAGAAATTTGGAAAGTTATATAAAGAAATGATTATCTCTCTGTTGCGCGAATTGTGGAATATGATGACGTAATTTAATATCCCCTTCCCCCGGTTGACCCTTGCCTAGAATATGTTCAATGCAAATTTCTCCAGTTATTTTTCTCTTTATAAAAATTGACAAGAGTTTCGAATTACATAGCAAACACACCTCCTACGAAAGTAAACGAGACACGTATACATAAATATAACAGCGCATGTAACTTTCACAATTAAAAATTAATATGTATCGATTATTTGCTTGATAAATTAAAGTGATACGTGTAATTCGAAAGCTTGTTAAGGAAACGCAAATATTTCGTGTAATTTTATAACCTCGTATTTATAACCTCATATCGAGTAAATCAGTAAATTAATGAATTGATGAATTCGTTATTCCAGTTTTGGAGGGAATAATTGCACAATTCGTTTTCATTATTGAATTAAAAAATGGATAAATTAAGAAGAGCCCTAAATGGCAATGAACGATGCGATGAGGAGAGTGGTATTATTACGCAGGTAATTACATTTCTTAGACTATCAATACTGAACTAATTATAATTATATTTTTTTATATATTATTTCTATGAAAATCCTGTTTTATATATACATACTTATATATAAACATAAACTTATCAAAATTATTATTTTAAATGCTTACGTTTGATAAACGATGGAAGGTTGATACGGATTTCACGGTAAATTAATAAAGCATTGCTACAAGTATATATATTTCATATATATATTTGCAACATCTGCATATATTACATATAATTATAATGAGTTTGTATTTTATGGAAAATTTTAGAAGATTAATATTTCTTTCTGTTCAACATAGGTCATGGATCAAACGACGTTAAGTTGGTCTACCAGGATAAAAGGTTTTGCGATTTGCTTCATCATAGGCATATTATGTTCATTTCTTGGATCCTTTGCACTATTCTTACAAAAAGGCCTCACTGTATTTGCTGTATTCTATACTCTAGGCAATATTATCTCTTTAGCAAGGTAAAATGCAAATTATATTTACACAATTGTATGATTCTAGACTTCGGTAATATATAAATTGTATGCTATTAAGGACAGTTATGTCATTTTATATTATTTATATTAAATATCAATATGTTAATTTCTGTTTTATAGCACATGTTTCTTAATGGGTCCATACAATCAACTTAAGAAGATGTTTGCATCAACAAGATTGATTGCAACTGTATTAGTATTTACCACTATTGGTTTGACACTATTTGCAGCTTTATATGTAAGTACTTTCTATTTCCTATGATTATATATATATATATAATATCTTTCTCATAATGTTTATAATACATTTCTGTTTTCAGTTGCACAATCCTGGTTTAGCTCTCCTATTTATAATTATTCAGTCACTAGCTATGACATGGTATTCCTTGTCATATATACCATATGCTCGTGATGCCGTCAAAAAGACAGTGGAATCTTGTATTACATGAGAAAAACAATCATTTTTCTTTTTTTTTGTATCAAAGTTTGTTGTATAAATATTTAAATTCTACAGTGCCTTCTCTGACACTTTTATCACATTATAATATCTAATGTGTCGATTATACTCAACTCATTTTATAAGAGGTAAATATTAAGATATTTAAAGATTATAAAAAAATTATATAATATATACACAAGACAATACAATATTATGAAATATCTTTTGTATATCACAAATGATATACTTAATTCCATATGATACGTACCTAATACATTGCGCTACTTGAATTGTTATGGACTGAGTTAATTGATATGCAATGTATATAATAATAAATATTATATTATTATATATTTCTTAACATTTATTACTATTGTACTATTGTTAGAATTTAATATTATAGTGTGTACATTGTATTTTTATAAATTATTTAAAAATGCATTGCATTTTAATAAAAAAATATTTAAGCACATAATTTATTTTCTTGACAAATTAAATATTAAAATACAAAGTTGTTAATTAAATAATATTTATAATTGAGTTAATGTTTCTCTTATAATTTTAATTATATATATACACAGACGTACGACACGAGCAATTTTGTTTTGGGTATATGTATGTAGATAAAAAAAAAATTGTCCACATATATATATATAATATATAATTATATACAAATATATATCATTACATAGATATATATGTAGAATATATATCTATGTATTCTTTTGCATATAATTTTTGTTCATTCATATAAGAAAAGTAATTAGGAAAATAATTTTTATATTGTTTTTTTTTCTAGAAAAAGTAAAGTTTGCTTGTAATAATACAATTGCAAACTTTATTGTTTATAAAAAAAATGCGAAAATTATTCTTTTAATTATTTATCAATTCTTATTTCTTCTGTGTAATAAGAGAAAGAGATTATATATATAGACATTTATATATATATATATATATATATATATACAGGGTGTCCGGTAATAGTCGCATCAACCGTCGTGTGCAGATTCCTGGGATCATTTGGAGACGATTTTTCCTCAGCGAAAATGTCGAGGGAGGTCATTATTTTTTGCATGTTTTCAATTTTTGCCATCATGTATCTTTGTAACTAAGTCTTAAATTAAAATTCTATTAAAGTAAACTCTACCTAAAATTAACTGAAGAATGTGAATTTATTATTATTTTATTTCCACAAGGCTTAGTTTGCGAAAAACCCTTTATTTTCAATCGCTTATAACTCGAAAATTATTGGTGTCTCGACATTTTTGCTGAGGAAAAATCGTCTCCAAATGATCCCAGGAATCTGCACACGACCGTTGATGCGACTATTACCGGACACCCTGTATATGTATTATTTCTTTTGGCTGATAAAGAAGTAGATAAATAGATAAAGAGAGATAAAAAATATATCACAGCTGATTTCAATTTTAATTGAGTTCAATGATTGGTCGTATTTTTTAATATCGGAATTATACTAGATTTGTTGTATTATTTCAATTATTTTGTAATATCGGAGCATAATTTTTAATTTAAAATATTGGCTAAAATAAATAATATCGTATCTCAGGTATCGCAATTTGAAATATAAACGTTGGAACATTGTCCACCAATCAAATCGCGCGAATCCATACCGAATGGCTGATGATTCTCTCTCCTCTCTCTCTCGGGGACAAATTGTAAACAGCAATATATCTCTTTCTTTTTTTAACTTTGACAGTAGCAACAGGTCGCGTGAATGCTCCTTACTGCTCCTTACAAGAAAGGACAAAGGGACTTGGAGAAAGTTATATGCGAGTTTGCGATTTGATCGTACTTTGGTTGGTTAGGGAGGATACATTTCAAATTACAATTTTTCTCGGCAATCTCTGTATACAGGTAACATTTTAATTGTGTTGAATTCAAGTTATAATTTTTTCCTTCGTTACAAAGACGCATGAAAGACACGTGTAATCATTTGTCTGTAACCGTTACGATTAGGATTTTGAAAATGACGATTAGTAGCTATTATGCATAACATAGTTTTTAAATTAATATCTACGAATCTATATAAAATTCGTAAAAATTAAAGACTTTTCATACATGGACTTTATCAGGATTATTTATTTCTTTTTAAATATGTTTTATTATTATTATTATTATCTTGTTACTTTATATTTCTTTTATTCGTATTATAAACAGCAGAGCCAACTGTAACTTCGAAATAAATCGAAATATATTCAGTCAATTTATGTACAGCGACGAAAAGATGCCTTCTCGAGAAAAACAAGGCCCTGGACGTATGGCAGAATTCAAATTTAACAATAGACATGAAGTAAGTGAATAAAATTATTCTGTAAATTTATATGTACCTTAAATAAAGGTACATTAAAACAGCAACATTATATATAATATAGTAACCTCTTTATTTCATTGCTATTTCAACAATGTTAAAATCTTATTCATCTTTTGTTTTCATTTTTTATATATATAAAAATATTTTAACTATTTGATTTATATATATAAAATATTTGATATGTTTGACATATCTTTTAGGAAGCACGAAGAAGAAGGAATGCATTGTCAGTGGAGTTACGTAAAGCCAAAAAAGATGATCAATTATTAAAGAGACGTAACCTCGAAACTGAAGAAGATTTGTTAAATTTATGGGACCAAAATTTTGTTCCACCTATGCCTCAACTTTCTATAGAGGAAATCGTTGAGGGCATAAATTCATCAGATGAAACAACACAAATGATAGCAACACAAGCTTGTCGAAAGTTATTAAGTCGAGAAAAAGATCCTCCTATTAATGATATAATACAGGGTGGTATAGTACCACGCTGCATTGCGCTATTGGATTACGACCATAAGTATGTATATGTGTACGATGGATGATTGACTTTTGTATATTAATGTAAAAATTTTCATATTTCTGCTTTAGCGTTCGCTTGCAATTTGAAGCAGCATGGGTATTAACGAATATAGCTTCAGGTACATCCGAACAAACACAAAGTGTTATAAAGAATGGAGCTGTACCAAAGTTGGTGAAACTACTCAAGTCTGTGTCACCTTATGTTAGAGAACAAGCAGTATGGGCTTTGGGAAATATAGCTGGAGATGGACCACATGCGCGCGATTTTATTCTTAGACACGACGCTCTAAATCTTTTACTCGAGTTAATTAAACCTGATGCTTCCGTATGTAACATTTGACACACATAGCATTATCAAATATTGTCAATTTTCTTTATTCTATGATTTTTTTTCTAAAACTCTTGTTCTAATGTTGCATATTTCATCTTTTACTCTTTAGTTTTCTCATTTTAATAGTACTAGTTATTTAATAAATATTAATGGAAGAATAGTTGCAAGAAGAAAATTTAATTTAGAAAAAATCACTTAACAGCTAGAAGAATATCAAAGAAAAATCAAAGAATATCAGAAAATTGACTCTCTTATCCTAAAATCATGTTTTTTTTTCTAATAATAATATATTAATATATTTTCAATAACAGGTGACATTCATGCGCAACATTGTTTGGACTTTATCTAATTTCTGTCGAAATAAGAATCCACCTCCACCCTTTGACTTGATCAAACCTGCTCTCCCAGTATTTAATCGTCTACTTAGCAATACAGATACAGATGTACTTGGTAAAACATTTGCACATTTTATTGTATTATATTTGCATTATACAGTCAATCCTGTATCTGAATAAGGTATTTATATTATTATTTGTAATGTTTAGCTGATACTTGTTGGGCACTTTCTTATCTTACTGATGGTTCCAACGACAAAATACAAGCGGTATTAGAAACTGGCATTATACCTCAACTCGTAAATTTGTTGACATCAAAAGAAGGAACTGTCCTTACCCCAGTGTTACGTGCAGTTGGAAATATAGTGACAGGTGATGATCTTCAAACGGATGCTGTAATTTCCGCGGGAGGATTACCACATCTCGGTGCTTTGTTGCGACATCCTCGTCCTAACATCGTGAAGGAAGCCGCTTGGGCGCTCAGTAATATTACAGCTGGTAACACGGATCAGATTCAACATGTGATAAATGCTGGTTTGATACCACCATTGATAGAGGTTCTTTATTTTGTAAGTATATTTATGTATAGAAAATAAGAAAATAATCAACCAAGAGTTTATTTCAACAAACTTTTGAAAAAGAATTTCATTAGTAAATGTTTATGATATTATCTTTCTAGGGAGATTATAAAGCACAAAAGGAGACTGCATGGGCCATAACTAATTTGACATCGGGTGGGACAATCCAAAATTTGGCTCAATTAGTACAGGCGGGTGTATTGCCACCTTTTTGCAATTTATTGGAAACAAAAGATTGGAATATTATTATTGTCGTCTTAGATGGCTTAACTAATATTTTGCATGCTGCACAAAAAATGGGAGAAGTGGATCGACTTGCTATTATGATCGAAGAAATTGGAGGATTAGATAAATTAGAGGCTCTTCAACATCATCAAAATGAACAAGTTTATCAAAAATCTATGGCTATGATTGATACGTTTTTCTCTGAAAGGGTTTGTACACGCGCATATATATAATACATAACGTTTTATTTAAAAACGAAAGTAGCGTAATAACCAAAAGTAGTCTATAATAATTTATAGAAAATAACCAGTGACAATTTCTATTTTGTCAGTTTAAAAAATAGTTTTTTTGTGCTTTAGACCTCTATTTTTATCCTAATAGATAGATTAATTTTATGCATTAAAATTTTGAGATTTTTGTTTTATACATGCATGATGTGTATTATTCAATAAATTCAACAAAAATTTCTTTTTAATTTCTCCCTTAAAAAAAAATGTTTTTTTTAGGATGCTGAAGAAGCGACACTTACTTCTAAAGAGAATGCTGATGGGCATCTTGAATTTAATGTAACGGAGAATGCGCCGACAGATCAATTTCAATTTTGAACATACATGTTTCTGGATCTGGAAAATAAAATACTGTAAGTCGAATAATATGTAAATACATACGAAACTTGATTATCGATTTATTATAACTGTCCAAATAGCGATAATGATTTATATTTACAACAAAAATTATAAAATTGATTATGTTTGTTCGATTTATGAATGTTTATTCAATCAAGTTTCAGCTATTCACAAAACGTAAGAAAAAAAAGAAAAACTTTCATTTAAATCGATTATTTAATGAATTATAAAAAACGAGCTTATCTTCTTATATATTATTATAAAAAAGGAATTCTATCATTGCATTATGTAATTATAACAAGACTAGATAATTAAGTATCGTATGTCTTAAACATTTTTAAATATAAATGAAATCATTATCTGTTGTACTAATTTTGTAAATTGGAAACTTCAGAATTATTGATATAATTTCTAAAACGCGGTAAAAGAGTGAGATTTAATTTAATTTTGTCAGACTTAATTTGATTTGAGTTTGGTTTTTTTTCCTTATATTGGGTTAAAGAAAAAATTGTGTGGCTTAATATATTTTATTCTTCCTTCTTTATATAGAAAATGATCATTCTAT
This sequence comes from Prenolepis imparis, assembly GCF_030444845.1. Lineage (NCBI taxonomy): Eukaryota > Metazoa > Arthropoda > Insecta > Hymenoptera > Formicidae > Prenolepis > Prenolepis imparis. Next base: position 6,155,169 of record NW_028141167.1, read on the forward strand.
GGTTATATAAAAGTTCGTTTTCTTCAAAATCGGATTATTGTATTATTTTTTTTATCATATATAATTTTACAAATGATTAATGAAAAAGTTTTGATAATTTACTGAAAAAAATTTATAATAAAGATTAATAAGTAGTGATTTATCGTTCATTATATTAACCAGTACAATTTTACTAACAATAAGAAAAAAAGTTCAGCACATTATTTATTTACTTTGTACTTTTTTAATAAAACGTCAATAAATATTCATAGATTTCATTATTTTATCCTGTTATTACATTTTTTCATGAAAAATATTGAAGAAATTGATAAGAGCAACGTCAAGTGTCGAATATTTAATATTATTCTCACGCGTTTATTTGTTTGCTACAAATTACATATTATTGTATAGGTAAATTAATTATGGAAAATGGTTTTATCAATTAAATATGATTTTATATCCATGTGCACGTAATAAATAATTTATTTTTAAGGATTACATTTACATAATTTCTTAAGCTATCTATGACATATACCTACCGAATTATTTACGTAGCTGTGAAAAGTAGCTCCTGTAGCAAATGATAGAAGCATATGTTCAATTTTTTATATTGATATAAAAAGCGCTAAAAAATCATTGCTAGCTATGTGCATCTAACATTTTTCAGCTTCTCTATTTTTCTCTTCTCTATTTAAAAACTCTAAGAAACTCGTTGTGATATTGTTAATATGGACTTCATTAAAATTTGGATCTTCACGTTATCGACCCAATATAAAATCGCTTTGATCGTTGACTAGGAAATGATAAACAAAAGCAGCTTTCTTCTTATCAAATGTAATTTGAGTCGCGCGACTTCTTTGATGACGATCATCTCTGCTTCTCGGTGGATCTCTCAAAAATATTGATCCAAATAATGTGGCTGTAAATAATATAATAATGCATCAAACATTTATAAATATGTAAAGAGCATAAATAGAAGTAAAATGATAGATAAAGATGAAATATATATTTGTATAAAAGTAACTACCGAGCGTCTTAGCATCGAGTTCGTTATCTTGCATGTGATTTAATAACTCTTGCAAAAATGAACTAATGTAGAGAAACACTGTTCTTCTAGTTTCAGGTAACTGCATCACAATCTGTAAATAAATGAAACAAATATGACGATTTTAGTTTAATGATATAATCTTATTTATAATAAAGTCCGAGTTTTTAATTCGATTTACTTGTTTGCATTGAAAATAATTAGTTGCAGCAGATAGACAAACATTATGAAGATTGTATGGTATCAAAGGTTCAGCTGTGGACTCTAAAAGCAATAATAATGCCTCTGCTACTGAATGTATGCCACCAGCTATGCATGATGAAAAAAATTAATATATTAATATTAAGGAATGATCATATATAATATAATGTGTAACATTTCAAAATATGAAAAGGATACGCATCGGATCTTGACTCGATTCATCTAACCAATCTCGAATGGCTATTATCTCGCTGTGAAGGCCTGGTGTTTCGAAAAGTCCTGGAGTTTTAATACCGTGTCGATACAGCCTGTCTACTAAGTGCCATATTTCTTTTGGTACTGGATATGGTTCTTGTGATGGATTTTTATTGTTCTCCTACAGTTTCGAATTGAATAAAAACACGAATGGAAATTAGAATAACAAATATTTAGAATAGTGGAGATATATAACAATTTTTGAATATTTATATATATATATGTGTCTGTATGTATTTAATTGTATATATATTAACCAATTCTATTAGTCGTCCAACAGGAATTTCTCTAATTGGAACTGAAATATGAACCAATGCTTCCATAGAGGAGCCAAAACAGCTTCTCTCGTAAGTACCTGAAAAATATCATTGATTTGCATAATTATTGTTGTAGAACTTTACCAAATGTGAAAGTAATAATAGTTTTCATATGCGACATACCTGTTACAGTAATGAAAATGTCCTTACCCCCCTCGAGATGTAATACTAAAATATCATACAATTTATCTTCACCGGAATTCAATTTACACGCAGTTTTCTTGTCTACATATACTTCCAATTTAATATCGCACTTTTCGCCTAGATGTGACCAAAAGAGAAAAAAATAAATAATTAAAAGTATGCAAAGAAGAACGTAAAATATTTAACGAAGACGTGATGAAGCATTAATCTTATAAATATATACCTGGTTTTATAAAACCTGTATAGGGTTCTATATGCAACCAATCCTTACAGTAACTTGTATCGTCCAATTTTTTTATGAATTCAAATTGGACAGGAACCTAATTTGCAAAAAATAAAAAATTAAGATGCATGCATGTGTTTGTGTATTAGTAGCATAACATGATATAAATTGTTTTATTTATATTCTCTACCTGGCCTGTATTAGCAATAATGAGTTCTTTGCTACTAGGTTCGAGAAACTTTAAAACATCAAAAATAATATCTGTAGTGTCGACCATTACTTGGGGCAAGAATTCATTCTCCAATTTATCTAGTTTCTTCATGACTTCCTCATGTATTTTACGATACTTGACCATGTCTATAATTCGTATCTGTTTTTGAAAGATTAAATAGTATAATATATAATAGTATACGTCATCTTTTGAAAGCATTATGGTGTCATAAAAAAAGGAAAAAAAGAAAAGAAAAAAACAATTTTTGTTTATGCATTTACCTGGGACTCAAAATTTGCACTAACTGGTTTGTGATCAGATATCTTTAGTTCCGGATAACTTTTGTAAATAATTGATTTAATCATATCTCCTTTCCATAATACTCGATCGCACCAAGCCGGAGCTCTGCATTTTTCACTGTATATCATTAGGTGCACATATAAAAAGAAAATCATGTGTTATTGAATTTTATTTTTAATGACTATATCATATTTCAGAAATTGCAATTTAATAAAATTTTGAAGATACCTGGAGTCCCAGTTGTCAGTACCCGGATCATACTTATATGTTGGTTTAAAATTAATTTCAGCTTCCTGAAATCCTTGAAACACACGTCCTGCTTTGCGTTGTTGTCCAAGCTGATCTAATGCTAAGATAGGATTATAGTTGCCTTCTGAAATGTACTGCTTAGCCACTGTAGCATCCATATCCGTTATCCGGTAATTTAAATCTCCCAACCAATAAATCTGACTGTGATATTAATTTGATTTAATATACCACAAATTATAAGTTGTAAATAAATTTGAAATAATAAATTAAGCTAGAAATATCAGCAATAATATATATAGCATAAAATTTAATAATTTATATATATAATTAGTATATGAATATATATAATTAATGTATGCATTTATAATATATAACTAATGTATGACATAATTATATACACAAAAAACTTACTCGTGATCTTTAAAATTTTTAGGTGGGACATACTTCGTGAAGGATAATCTCGCACAAATATCAGCATAATCCTGATTACGTCGTTCAAATTCTTCACAGTGCGCCGCTAAATGAGCGTTAACAAAACAAACGGACGTATTGTGAATGCAACAACTTACTGCTACACCACCTTTATTACCCTATAAGAATAAGCAATCAGGTATTTAAGTATGAAGGTAACAATCAACCATCTGTTGAAATTATTTAATATATTGCATTATTATAACAAGTCTTATATTATATTAAAGATAAAAATATTATAATTTACTAGTGTAAGAAATTTTCTCACCAATTTTCCCATAATGCCTGTCCCTACTGTATCAGTAGATACATTTTCAATGAACGGCATATGAGTTTCAAGCGCATATACTAGTAACATTATGCCTACTAATCTGACAAGAGCAACCTGGACATAAACACCTCCGGGATGAAGCGAATCAACTATGACTTGCCTATGATAGAATTTTGATTCTTATATTTTCATATATTATTATATATATTTAGCTTTCTCTGTGTATATATGCATCTCTATTAATACTGTGTATATGTACATGTGTTAACACTATACTTTCATCTTTGATATAATTTACCTCCATTCCTCTTCTCTGGGAGTTTCGTGAAATAGGAATGCTTCTTTACTTAAATCTAATTCTTGAAATCCAATAGCATATATATCCGGTGGCAATTCATCCGTACTCAACCATTGATCTAATTTAATACCATTTGGAGGTTGTCCATTGACGTTCCATGTACAAGTCAATATACTGTAATTATTAATCAGTAATCTTATACGAGGCATTAAAGCATATCTTTGAATCAGATAAAAGAAAATGTAAAATAAAATTTTTATAACAATGCAATGTAACAAACCGAAATGTTTTGCTATATGTGTAATCATCTTCTTTACAGGCCATCTGATACCGAACCACCGATTCTCTTGCAGCTATTGGGGATTTACCCGAGGCAATGCTTTGTCTTTGTACTACTAAATCATGGCTTTCGAGATTGAGCAACTATAAAAACAATAGACGAAAATTTTATAAATTAATTTACATATCTGTGTAACAGATTAATTTTTATTATATATTAATTTACAGAATCAACAGCTTCCTGTGCATCTTTATCAGTAGAAGCTAAACTTCTTGTACTTCTCGTTAGTTTCTCGATCCATGAAAATTCTGCTGCAGGACTTTTACCTGTCTGATATACTAAAATCATAATTATTTTATTTTATAGACAAATGACTTTGGAATAAGAATTATGTATTGTATACATAATATACATGTATATACCTTCTATCGCACGAAATATTTCTGATACTAATGAGCTGGTTGCTTCTCCAAGTTTCATTTCAAATATTAGACGAAGTTTTCTCGATGTAACATTCATGTATATATCAAGACCATCTTGTGCTTGTCCATTGGTATCTTAATTAGTAATAAAAAAGAAGGAATTAGTCTGAGATTCAATTATAGCTAAAGAGTAATTTATTTAAATGGCAACAAACTGCAAAGTTAAATAAAATAAGTAATAATATTCAATATAGAAAAATCTCAATATATACCTATACCACATTTAAAATCTTGATCAATAGGCAATATTCCTTCCAAAGTAAGATCACTGTACACTTGTGGAGATGTTTTTGAAGCAAGGAAGATTGCTAAAGCATAAGTTGTACTTTTGTGAATGAGAGCAATATATCTTGGAGATTTTATCCATCCTTGTATTAAGGATGCTTCTGTAGCCTATGATAATGCATTGGTTAAGGCATTTTAATAATAATATCAAGTTATTGATGACAACTATTTATAACTGAATGTCTAAGGGCTTTTGATCGATGGTTGATTGCCATTAAATCATGATGATAATTAATATTATATAATTTATATATTCATTGTTCATTAAGTTCAAAAAAGGATACCGTTACGACAGTCTCTCCAGAGACAAATTTCGATTGCACGATCGCTAATGATTCTGATGTCGACATCGCTCTTGTCACCGCGTATACACAGAAGTAATTAATTAAACTTTGTAATTGTCTTAAATATTACAGGATTTGTATACATGCATTATATTATATACGTCATAATGCACATAATATAATAAAGCAAGTATATTATAATATGAAAATAAAGCAAAGATTTGTTGCTTTTGACAATTCACTTTTGAAGCTTTGTGACAGGTCAACAAAGCGCGTACGTCAGTGTTGTTCTCGGAGACGCGCAGCAACGCGCAGCTCTTCTCCGTTAGCGTGAGACGTGAGACTAGTTTCAGCGCCGCTCGGATTATGAGTGAACTAAACTTAGTCACGTGATAAAAGCTGTGGCTCCGAAACTGAGAGCAGTGCCGTTACTCGAATTGTGAGTAAATTTTCAAATTTTTTAACTTTTAACTTTAAATTTACACGCAAATTTTGTCATTCTGTGATGTATTGTGCATAATTTAACGTAGGATCAAATTTATATGAGTGTATATGTGCGCGTGTGCACATATATTATACATATAATGGGTGCATGGCGCACGCTGATGTACATATACATACACACGCACGCATTATATGTATGTATATTGATGTTTCGAAAGTAAATGCATATGTATACCCTATATTATATTTTAATTAAATGTGAGTTGCGAAAGTTTTATATATTATAAATAGCAGGATCTTTTTTTATCAATTAATCTATATGATATGTTCAGAATTGTTCCTTTTGTGATTAATTATTTAGATATGCATTTGCTCCTATATGATCTGCTAACCGAGAGGCAATTTTTATATAATTATTTTTTTATTGCACAAGATGTTACTTTTTTTTATTGGATCACATATTTTCTCAATTATATATCTATATCATCTATACATATTATTCTATACTGGCGGGACATAAATAATATTAATTATTAATATGTATATATTAATATAATTTTAAAATATTTTTGTGTGTTTTAATCACTTGCGCGTGCATTTTTATTTATTTTAATCCTTATATACTATTATTTGATTGTAGCAGTATTATACATTCTCAGTGTTTGCTGTTATCTAAATAAAATTATATAGATCGATAATCATCTAGATGAAATTTTGACGTCATCTTATCTTTATTATATAGATAATATGTATTATCTATATCTGCATCTTAGATGAAAAGAAGTGTTTGTTATCTTTACTAAATTATCTAAAATAATATTCAGATAATTTGGTTTAGAGTTTCATAGCACATGAAAATATTTAAGTAGAACTTGAGCAGTAAATGATAAAAACTTATAAATAAAAAGTATGAATATATTTTTATAATTTACATTTTTTTATTTTACATTACATTTTTATTTATTTACATTTTTTAACTGTTTAAATATAAGCGGTTTTAAAAATAATATTATCTGAAAGTTATCTAGATGAATCGTCATGTAATTTTATCTTTTATCTAGATATATTTAAAACAAAATCATCTTTATCTTATCTAAGATGAATTTACATATTTTTATCTCATCTTTATCTAGCTAATTTTAAAATCATCTAAGCACAACACTATATATTCTATACCTTTAACATACTGATTTTTTAGTCTTTATTAGAGAAGGTTTAAGATAAAAATAAATTCTTTCTCGCTCTCCTCTTTCTCCTCGCACCCTTCCATCTTTTTTTTCCTTTTACTATCTTTCTCTCTCGATTTATCATCTTGCTCCCTCTTATATCATCCCTTCTTTCTCCTTCTTTTTTCCTATCTCTCTCTCTTTCCCTCTTTCCGTATAGCGCAGCATCCAATATCGAATGCGCAGACTCTACGTCCGCAACATCTCTCGGAAGGGATTATCTCTAGCTCAGTATTGAAAATTCGTACGGCGCAAGTGATTCGTAGCTATCAAACTACGTGATCTCATTGTAGATTCAAAGTAGTGAATGAGTGTGTGAATTATAATTGCAGAAATTACTAACAACAGCGAATGGGATAAACGTAAAGGGCCGCGTCGTTTCGCTGCTCAGGTCCAGAGAAAGTCGCGGAGCGTTCGATTCGCACCACCGATGGCAGATCACGATAACATTTACGAGGACGAGGTAATTAATAGTCTTAAGTCATAATTATCATCATACGTCACACAATATATGCTGTGGAATTTTTTTTAATTTGCTAATTTTAAATAAATAAATATATTTATTCGTGATTCCTCGATTTTTCCATACGATTATATGAGAAGCAAGAGATTTTTTTGACAAAAATGTGGACATAAAAAGCGATTATATTTTTTTTATATTTTTTCTTGTTTTTTGTAAATTAATATTATTTCAACTATATATAATTCTTGTGATGCTGGTTAAAAATGGCAAGTGCGGCTTAGCAGCAACAAGTATTATCAATACACGCGTGATGATGAGATAAATAAATGATTTAATTTCCACAAATATAGACAGAGCAGAAAGTAAATTTTTTTTTCGAAATAATAGATATTAATAATATATATGCAGCCAGCAGTTGTTATTCGATTATATATAACATCGTGAAATCACTATAAATTATATTTGCAAATAATATTATGCTACTATTACTTTATATTAATAATGTATAATCTTTTAATTCATGTATACACTAACGAAATAACTTACAAGGATTACTTAATCAAAAGCTTAATCATCAGAATAACTTTGAGATTGTATTTTACAGTAAATATTATTTTATATTAAGAATTATATAGAGAAATATTGATTATAATCAATATAAATAAATGGGATACAATTTTAGATTACTATTAATAGTGATTTGACGGTCTTATTGAAAAGATAACTTTGATAAATTTCTAATATATAATTTGTCAAATTTTCTCGTCAGACAGAATTTTAAATTTATTACTAAAATAAATCGATTTTCTTAAGAGCACGACATTGATATACGCGTTCGTCTCTTAACTCTCGTTGACGCACAGCGCAGCTTCTCTCTATCGATTTTAGCTACAGCAGCTGACTAGATTTTAGCTCTCGCTGTGAAACAGAAAACTCTTGTAATTGATCCTTATCTACACGCGATTAGCGTCATCATGCGTCAGCGATTTTCAACAATTTTCTCAAGTATTTAATCCAAAAAGATGTTATAAATGTATATTTATAGAAACGTTTATACCGCGATTTCCGTTCTCGTTGGCACTATATGTCTTCTCTAAATCGTTCTGTCGATGATCTAATACTCATATCCTGATCCATTTTGTTACCTGCTTTTGTTTACCAGCCAACACAAACATGTCAAAGATATCGTAAAAATCTATAAAAGATATATGTGGATTTTCTAAATATTTATGTTAATATCGTTCATATATCGTTTAAATTGTATATTATTTCTGTTTTTTATGCCGGATGTAAACAAGTTTTGACATTATCCAATTCCGAAAAATATGATATATATATTCTAGATTAAATTGTTATATAGATTAAAAAAACAAAATATAAGGCTCTATATATATTGAATATTCAATTAACAGAAAAATGGGCTATCAAGAATCAGACCCGGTTAGAAAACCACAGATTCTATTTTTTTAATGAAAACTTATTGATTAATTCTATAAATGTACAGTTTTTGATCCCTGTATAGGACCATCATGACCAAGTGAATCAAAAGTTAAAGGCTGCATATGACCTTCAAAAATTTCAACGATCTTTACGACTGTTGAAAGCTACAAGTCTTCTTCCGGTTATAGCTGTTGAGGAAAGAATTACTTGGCCGCGATTATTTGAAGACTAATAGTTCATCAAGCACTAATTCTAATATTCCGATCTTTGTGACGTTATTTTTGAAGGTCGAATGTATCTTTTAGCTTGATTCACTTACTGTTGATGGTCCAATCCAGGGACCAAAACGTACATTTATAGAATTAATCAATAAATTCTCAGATAAAAAAACTGCACTTTGCTAACTCTGCGATTGGCTCTAATAACACATTTTCCTGTTAGTTGGATAATAAATTGTAGAATTATTCCTTGTATTATAGGGAAATATTTCGCACTTATTAATTATATTATTAATAATTATAAATATTATTACTTAATTATGTTATTTTAACATTATTTGAAAATTTACGTTTATTTTTAACGATTATGTTAACGCGCTATTTTTTATATTGCAACTGTGAAAAGGAATTTAAGTACATTTTATTCACAGCACATTGATTTAATTGTTTGACATTAGTATAAGTAAAAACTTTTGTGATAGGAGCTAGTTTCAGCCAATCCAAATCAAAGGAATTGGCGTGGGATTTTAATAGCGTTACTCGTGATCGTCGCGGTCCTAGCCCTTATCGTCACATCTGTCGCTTTGCTTACACCTCCCGATGACGGCCCCAGAGTACGAGGAACGCGATTACGTCTCTCCGAGGTGAGTAAAGTGTACAATTTGTATTAATATTTGTAATTCAAATTATATGATGTCTGGAAATATGTGAGAAAATACAGAGCCAAAGAATTTTCTGTAATACAAAGTACAAAATAATAGTTCTCCATTTAAAACATTTGTGTCTATTAATTGTTTGAAACACACATATACATAATATAATCGTAAAATGACGAAAATATATCTTTCCACATAAATCAGCACTCTTTAAAAATAAAAATAGAATAAACGGGATTGATTCGGAGATACTCTTTTGCCTTGTAGGTGCTTTCCGGAGAATTATCTCCCTTATTATTTAATGGATCCTGGGCGAGTGATTGTAATATATGCTACCGAGATACTTGGGGTGGTATTTCATTGTTGGATGCTTCGGATACAAACATTGTGTCGCATAGTTTAATGCCGAATGAAACATTCGTGAGTATTTACCTAAGAATGCCATCAATGGTGCTATTTTCAATTTGGTTGTCAGGAGATAAACATTTAAAACTTTCTTATACAGAGACGACTGAATCCAATAAAATTTTCCCTATCACCGGATCATCGATATTTGCTTCTTGCTCAAAATGTGAAGAAATTGTTTCGTTATTCGTATCTAGCTCAGTACGTCATTTATGACGTCAAGACACGGTCAGTGTAATTTATATACATGGATAAAGATTTGATTATTTATAGTATCGTTTAATGTTTCGATAATATATCGTTAATTAAATTATGTCTTTTTAATTAAATTAAGTCTTTTTAAATCAAATGACGCATTCGACATTTAAAAATTTCTACGAATGGCTTTACAGAGAGTGCACAGCATTAACTCCTCATCCTGAAAAAGATGTTCATCCGTATCTTTTACTAGCGCAATGGACTCCAAGTGGACACGGACTCGTCATGGTACAGGACTACGATATTTATTATATGACAGCTCCTATGAGCGACACCGGATATCGTGTAACAAATACCGCAGTACCTGGTATATTGTCCAATGGCGTACCAGATTGGCTATACGAAGGTAAGACACGTTGTAGTTTTCTATTTAGTTATGAGTAATTTAGAGATAATGGGTAATTAAGAGAAAGAGAGAAAGGTGAAGGAGGAGAGAATTAAATAAAACTTTGAGAATATATAATTTTGTGAAAACACATATATATGATCCTATATAATAACTAAAGATAATATAACAATCTATTTACTTTAATGTTATTTATAGAAGAGATATTGCATAGCGGAGAAGCAATCTGGATGTCGCCAGATGGTCATATGATGCTTTACGCCTCGTTTAATGATTCTCTAGTAGAAGAGATGCACATTTCATGGTTTGGAGAGGGGAATAAGGCCCTATATCCTGACATACGATCGTTAAGGTATCCTAAGGTACGCGCAAAATGAAAGATAAATTATATCTTCTATATATCTTAATAAAATCAGATTTTTTATACTGCTTTTATCAATAAAATAAAAAAAGAGAAAGAGCGCTATCTTATTAACATTGTTTTATTTTAGCCAGGAACGCCAAATCCTTCGGTACGACTGTATGTTGCTGATCTAGCTGATCCGAAAAATATTCATACGAAGGTAGTGAAACCACCGTCTATCATCGAGCACATGTAAGTTTATTTCTTTGTCTTATAAGGGAAGAGGAAAGTCCAAAAGTCAATCAAAATCAGAGAGAAACATTTCATTACTTTTCTTGTTAGTCTTTTCTTCCTTCTTTCTAATATAGAAAAAAATAAAGAAATATGCCCCTCCCGAAAAAAACATTTTTTATATAAGAATATTATGTGATCAAAAAGTTATTTTAGATTGGATAAGCAATTTGTTTGCAATATATAGAGATGAAATATTTATCAGAGATTGTTAGACAAAACATAAGTTTGAATCTCTAAGATTAATATGATGATCGCACAGTAAATGAATGCGAAAAATATCAATGAAGAGATAAACCAAATATGCAATAGAGTTGATAAATTAAAACTTCCTTTTTTAAAGGAATTTCAATTTTTAAAGTGCATCATCGATTGCTTGCATTGGATTAATCTTAAGAAATAAGGAGACCAAAAACATATAGAACTTCAATATCTTATACATATTCCAAAATTAGAATATATTAATCTTTCTTAATAAATTTCTTGAAGCAATGGATTTATGAGATTATAGTATATTTTATAGTTATTTATGAGATTATAGTTAACATTTATATTAATTTAATTTTTTAATATTCTTTTAATAATTAAACCAAACAAGTAAATTTAGATATCAAACAAATTCTAAATAAAAGTGATCTAAAATTTTTTATTGTTGTACATTGTTATCATATAATGTTCTTGATATAATTTTTGCAAATCCATATCACCTCAAGATTATATAAAATAAGAAATAATTTATCACTCACCGGTACGATGAGCAGCGGAGTTGTAGTACAAAAGATGTTGAGCTGTAAAATATATGAAAAAATTTAAATTATATATGTATATAAAAAAGTCATTTTACAAATAATTAACATTTAAAAAAAATATTGCTCGCAAAAAAAATTTTTATATAAATTTTATATAAATTATTCAAATAATTAACAAATTTTAAACAATGTTATATAGTTTATATAATATATAAAATATTAATTATTATAAATATTTTATCAATTATATTAAGTATCAAATTAAAATTTAGAATATTTTATGCATTACACATACAATGTGTGTGTAAAATAAATCATTACCGTCGAGATAAACGAGGAATTAACTCGCAAGTAACAAATAAATTAAATAAGTTATATAATGCTTACCTCATGGTTGCTCTGCTGACGCCCGATGCCTTTTCGGACTTCCTCTTCCGCTTTTGTTCATCTTGTTTGCTGTTCTTTCATGGCACTAACAGTCATTTGCAAAAATACAATTACGATCGCGACACTTTCTATAACATTTCAAACATCGTGTCACACACTTTATTATATTGCGACGAGAAAATAACACGAAAATTACACATAACGCGAAATTATAATCCACTCGACTTGAAAAGTGCGCGATAATTAATTATTTTATTAAATTTATATATTATTTGCCGCAGATGCCATTAATGCTATCTCTATTATTAATAAATAATCTGCATTTTAGAGTAATTTTATTATTATTATGTAAACCCGCGACACTTTGTTAATAATTGAAAAATTCGAGATTGATATCAGCAACTTCTTCTCTATACAATACGATATTATGCGAACCAAATAATTATAATTAAGATACGATGTATCGTCCGAAAATAAATTCATACAAACATAAATTTCGTAAAATAAATGTGTATTAATACAAACTAATTATATTTATATAAAAATTTTGTCCAAAAGAAGTATTAAAGAAGTAATTATTCTATTGCAATTATATTCTAAATTCTTAACATCGAAGTAAAACAATAATTTATAATCGCAATTCTTTATAATACACTTATAACTCGTTAATCGGAAGAATTAATTAATCGCGCGAGTTGATAATCGTGAATAAAGAACGAAATGCATTTAATATTTTATAAAATTTTGAAATATATTATTACGCGATATTTAAGATATTACAACGTCTCGCACTATCATTACCTTTTCGTTCGAGTGTCGTCGCACGAATGATAAGGCGACTACGTCTTGTAGACAGCAGCGCTCTACCAAAAGCCACAAAAAGCGGGATTATTGTAAGGAAGGAGACTCGATATTTCCTTTATACACGTACGAAAGTATTTCGAAAGCCACAATATTATTAAGATATTACTACAAAACGCAGAACACCACACGCTACTACCTTCTCGTTCGAGTGTCGTCGCACGAATAACAAGATAATGACTAACAATAAGTCCTATGTCTTACATATAAATAATAGAGCGCTATATATCACAAAAGGCATGATTATAAGAAATGAAACACGTTTGATATTTCTATTATAAACCTTTGAATGGAGATACGATAATATTATTAAGATATTATTATGGAGCAGAACGTGCTATTAACTTCTCGTTCGAGTATCACCGCGCGAATTTACAAGGTGACTGCGCCTTGTAAACAGTAACACGCCATACGCCACAAAGATTGAATTCCTCCCTACTCTTGTAGTAAGCGTGTGCCTCTATGAAATATTTAATCCAAAATAAATTTATGTAAAATATTTTATTTCTCGAATTTTCTCTAGTAATTCATTAATAGACATTTAAGAAAAAATAATCAAGCAAGACACACACACACACACACAATAACATCTAGTGAAATAAAATTTCACTCTTTCTTTATAAAGATATAATACTTATATAGCTATTAAGATTGTTTTAATATTATGTAATATATTAATTTATTAAAAAATGATTTATTTATAACATATATAGGTACATATATATTTTATATACATTATTAATTTAATGTTTCTAAAGGATTTTTGATATTGCGATTAAACATTGATTAAATAATATAATAATATTTTTAAAATCGACAATATTTAATATTAATTTTAGAAATTGTTAATAATAAATATAAATTAAATAAATAACATTTTTTTAATAAACGAGAGGAAATGTAAAAATATGAGAAAAATTATTTTTATATACTTGAATACTTATTGGTAATAACAATAGATAAAAAAATATAAACTATAATATAATTTTATTCTCTTACATATAATAAGTAATATAGGTGTATTAATTCGTAGTAGCAAAATTAATTACTTTATCTGTCATTAACAAAAGTTATAAGACTCTCATTTATTGTCTCTTATTTAACGTTCTCTTAAGCCGTATCCTTAAATAACACTTTCTTATATCTAAAAAAATGTATTTGCCTTTTGTTATTAATATCTGTCATCTCTTAGATTTCTCAAATCTCTAAATGCACTATCTTTCTTGTTAGGGATCATTACTTCTCAACAGCTTCCTGGGTATCTCAAACAGAAGTCTGCATAACATGGTTGACGCGCGCTCAGAATCTTTCATTGGTGACTATCTGTAAAAGTCCAATGTGGCACTGTCAGGTTCGTAAGTACCATCTTCTTTTGCTTATATAGGATACATCTATATAAATATAAATATAAATATCTAAATGTTTTTGTAATTTTATTTTATAAAATACGATGATTTTCTAAATAAGCTTGCTTCTATATAACAGCTTTGAATATAATAAGTTTGACAAAATCTTATATTTTTTAATAAATCTACATTCTGATATAAAAAAACACATATGTTTCGTTCAAATAGATTAAAATGTTAAGATATATAAATAAATTATTTCAGGAAATACAAAGGATAACGAGCGAGGGTCGCGGATGGGTGGACACTCCTCCGGAAGTCCCTCTCTTTTCAGCAAATGCTAGCAGTTACGTCGCTATAAGTCCTGTAAAGGATGGACCGGCGGGATATTACAAGCATATAATCTGGGCTAATGTGCTCCGAAAACAAATAGTGCCTTTGACTCATGGGAAATTTGAAGTTGTCAAGATTTTAGTATGGGACCAAGTGAATAATACTATGTAAGCTAGTAATCCGTTAATCAGTTAACTCACTATTTTTGCATTATTAAAAAGAGTAATTAATACAATTTAATATAAAAACAATTTGCGCTTTTTTTCATCAGATATTTCATTGGTATTCCATCCATGAGACCGGGCCAGAGACATCTCTATCGTGTGAGTTCTACTCTTCCTCAACAAGGAACGCCTTTACATCCTGCTATATGTCTCACGTGTACCGTCTCATCCGATATGACGAACAACGATGAAAGCGAACATCGGACTAGTTTTTCGAATGCTCAGAATGGTCAGACCAATCCAAATGAATGGCATCAGGATCACTATGAGAGTCAAACCGATAATATCGACAATAAGGAAAATCGCCAAGCAAAAGATACCTCCAAAAAGAACAAGTCAAAAAACAAGAATATTCCAAGTGAGTTCTAAGATTATTCTCCTTATTAATAAAATTTAAGTATCGCAAATGTTTTGATTTAAAGCTTAATAAGGAATTTCACCTTATGGCAATTGCATGAATTTTTAAGTTTAATATTTATGATGATGTTCAACATCATTATTAGCATTTATTAGCAGACAATTATATTTCTTTTCAAATATGTAATATTTTCAATGCTGCAATGGTTACTATTAAACATTTGGCTCTGTTGCATCTGTCAATTCTGCACATATTGCATGTTAATTTTTATAATTGTAACTTTTTTTTGATATCACGAAAATTTATATGTCATGCACATTATTGATAATGAAATTATAAATGTCGCTTATATTTATATTTTATTATTTATATGTTCTCGTACGCTCATATTTGATTTTGACAGTGCTCCAAGTATTTAACTTTCTTTTTTTTACTATTAACTAAACTCAATTAACATATTGCACATTCAAAGTAGTGTAAAAAAAATTTTTTTATTTATTATTTACATAAGACTATACTTATTCACTATGATAATTTGGACTATACTTATTCACTATGCGGCAACACATTTATTTCGCACGCAATCTAGAAACGTAGCATCTATTTTTTTGAAATATGAATTAAAAAATTTCATATTTCTCTTACTTGATCTTATCTCTCTTATCAATATCTTTCCTATTTAAAAGATTTCGTAGAAGTTTTTTGACTGGCTCGTTATATTATATATCTTATATATAGATATTGAATTTTTAACAATCAGATTATATGACATTCTTCTTTCTTCCTCGAATGGAAAAGACACAAAGCTATTTTTAACAGGGTAAGGCAGCATTCATAGTGTATTAACGGTAAAAATACGATTAGATTAAAAATCTATATAAAGGTTTCTACCAGGAGGTATATTTCAATGAAAAATTGCTTGAAGACTAAAATTTACTGTGTATTTTTCAACCATTATCATATATTCTGAACATATCATATATATGTATATTCCTGCTATATAATAGTTATTGTTCTCGACATTAGTACTTACACACGGATATACTTACATACAGTTTTTTAATATGTTTCTTTTTGCCTTTTTATACGAATACCAACAATATTTTTAAACATTTAATAATGTGTATAAATTTATACATGCTAAACGCGCGTTAGCCAAAGTCTTATAGTTGTTCGCACCATACGTGTACAGTGTCAATAATATTTATGTGCTTCAGATGTATTTAGTTCAGAACTCTTAAAGGATCTTATCGCGCGATTTTTTGCGTAAAAAAAGATGATCTATTTTTTTTCAATATTTTATTATTATCATCAGAATATACTAAATATCGTGCTTGTATAATTAAAAAATTCGAAACATAATACAGCATATTTTTTCATTACATTGGAGATTTAACATAAATTTAAGTATAATATTTTTAATTCAATCACTTTTATTAAAATGTCATTTTATTGACTCGAATAATGTGTCAAATTATAAATGTATTAACTTCAAATTTGATATATTAAAAATTAGTCGCTCTGAACGGGAAAATTATTACAAATCGAAATAATAAATTATATTAAATTAAATTACATTAATTATGACATTTTTGCCTCAGAATTTTAATTCCTCTAAAAGTTTTACTCGTGTATTAGCTAACTTATAACCGACAGTGTTTAATGTCGATTACTTTTTCTAGAGATATATATTTGGAGATTTTTATGATTCGAATAACAGTTAAGCAATACCAATCGAGGAGCAAAATAATTTTAAAAGAAACAAAGATTCACTTGTGAGATCATCTTAGAATATCATATTCAATTAAAATATAACGGCACAATAGAAAAGTTATTCTTGGGACAACTCCTTGTTGTGCGTGCGTAGGGTCCTGTTAAGAGGCTGCCTGGATTTTTTGGACCATTGTCGTCCTGCCATACAGTCACGTCCTTTCCTTTATAGAGATTTCTTAACAGCCGGCTTTATTGGTAATCCACGACAATAATACCGACGTCTGGTGCCGATGGTGCGGCATTCTCGAATCCACAGCCTCCTTCTTTTGTACCATTTTCTTGCCGTCTTAAGTGTGTGAGTGCTGACAGAGAGAGACGGATGGTATCCACGAGTAATCAATCAGGTAGAGACGGTACGCAACTAAACAATATCTGTTAGTTGACAATATACAGAATGTTCCTCGATAAGCTTCATTACAACTGTGAATCTCTTGATCGATTTTGAATTTATTTTCTCTCAGCGAAAATATCAAAGACAGTCATTATTTATCACAACTTCTCGATTTTTAACATTAATATATCCAAATAAACTCGAATCTAAAGCTTCTATCGAAGCAAAATTGATTTAAATGAATATAATTTTATATTTTATCTCTTTGTTTCTCTAAAGCTTTAAAAGTACCTTCAGTTTCAATCATTCATACAACTAGAAAAGCTTTAAACGTCTTGATATTTTTGCAAATGAAAAAATCAATTCTAAATTAATCAACCAATTTACAGTTTGAAGAAATTGCTTTTAATGAGGGATATCCTATATATTTTCTCTGTATACAACAGCGTGTTGTGTGTATGACATATGTATGAATGTGTATAGCGCGGATGTATATTTGAATGTGGGGAAAACGCTAAAGTATATCCAGAATCTATATTGTAGATGTATATAAATATATATAAATATATACGTTCCGCTGTATCTTTGAAATGATCTGACAAAACGATAAAACCAGCCTGGAATTGCGCGCGTAAATAGTCGTGTTACCGCTCGTCCGAGTGCACGATCCTATTATTCGGCTTCGATACGTTTTGTACTTCTAGAGATCGGCGATCCACCCTGTCAGTATCACAACGTGATTTTCCCATCAGCGAGCCATGAGTATTTCGTTCTCGAGTGCCTTGGGCCTGGTATACCCACGGTGGCTCTCTACAAAATGGAGATGCCCAGGCCACGACTTATCACGATATTGCAGAACAATACATTGTTACGCGTAAGTTAAGCTTTAATTTAATTAATTATCTGCGAGTCTTTCGCGAGGTGTTTGTCGATTTTTTCAAAGCTGTATATTGCAATTAATTTTTCCATGAATGTGTGTTTGTTATAGGAAAGAGTGGCAAACATCGCACTTCCGCAAGTTAAGACGTTTCCTGTGCAAATAAGCGGCGGTTACAATGCCCAGGTGAGATTGCATCTACCACCTGGACTCAGAGAAGATGAAATTACGCGCTATCCATTGGTTGTCCAAGTGTAAGTACATTTTACATACATTGCAATTTATTATATAATATGTTTCTCTTTCATCTGTACTTTTTACTGTAAAAGAAGCTACATTTATATATAAGAGAGTTTATGTATAAAATCTTCAATCATTATAATCTCTTAATCAATGAGATTACTGGTATATAATTTTGTAGATTAATTTATGTGGTATAATTAGATGTGAATGGTGATCTATTTAATTTACTCGTAATAAATTTAGAATATTAAAGCAAGCAATATAAAATATTTTATACACTGCGTTTTCTTTTGATTTATTGCTTATTGAATAATTTATCTACCAAATAAGCTAGAGATAAAAAATCTTTTTATTTCATTTGTATAGAATGCCTAGTTTCTTTTTATAGATACGGTGCTCCTGGGTCGCAACTAGTCACCGAGATGTTTAAAATAGATTGGAACACGTATTTAGCTAGTCGGAAGAACGTGATTGTCGCACAGATCGATGGTAGAGGAAGCGGAGGACAAGGCTATAAATTGCTTCATGAGGTTTATTATCGGTTAGGTTCCGTGGAAGTGGCTGACCAAATCGAAGTTACAGAGTAAGCAAGATATTGGCTCTTTGCGCTTCGCAAATTTTGTTTCTTGAATTATTTCATTTTTATTCTTAATAAACAAATTTCTTTAATCATATATGTCGCTTATAAAACACACTGGAGTTTAGAACCGTATAGAAACCGTTCTAGAGGTTTTATAGAATTTGTAAAACTAATTTACAATATTCCTTATTCCAAATATGTTTACAATTATCCAGATACTTACGAGATTCGCTACACTTCGTGGATAAACGAAGAGTCGCTGTTTGGGGATGGAGTTATGGCGGTTTCGTTGCTGCCCTCGTTCTAGCTAATCCGAAGCAAAATGTATTCCAGTGCGGAATAAGCGTCGCACCTGTCGTCTCCTGGGAACTTTATGGTACTGTAGATCGCTATCCTGGCTACCCAAAATCCTTCTGAAAAAAATATCTCTGCATTTTTATTACCTTGATGATTTTATTTTACGAACGCAAATAATATTATTACACAGATTCTGCGTACGCCGAGAGGTACATGGGATTACCGAATGTGACATCCAACTACAAAGGCTACACCGAATCCAACGTTTACGATAAAGTGGAATATCTACACGATAAGATGTTTTATTTGGTACATGGGACTGCAGATGACAACGTTCAATTTCAACAATCCATGGCGCTTGCCCGTCATCTCGCTAAGAAAGGCATACTTTTTCGGCAGCAGGTATTTCAATATTTTCTTTCTCATAAGATATTCTACCTTGCTTTGAATTAAAATACAGAGAAATATTTTTTAAAAATCTTTAAATTAAATTTAACGGAAGCCTCAATTGACATGATCGAGATTCATTGTCATATTACAGAGATATAATTGTAAATTAATCATAACAAATTATAAGCTTGCATCTTGAAAGCATGCATCTATTGACTTACTCATAGGTCTATCCGGATGTAAGTCATACTTTGGCGGGCGTTAAGGGGCATTTGTATCTTTCGATGGAGCAATTCTTGGAGGATTGCTTCCAAAAACAAGTACCTGTCGACACGAAAGCCGGACTCGGCAGTGGCGGTTCCGGCGGCGTGTATTAATATTAAGAGTTAAGAGATATAGATAAATATTGCGTAAAAAAAAAATATCCACACGAATTGCATATAAAGTTGCGCAAAGAAAAAGAAGGAAAGAAAAAAGAGGAAAAAGTTGTGAAAAATCTAAACATCTCCAAATTGTGTTCTATTTAATAGAATATTTACAGAGAGGATATACGTGTGGCCCATCTTTTTGTACTCCAACATTCGAAATTATGGAATGAAATGAGAAGCATGTATGTATATCATCCCGTGCGCGACTTACAATACGTTTACACCGGTTAAAAAAAAAAGCATGCATCAATCATCCAATCAAATAAATCGTCTGTGAAAAAGGTCCAGCTAATATTTATTTAAAAAGATACCTTGAGAAAGATATCTAAAAATGTAAACATTATTAGATAAAGATAAGAGATCGATGAAACAAAAATTGCCACGCTTTCCGTAAAAAAAGTAGCGTTACAATGCATAATTTTATCGCATACACACATATACATATATATATGTATGTACAAGTACAAGTTCTTAAAGTACCTAACGCACAGTATCTTGAATTATTGCTTATAATATAATTATTAAAAAAATGGCAACTTGCGCCCTTCATTTCGCGAAGAACTCTTATGTTTGTACAAAGTGGCTTATTTGTTCTCTCGATATTATATCCGCAATTAATCTTTAGAAATCGAATTTGTTGGAAAATCGGAAATTCTAGATTGGTATCATTTTTTTTTTATAAAATATCACTTTGGCATATATTTAAAAATTCTAAATTAGAAACTGAACAAATCATCGAAGAATCTACTCGACTTTTAAAGATTAATTTTAAATAATACCTCCTTTCCCCTCTTGTAAAGAGATAAATAATAAAGATAAAATAAAATCTTGAATGACTAAAAATGATAGAATCAACTTTCATAATGAAATAAGCTAATTAACAATATCTTCTTACAGGATATTTTTTAATGATTAAATGTATGAAAAAGAGAGAAAACAATGGAGATATAAGTGTTACAATATAAATTTATCCTGATAAGAGCTAACATTATTCTATCGTATTCATTGTGCATACAAACGTAAGTTTAAGAAAAGAACTTTTTCGATATAAATTCTATTATCCACACTCTTAAAGAAATAATATATTAATTATGCGAATGAATAATATTATAATAATATTTGTAATTTATCAGATAACTAAAAAAACCTTTCTTAAAAAATTTACATCATTAAACAAGTGTATGCTTTCACATAATGTAATCTAAATCAGTCATAACACAAGAGAATATTGCTTATGTACGATTGTCTTCTTGTCAAATTACATGTTTGACTAAGAATGGCACGTTATGTGTGTGTATATACGTCTACGCCAGCAATTTCTAAATCTTTTTACGAAGCTTTCACGAGACTTGATATTCATGTCAGTCACAAGTCGGAAATAGACTTGATGTACTTTTTATTGGAGCATCTGCCTAGATGAAGCAGCATATGATTCTTCAAGTTGGTCGGTTTACTGAAGCCGCGGCTGCAAATGTGACATCTGAACGGCCAGAGCCCATTATGCACGTACATGTGGCTCTTCAGGTCACCCGGCGTAGGAAATGATTTTGAACATTGCGAACATTTGTGTGGCTTCTCCTAGAAAAACATAACGAAATATTTTACGATGGATGCTACGATCCGAATAATGTGGATATTCTATCGAAAGGAGAATACAAAATAAGTTACAGAAAATCCATCACATCTTTCGCTTTCGTAAGTAATTTCATTATCTTATCATTTCTTTTATAACTTATTTCTTTAAGCCTATATTGTAATCTTCAGGTTTGTGTTATACGTAGTTCTGCTGCAATTGAAATTTTATTATTACAGAACCTTCATTAAGAATAAATAGATTCCAACTTTGTTGAAGAATCTAAGCAGAAGGCGCGCAATTTTGCAAACTTCCGAGGAAGATATTTAGTTGTGGAGACGAGAGCTTTTTTGACTAACGATTAAAAACGGTTCAGTTGCGCTCTCGATGATTCCAGTGGCAATTACTCACGCAGGCAGGAAGGCCGTTTAGCAAATAACCTTGCTAAACTAAAACCGGTGCGTACGCGGCTCGTTAAGGCCGCCAGCAACGCATCACTTCTTCTTGTTGCGTACAGTATACGTGTACACACGCACACGATACACCTCTCGTTTTACACGCGTAATCTCGGATGCACCTGCCGATAGCTACGGGTGCGATGCATCCGTAAGCACGTGTATGAGTTCCCGCTCTCTCGCAGGCTTCTTTGACGTTCATAGCTACATAAGACGAGAGCGGATCGTGATCGAGAGAATTACACGTATGTATAGTGCGATTTTACATACATATAATTTTAAATAATCAAGAATTTGGCTTTTTCTTAACTAATTATAGTAACGGAGAGTCTTGTAACAAAAATAAAGAACCTTATAAAATATTTATTGTAAAGAAGACATATATTTTAAACGAATGAATTCATTGAATTTATATTAAGATCAAATCATAATTAATGCATTCAATTGGATAGACCATGCATTTATATAGAAAAATATATATACGATCAGAGAGAAATATTTAATCATTTAAATAACATATGCAAGTAAAAATAAATGCATATCTTTTTTTATCGACAGGAATATTTGATTGTATTGTATTTGATTGAATACTAAACAAGAAATGTATTGAAAATGTTTAAATAAATTTTAAATCGATCTCTATCTCTCTATCATCTGAAGAGATTCGGACTCTGTCATCTTCTTTGAAAGCATGATGCATGTTGTATCAATATTTTCTAAATCAAGAGAGAGATATTATATTTTATTAAATTTGGCATTTTATTATAATCATGTTAATCTTATTTAATTTGTGTTTTCTGTTTTTTTATAGGATTTATTCTCAAGATAAAATAAATTCATCCATCATATCTCGATTTCTCTTCAAGCAAGAATGTGAAATAAAAAATTGAGACGCTGAAATAATATCTGCTGGTTCTAATAAGATCAAATATATTCATCAAACAGCAATTACACGAACGTGAGTATCAACTGTGCTTTACTCAATAAAAAAAAGCTGCAAAAGCTGCAGTAGCCAGTTGGAACGATCGAGCATGTCGTTATTCATTTCCGATTGGCACGTTCAATTTTTGCAAAGGCATCTGTCGCGCGAGGAATTTTGTGAGACAGGTAAGAAGACGAAATTCGGAAGAATCTCGCCGCAAAAAGGGCGAGAAAAAGAGCGAAGGCGACGAAGCGGAAGGGGAAAATCGGAGCAAAACGACACGAAGGTTGGAATAGCAGGATGAACAGGACGTGTGCAACGGCGACAGTGAGAAGGGGTGAAGGAGGGTGAAGGAAAGGGGGGCGGGAGGGTGAGTAACGTGGCGAGGAGCCTCCGGCTCTATACGTTCTCTGTCTCTCTAATTGGATTGCATTCCATGCGGTAGCAAGTAATGGGCCAATTACAGTAGCTGATGGCAGACCAACCTATATGGCTCCCGAGATATCATTACTTCGAATGGGATTAGAGAAACTCATACAGTTTCCGCTGCGATAAATAAAAACTTTGCATCCTCGCGATTACTTCGCACGTTCACCTTCCCTCCTTCTCTCCCCCTTCGGTCGTCTTCCACGATCATTGCTCGATCTTTCTTATTGGATACTCCAGTTCTACCAGGCTTACGCGGAATTACGAGAAGCAAAGAGATGAAAACGCGCGAGCACGCAGAAATAGTGCGTGAGCATCTTAGCTTATCCCAGATTAATAACAGTCTCGTTCGAGGTCGATGTTTTCACGAGCTATATCGAGCTACCGTTCTTTTCCTCTTTGCTTTTCTTAAAAATTATTTATAAATAATATACGTAAGTTATAAAATATAATTGGCTGCGAATTAAATTTATCAATTTATTATAAATCGTTTGTTGTATACGTATTAATTAAAAGGGGAGCACTTTCTGTATACGACATTAGATTCGCGTGAATACGCTATGGATATCTTTTATGTTTTCACTATAAACTGAATATTTTTTGCATATAATTATGTATATAAGGAAGGTAATATAAGTTAAAATTATTATTTGCATTAAACGCACGTATGTATAAATTCCACAATCCAGTGATATTCATCGAACGTATATAAGTTTATAACGGTCTTAGTCGGCTAGATTTCTTGAATGCATATGTATATTGATTTATATAATATCGCAAGAGTTAAAACTCCGTGATCGGGGATTTTTATATAATGATAGCGCGATTGTCACGCAATAAATTGTCATGCATTTTATCAATTTTATGCATATCAAAAGAGAGATGTTTCGGTCCCTT
Organism: Prenolepis imparis; assembly: GCF_030444845.1. Classification (NCBI taxonomy): domain Eukaryota; kingdom Metazoa; phylum Arthropoda; class Insecta; order Hymenoptera; family Formicidae; genus Prenolepis; species Prenolepis imparis. Next base: position 6,180,004 of record NW_028141167.1, read on the forward strand.
TAAATCATACATTTTATCCTCAATATCAAATTATCTTGATTTAAATAAATATCAGCTAGTAATATTTATTAAAATTTAGATAGCGATATTTAAAATCAGAAAATGGTAAATATATAATATAATTATAAATAAAAATAAGTATATAATTAAAGTAAAAAGAATTTATATATATGTATATCGTATATACATAGCGGCTTCTATGCAACAATTTTTATGGTGTAGTGTTTAAATAATTAATTTTTAGAATGCTCGAATAATAATAATAATAACATTACGTATTTTTCACATCAAATAAAAAAGATTTAATGCAAAAAAATTAATTAAATTTAATGCAAAACAAGATTAATCTTGTTTATTATAATAATTAAGACTTTATAACTGCTTAGCAGCTCCAAATTTTTTTTGCATTAAATCTTTTTCCTTTTATTCGATGCGAAAAATACGTGTAACAAATATGTGCCAAGTACTCACTTTGATATGAGTCATCCGATGATAGTAGAGATTCGACGAGGCTGTGAACTTCTTACCGCAGACAAGACATTGATGAGGTTTTTCACCACTGTGGATGCGCTTATGTGTGTTCAGCGAGCTCGAGGTTGAGAAACCCTTGTTGCACACCATGCAGACATGCGGTTTCTCTCCTTCAATTTAATACCATTCCTGAATTACCGCATTGGTCCTTCGTGTTTTATATGTTTTCTGATTTGATATATATATATTCGACAACGCGGTACACCATGTCCCTTTCTTCGAGAGCGTATCATTTATCTCGAGCAAAAGTGATCGTGATTTCGCGAAATGAGAAATTTATTCAATCTAAATAAAATGAAAATATTCTGTCCGGTTATATACAAATATTCTACAATTTTCCTTGTATTTCAAAAATTCATATTTAGTTTTGAAATATGCAGATGAAGACTAAATTTTATGAGAAAAAATATTATATATGCATACAAAAGCTTTAGAATAAAACATCAAAATTAATTGCCTTTTCCAATATTAAAAAAATATAGTTTTGCTATTCTTTACATTGAGATAATGAAATTTATCATTGAATGAAATTAATCGTGCTTACGTTAATATTGGTATTTCGAAGATATTTGGAAAGAGCAAAGCTTTTTATTCCGCGATTCAATGTTTCGCATGCGCAAAAACTATCTGGATGTGTTAATCCCAAGTTCTCGTTTCGTACCTGTATGTGTTCTCATATGTCGTTTCAGAAGAGACGGCCGGTCGAAGGATTTGCCGCAGACTTCGCAAGGCAATAAAACTCTCTCCCCTCTTTTAATCGTCGTCAAGATGCTGCAATCGAGATGATCACCAGCCAACGACAACGTTGATGATGAGGATTCCTCGGATGTCGATTCGTATTCATCCACCTCGTAATAGGAGTGTGACATCGGTGGCAGAGAATGATGAGCAAGTAATGTCATCGACAAGTCCAACGGGGATTCTACGTAATCCAAGTAAGAACATTTCAATCTCAAATAAAATATAATATTGATTTCAATCTCAAAGAAATTTAAAGATTCGAGAATTTAATGAAATATATAATAATAAAACGGAGAAAATTTAAGGGACGAAAATTAATTTTTCTAATTGTTTGATGCAATTAAATACAAAAATTTTATTCGAGATATTTTTCATATTTCGAATTGATAATATTAGCAATATTATCAATAAAAACTAAACATTTAAAGTCTCATGTGTGTGGAGATGTGTGCAATGAATGTGTTAAGGATATTTTTAACGCGACATTATGTATATTATTAAAACATACTAATCAATATAAACATAATACACGAGTGACACTATGGAAAATCTTTGAAGCTTTTTATCTCTGAGATACAACTCTGAAAAAAAATTTCAACACCTATAAATTTTAGCTTTTCGTTAACGCTAAAATTTATAGGTGTTGAAATTTTTTTTCAGAGTTGTATCTCAGAGATAAAAAGCTTCAAAGATTTTCCATAGTGTCACTCGTGTATTATGTTTATATTGATTAGTATGTTTTAATAATATACATAATGTCGCGTTAAAAAGAAAAATAAAATTATTTTCGTTTGTCTCAATTTACTAAATATTACTCGAATATTATATTATATTATATTATAAAAAAAATTGAAGGAAGATGTAAAGTTTTTCGCGTTAATTTATCTTCCCGCGAATCGACCACCGTTGCAGTAGTTTAGCGGTAATCGCAATGCAATCAGAAAAAGAACAACAAGATCGCCGAAAACGATCTGAAATGCAAATACGCGGCGGCATTTTTGTCGGATGGATCACAAGGATCCGCGATTTCCGATTCAAATGCGTAGACCGCGCACACCGAAGATATAAAGGACAGTACAATGGTTGCAGTGTAGCCATATAGATTATAGTTACAATGTCCGAACGCGGCGTTTCTTGTGAATTTGCAGGACAGGAAATTGCAAACAAACTAAGTGCAGACGATAAATTTAGCGACGTTCAATTTATATCGTGGAAGGGGTTGTTTCTCTATAAAGGAGAAAGCGATAGAGAAAGGGTATAATAGACAAAATCTAAACATATATAGGGATGATTTCAATAGTCACCATTTGTGTCTGATTAATTTTAGATATGTACATACAAATACATAATTCACATATATATTTTATTGTTTATTGATATTTGTAAATGAGTTCATCTCTATATCGTTGCGTTTTTCACTCACCATCTAAGATAGAGTCGATCGTACACCTGTAGATAGCCGATCTGGAGCACACGTCGTGCGAGATGATAACGAAATCCTGCTGTGTTACTGGTAGAAACCAAGCCACTAGTTCCGTGTCCGGTTGAACATCCTTTATTACCTCGAATATAGGTTCACCTGAGAAAAAAAAGAAAGAAACGAAAGTGCTAGAGCTGCAAAGTATTGAAAGAAGAAATATTAATATTTGCATCACCGCGGATTATATATGAAATTTCTCCAACTTGCTTAATTCTCAAACAGAAATATTATTTTATAAACGTTCTCTTAAGCATCTCGTGAATTGTTTTTTAAACTTTTAAAAATTATTATATTTATTGAGAGAGAGAGAGGGGGGGGGGGGAAGAGAGAGAGCAACGATAAAAGTTTTCACAAAACGGAGAAAACGGAGATGTTAAAAAAATATTTTTAATTCTTTTTTTCTCATTTTATACATGGAATTATATTAATGTTTTAATTAGCAATTATATTAACTAGATTTAAAAAGTTTAGCTCGAATTATCTTTTTTTTTACTTACCCTTTACCTTTGTACCGATCAGATTAACTTGCTCATCGTATGACTGAACAATACGAAGAAACCTTATCCAATTGCACTGACGCTTGTTAAGATTGTAGTTAGAGAAGAAGACCTCGTCGTAACAGCCGTATTCGCGTCTGATCTAAAATCGCATTGTTTTAATTTAATGAATGGCGATCGTGAATATTGGCTGTATCGAGAGATGAATAATGCATAATATTTATATCGAATTCTTTTTCGATAACTTTGACAACTGAGAGATATAAGAGATCATATTCATTTTTTATCGAGCAATAACATTTTTTTTTATTATTTTTGTGCCGACAAAATGGCTAACAATATATTCTATAACTATGATGTTTCTTTGATATTTGATGAGCTAAATAGAGGTATAATAAATAAGATACGTAAGATAAATAAAGTAACATTATCTTTCCCGTGATATTTTATAAAATATTATTCTCGTATTTTTGTTGTGGAATTTATACATATCTGAAGAGTATTTAGATTTTTTCTTGTATAAAGTCAAACGCGTTACAAAAACAATTTATATAGCTGATGTTTCATGAAAAAATTCACCACGGTTTTCGTATATATAAGAGTAAAATATAGGGGTAATATAAAATCAATGATATAATGTGTGAAAAGTATTGTAACTTCTGCTAAATTGTAATCATTCGGGAAATCTATTTGTACAATAGCTATCGTTTCTCGCAAATAGAATTATGAGCGAATCCAAGATTATAAATTAATATATATAGACATGTGTGTATAAACATTTTATTATTATTTTTTAAAATATTATACTGTTTAGGTGCTATTCGATCGAAAAATGTGATTACAATATTATTTATTAATGCCATTCGATAGAACGTAAGAACTTCGTTTTTTCTTAAAATATTGAATAAGGATAGAATAAAAATAGAGTTATGAATGCACTTACGTCATTGTCATCGAGGAGAGAGTAAAGGTCAATCTTGTCGAATCTGATTGATCCTTGAAACGGGTAAATCAGAGTTCCCGATGGGATAAACACATTCGACCATACCGAAATTCTTACGTCCGTGACCAATGTAGCCGAGTCATTTTTGAAGAGGTTTTTACAAGATGACTGATCGTTGGTGAGGACCAGAGAGAATTCTTTAGGTATTAAGACGCAAGTTTCCATAACAGAGACCCGCGTGAAGAGTATATTTTGGGAATTCACCACAGCGATCTTCACTTTGTGAATAATTATTTGGAGTACATCCGTGCTTGTATTAACAAATCGCTAAGAGAATATTTTTTCAGCGGAAAAAAATGAGACACATTTATACTATAGTACTATATTGTTTTTACGAAGCATTAGATTCTCTTAGCGTGTCGGTTGTTGAACAAGAAGCCCATTGCTAATAATGAAAGTCCCGGCACGGATTGACATTTAGAACTTCAGGATCCGAATGTTCTCCAAAGATGAAGGTTCCGAAGTTCTCCAGTTAATCTCCAAGAGCCGTGTCGTCGATTGTGAATTAATACGCGAAAATTAATACGTCTGCGGCGTGTACCGGGTGCAAAATTACACGTAAACGTAAACGAGAGTGCGAACAAGTAGAGGAAAGAGATCGTTGGTCGTGCAAGGTGCAAGGCCCTCGGTCGACTGGACGGGATTAACCGACTGATCTTGACCTTGCGACGGGTTACCAGCATTTGCTACCGAATGGTTAGCCCTTCCCCCTCTTGAAACCACCTTTTCCCACTCATCGGCCCTCGTCGCGGCCTTTTTCATCGGCGTAGTCGAGGTATAGCCTTAGGGATACTCGACTGGCTTCGACTGGGTTTCTCCATACCTCATCAAACCGCGTCTACCCTGATGCGCTCGAACCACTGCTAACAATATCTTCGATTGAAATGAGATGCGAAAGATCTCATAGTTGCGAGAATAAAGACAAGGAGCTGGCGCGCGTCTTCAGGATATTCAGCGCTAGATGCGTTTGGGACGTCATTACTCCTTCCTCGTGACTTCCTTTGGTTCTAATGAATGAAAAGTAACAAACATATACTTGTAAACATTCGCGCGTGCATAATCATGAAAGGAAGTATGATTTATATCGATGGAAAGCAGATCCTACGCCAGTGCAATCTTCAAACCCCACCACATGCACTCGGCATGAGTGCAACTTGGGTGTAGAGCGAGTGTCGGTCTGTTCAACCGGCTCAAGGAAGCCGGTCGGTCATCTTCCTCGTCCTCTTCGTCGTCTTCGTCGTCACCATCGTCGTCGTCGTCGTTGTTGTCATCTTCTTCTGCTTCTGCTTCGCTCTTCCAGCATCCGCGATGATGCTTCAAAGAAGCGAGCCCCACGTGGGCGCACCTGTCGCTCTCTGTTTTCTCTCTTGGTCCTTCTTGCGCTTTCTCACGTTGCATCTTTCTTTCTTTCTCTCTTCTTTCTATCTTCTCAGGTCTCTTCTGTGTGTTCTTGTCCTTCCTACTGTTTCCAGCAAATAGCCGTCATCATACCTTTTTCTCTATTTTCATTGCGCTTCCCTCGGGCCTGTCCTACCGATCTGTTGGCAACCTCCACTCTTCTTCGATCGCTTCTTCTCCCTGTAAAGCGAATCCTTTTCGCCCTCGGGGCACAGAGTGGAACCCTCGTGCTCTCTTTCTTGGGAGAAGAGGAAGGGTGAAGAGAGTTTCCTTTTTCTCTCATTCATCCTTCCTTCATCTCGTCTGATTCGCACTAGTGTCTGCAATGCGCCGCCCTTTTCGTTCATCTGTTTCAACCAGAACTGTGAAGAACTCGAATATGCGCAGCTGTCAGGAAATTATCGATCGTAACATCATAAATCTAAAAATATTTTTAATTATATAGAAAAATTTGTACAAAAATACAGCAAGTATATCTGAAATGTATTCATGATGCAGATGTCGGATATTTTATCTTTATATTTATTTTAAATTAATATCATACTTAGTTATCAGTATCGCTTTCCGTGATTAGATTCATTCTTTCTGATGTTTTATCGTTAATAGATTTAATTTTTTTGGTCCAATCTAAAATTTGACATACAATAGATTTAAAAAATTGTTTATAAATGTGATTATTAGATACAATATTTTTGTCAATAGATTTTTAATAAGTGCCAATTTAGTCTTCATTAACTTACGAAATCTATTAATTATTTTCTTAGACTTAGATTGATTTGGCCTCGACTTCTCGACACGATTTATGTTTTGTAATTTTTTTGTCTGAGATGGTTGCTCATTATAAGTTCCACGTAATTTTTTAGATTTAACAAAATCAGGCGTTGTATTTTCGCTTTCTGTTTTTACAAGTATATTATTAGCATTATCTTTTTTTGTTGCAGTTTTTCCTATGCGCATCTTCTTCTTTGCCATAGTTACGTTAACTTTTAAACTTTCTCGAAACCTAGTAGATCATATAATATATGTTGTTATTTTACATATCTAAATATCTCGTTAGTTTTGTTGCGTTTGTAACACTATTTTTGTAAAAATCTAATTTTTTTATTATAGAATGATACTTTATCAATATATATATAAATATAATCAAATTATTATGTATGTGTGAATATGTATATATACATTATATACACGTACATAGACATATAATTACAATTATATACATATAATTGCACATTACCTGACATAAAGAATGGAACCTATAATAATACAGCATATTAAGAATAAAATCACAGCCAATACCGAATAAGCAACGAATTCTTCACTGGGCATCCATCCAAATATCGGTCGTGTTAACTTATCCTCCATCAAATGAGTGCGCCAGTTTGGAGGACCGAGAACTTGTTTATTGTTAGTTTATGTTATTTTTATATGTTATATTTTAATTTCAAAACTATTATGGATTAAAAAAAAATATTTGTACATCAATTCGTACTACCTTTAACGCGGATGATATTTGTCGTCCACTTGAAATTTAGATCAATTTGTTCCACAATACACTTCCACATACCATGATGAGATCTATTTACAGCCGGAATGTGATCGACATTTACAGCTACGGGCAACGTGATACCATAATCTTTCCATACTCTATTATCAATCATCCAATAGATCTTCAAGTCAGAATATACGTAGCCAAGAATAGCGCAATGACACATTACATGCATAGGTAGAGTTTCGCGAATTGTAACGCTTTCTTTAATTGGAATCACTGCCAAAGTTACGACTTTAAATATCATGTATGTTCCATCTATTCGATGTACAGTAAGAGTATATACGCCCGAGTCATTCAACATTGTTCTATTTATTACTAAAAAAATTAACAAGTTCACGTTTGTTAATTTATAAAAAAATTGTTACGTATTAAGCATATTAATTAATTATAATAAATATTATATTACATACTAATTTCGTAATTCTTAATTTCTAGTCTGTGCTGTTCGCCTTGAAGAAAAATTCCATTGTGAGACCACTGTATTTCCGAATCAGGCGATTCGGCTTTGATGGAATTTACGATATTAGAATCCGAGGGAAGCGATGCCGATTCATATTCCTTCACGGTAAGAGCAGTATGATTTTGCATAATTTCTCTTTTTATCAAAGTCGTAGTATCTATACAATTGAGATAAAAATTATCAAATTTTTAAATCAACCTGAGATCTCGGGGAAGAAAAAAAATAAAAGCTATATAATAAAAATATATTCTCTTTTACTTGTCTGGCAACGAAGTATTTAGAATTAGCATTGTGACAGAGTAATTTCTTGGAAATATATTAAGAAAGAGAAAAATATGTTTATGAAAGAGAAATGTGTCTTGTAAACTTATTAAAAAAAAAAAAAAAAATAAGAAAGGATATATTAGATTAGAAATAATATAGTTTTAGTATACCATCGGTTACATCACCACAGGAAATCATATTGCAACGACCTGTCATGCTATTAGGCCCTATACAAGGTTCGCCCCTTACGTTAGGTTCCGGTGAATTGCAATATCGTTTTCTGGTCCCTATGCCACCATTGCAACTAGCACTGCATATCCATGGTCCCCATTCCGACCATTCACCGTCTATAGGAGGACCATCTATATCTGCGTGTGATTAAAATAATTGATCATTACATGCACGCGACATATAAAGTGAACGTTCTAAAGACATACCAATATCAACATTTTTAAAATTTGAATAAACGGTAATTATTATTTTTATATATTTTATTTATAAAAACAAATATTTCAATTTATAAAAAAATATATAAAAATTGTTTGTAATTTAAACACGGAACAAAAATTAGCTATCATAGCTAAATTTTAGCTGTTCCTATATTAGACATGAAATTTAGTTATCATGCCTAAATTTGTTATAAATTTTAGCTATAAAAATCCCCGTTAAACTATAGTTAAAAAATATTAGTTACCATAGCTAAAATTTAGACAAAATAACTAAATTTCATGTTGCAATATAGAGACAGCTAAAATTTAGCTGTGGTAGCTAATTTTTTTTTTCGTGAAGGCTTGCACAATCTTTTCTAATATTTTTAATTATATACCTGATGGTATGCAATTCGCACTCCAAGTGGCCCAACTTCCCGAATCCACGGCGAGCGAAAAAAAATAAAAGATGAGCGGTTGACGGTGCACATAATGAAACACATTTGTCTCGTTGCAAAATACTTGAATTGTACTTTCAAACCATCTTTCGGAAAAAACGATAGAAAATCGTAAGTGAATTAAATTGGATTGGATTCAACGAAAGATACATAAATGCATTTTTAATCGAATTACTTTATAGTAATATTCGTCCAGGAATTCGTGGTAAATATAGGCTTGGGTGCTTTCTGTTTGTGATAAACTCTAACTTTGGGATATGTATTTTTCAGAAAATATATCCACTGATCCCGTTCGCCGAGCGTGAGCGCATAAAATCTGTAAAATATAATCGGCGGTATATGAATGCAAATGAAGGCTTTGCAAAATAATTATTCCGATATATGATTACCCTGGAGTTGCGGGCAACAAAAGTAGCGGTATCAAAACGACACCTTTGGCGCGTATCATCAGCATCAATTTATTAGGTCTGATCAGCTCTTCTTTGGACCACGTTGATAATGGTAATACTCTAGTGTAGCGATCGGTTTGCGTGTTCTCTATATGACATCCTACGTACGCGTTGTAGAAAGATTGCATCAAAAATTTTGAAAGCAAGGGTCGTATGAGTACTGATTTTAGCAGTAAAATATACTTGAGGCACAATCGAAAGCAACGCCTATCGCGTGTCCTTTCTCGCTATTATAATAATAATAGACGGGTAAAAAAACTTTCGTCGGTTCGAAATGTTCCCATTCAAACAGCGGATTCGATGCTCCTTCGTAATAAACGAGAACACGTCCTCGAGGTATGCGTATAATAAAACTACTCCACTTACCAAGGTATAACAAATGCGGCAATGTTTTTTTCTTCACCAAAATTATATCTAATACATTGTTAAAAAATTAAGAGAAGGAGATTAAGTAAAAGATCCAACGAAAGTGAAAGATTGATTCCTTCTGTAATATAATGTAAATTATACCTTTATCTTCCGATTGATAATAGAGAAGTACTTTTTCATTATCTAAAGCTCCGATCTTGAGGATGTAACGGGAATTGAATCCGTCATCAGCAGTAAATACGAACGTTATGGAATCCGGTTGATCGGGCTCCCAAGTTTTTAATGAAAAATGCAAGCCTTCTGTACGATGTTCCGGCAAAACATATAAACGACGCCCAATGCCATGTCCTTTTACAAAAAATGTACACTCCTCTGTGACAATAATAAAATGGTCATTCTATTTTAATATTTTAAAAATGGAAAAAGAAAAAACACTTTAAACAAATATACAATATGTTTGACAACATATGTGCAAATGTATAAAAGAAATTGGAAATTTTTTGCGGCTTTTATTTTGAATAAAAAATATCATCTTTTATCGTAATTATACGTAACTACAAAAGATCATCGAGAAAAAGCATACATAAAACTAAATAATTTTCTGTTTATTTTAATACATAGTTTATTTCAAATATTTCTTCTCTGATTTTTTAAATGATTGTTTGACTATAGCTTGTAAATTTATCATAATAAAATTTTAATCTTTTATAATTATGTGTAATTTAGAACATCTATGCATATATGTATTAAATAGATATTTATTTTTTATTCAAGATAATTTGCTCAATAAATTGTCAAAATTATTTGTTACGAAAGATTCTGTAGACAGTCATAATATTTATGGTCACATCTTAATCGCGTTCATTTTACTGCTGTGAACTAATTTCAATTTTTATCAATTTTAGGAAGATCTATATTTGAAAAGATATCTGTCACGGAAAAAAATATTTCTCTATTTCCAATCTATATTTTTCTGTGCAATAATTTTATTCAGGGCAACAGTTCAAGCTTTACCTGGTTTCTCGCAATCCCTTACATCACAGAGATCTTGTGGAACCAATGGATCCGTCGTGTAACACCATGTGCCAGCAATATTGCGTGATGGATTTCTGCAATAATTGCTGGCATTTCCTACATTATGTTCTGGATAAAGACTATCATTCAAATATGCTCGGTCAACCATATGGATAGGTTTGACAGCAGTAAATTCTGATTGAGATGACACCTTCGGCGATAAATCTAAATAATAGTTTTGTGAGTAATGACAATTATTTCATTAAAACATTTTATTTTAAATAACGTTTCGAGATTTTACGCATAATTGATCTCTGAGTCCTAGCAGGAATTCTCGTTGTTAATGATATGTTCGATATTTGCATTTGCATTTGCATTTGCTCGAGATCGTAATCGCTTAACCATTTTGCACAAGTTCGACCTGAACGAGTCTTTGACAGTGTGCCTATGTAATCATTAGCAGTTCCCGCCATTCGACATTCTATAAAGAGAACGTAATTATATTTAATTAAACTAAACGATAAATAAATGGAGGTAGAAGAATAGTGACAGTATATGTTAGTAGAGTAATACATTTTACAAAAATTTAGAATATTAAATATATAAAAAAATTAACACTTTATATTAATTAAACATTTAAAATAAAGAATTTTATATTTTAAAGTAGAAGGATAAAGCAGATTGTGTGCGCGAGTAATGTTTTTTTATTTTTTTATTTCTAGCCAAAAAACGAGATGAGAAGAAGTCGTTGTGCATAATTAAATAAACAAACATATTAATAATGTTAGAATTTATTATAAATACCTGAAGATCTACAAATTCGTACATGACAAAATCTTTTTATAACATCAATAGCATGCGAATCGGAAATCGTGTAGCAATAAGGTCCATTAGGATCATGACTTGGATTTCTACATCTATTTAATGCTTTCACTATAGATTTATCGACAAAATTATTGGCTATTTTCTCATCAGGCGGGACCTAATAAAAATAAACTATCTTTTATAGAAAAAAAGATAAATAATCTTTTCTAATTAGTATCACAAAATCATTAAATTCGAACGTATAATGATATTAGACGAAGGGATAAATCTTGCAGTAGCATAAAATATAAAAAAAAACCATAAGCAAACAAAGATCAAAAATATCCTTACATACATACATTGTATATGTATACATACTCAATCATCGATATTTTAAAAACTATTATTATCAAATAAAAAAATGAATATCTCATAGTGTTAGGATATTTTTTACTTAAGAAAATATGTTATAGATAAGAAAATGTTATGAGGAAAGAAGATTAAACCTCTTCTGCTATCCATGGTATACACGGAAGTTCTCTTGCGCTTGTCCATTGATTTCCTTGATATTGATAATCTGCGATATTATGAATACAGTTTGGAGGCTGGGGATCTTCTATCGCATCTATCGCTATTAGGATTTTTCAATTAAAACAGGTGAATTATATAAATTCAAATATAATAAAAATGTTCAATACAATCGTACAGCACAGCTGTTCGTATACACACTATATAGTACTTTAAATATATCTCGTTATTTTGTATAATTATTCTTCGCAGCGAGATTAATTTGGATCTTTATTTAAATCTTTTTTAGTTACAAATATATTGACAATTAATTTTTAGAAATTAGTTAGACGGAGAATAATTGAACAAAACTACGAGAAATGTATTTCAAATATTACATAGCATCTTATTATATAGCACCTATAATGATTCATATTGATCTACATCTTTATACAAATTTTAAAAAAACCAAAATTTATTTTTTATCTTATCATCATAAATTACATATATATTTAATATATAATATTATTCAAAATATACACACATAAATAAACTTTGGTAAAGATATTATATGTATATTGAATTTACCATCGGGTGAGCAGAAAAATGTCCAATGTGCTATTGTTTGACTTCCAATACTGAACCAACGCAAAATAATTAGTAAATCATGATTTATATGTAGAATTTCTTCATTTCCATATGTACGTTGCGAGAATAAATACAAATGCGTGCCAAAGATACTACAAATATATATTATAAAAAATTATTCTTAAAAGTTAAACATTATTATTAAAAAAATTTATTATTACAGTCAATAAGTCCAAATATTTTTCAATATAAGTGTATCGTAATATGTTGATACCTAATAGTAAACTCTTTCCAATTCCAATAATCTATTAATCCTTGAATTATAATTTCTTTCAAATGTTGTTTCACTGACTTCTCATTCTCTTGATATAGCAAGAATGTAACATTGTGTCCAATTTCTATCTGAAATGATCTGTTATGTTTGGCTTACGTATTCTACATATAGTTTTAAGTTAAAATTAAATATATACATATATATCAGCATTTTGAATATCTTTCCAAATTTACCGTGAAACAAGGAAACAGTGTCCCAGGACTTTGATATAACCGTATTTCTACAGTATTGCTAGTTCGAAGGTAAAACTGAATATCTTGTGTATCATTACTTTTCTGCATTGGCCAAATTCTTAAGAACTCATCTCCAAAAGTCGTGTGACTTTCACAATCTAAATATAAAAATTTAATAGAATTATTTAATAGAAATGTAAGAAAATTTAATAGATAAATTGATTGGGATATTTTTGACGTGTTATGCTCTCAACAAAAATTTTCGAATATATTGAATATATATTTTAATAATGATTGCAATCTATGCTGTACGGATATGAATTTATGGATGTTACATTATACATTTTTGGCAAAATTCCGTACTCCACAAGACACCGGTGCCCATGATGCCATAGTGCAAAAAATTGTCGGGATATAAATTCGAAATACTATTTGCCATTTTATATTCGTCCATAATTAATGGTTTCGACACACCATGTATCCCAAGTGATATGAAACCACCGCCCCATGTAATCCATAGTCCAGTCCACTTAGAACTAAGTAATATCTCGGGTGTATTTTCAAAAAGACTTTGCTCATTCTAATAGAAAACATATACGTTAATCAACTCAATCAAATGTTATGTTACATTAATGATTTTATCATTGGATTTTTTTAGCTCATCTGCACTAACATTAGTAACTGGATACGTCTGACCGCTAACTGTATTCGAAATCAAAAGTTCCACTCCAGCTTTCCAATCTTGAGCGATTTTCTTGGCAGAAGATGGAATTGGAAGTAAACTTAATAAAATTCTGGCTTCCGCCTAAATGCATCCGATTAACTTCATTGTAAGTATGATTTGTATTACTTAAAAGACTGCATCTATACTTAACGATATCCATGTACATTTTGCTCATCAAGAGGATTCCAAAGCTTAATCCAGAAAGATATGTTTCCATACGTGCTGTTTAATCTTGTTAACAAGGAATAAGTTGATGAATTTCTTGAATATGTTAAACAATCTAAGACAAAAATATTTTTCTTCGACTACTTAAATCGATTGTAATTATATTTAATGATCTACTCTTTCGATTATTTTAGAACTAAAACTTTAACTTTTCATATTATATAATATAAACCTTTGTCATCGCAAGATGGAATGTCGCAATATTCTTTTTCTACTAGCTCGAAACTTTTTTCTTCCACATAACACCAAGGACCACCTGTATCATCAGTTGGATTTCTACAGAAATTATTTGCCTTCGCTCTTGATCCATCCGGAAAATGCTTATTATGAAATTTAATGCTCTAAAACCAATTAATCATATAATGAAAAAACCATTAATTAATCATATAAGAAATAGATTATTACTGATTAACATGCATTTTCCCGATGTCCATTGTGCGCGATGACAAGATTAATTTTTTTCTTACTTTTGTGTTACCGAGTTTGTATATTTTATTCCAAGATTTACATTTCCTTTTTGAAATGCTGAAACTACGAGTTCCGCCGTATTCAGCTCCTGGTCCCGTTATAATACAATCTAATTATATAATTATATAAATTTAATTATGTAATTATGTAAATTATATCGGGTATATACATTTGTTATTTGTTATACATATATCGTCTCACTTAAATAATTAAACTTATTGTCAATTAAATCTATCTTGAAAAATCGCAGCAAATTAATTCAAATATGCAAAAAATATTATATCTTTTAAATTGCAAAAAGATTTAAACTTTTATGTAAAATAATATAGATATATTTATTTATTGAGGTCAAGTTTGTCTTATCATTAAATGAATGTAATTACGAATTCACCTTTGTAATTGCAAAGCGGAATATCGCACTCATCATCAATAACTGTAGGTTCTAAAGTATAACACCAAGGACCTCTTGGATCTTTCGTAGGATTTCTACAATAATTTTTAGCAAGTTTCATGGACTTTTCTGGGAAATTTGTATCAATTATATCCGCACTAATCTAATAGCGAAAAAATTGAGAAGATATTAATAATCTAACATATATAAAATATAAAATGTTGTTTATAACATTTGAGAATAAATATTTAGAATAGAAAATTTTTAAACTATAATTTTCAAGCATTTCGATGTACATATATGTATATATTATATTGACTAGAAAGAAGTTTTAGTTCAAAATTGAATTTTCTATTTATTTTCAAAATGATGTATTTTTTTTTTAAATTATACTATGCATAAATATATGAAATATATACCATCAAATATAAAATTTACATCGTTATGACTTATAATTCTCTAATTTTGGTGCGAGAAAAAAAAATGCAAAAAATAAAAATACATAGATATATTAAATATATATCTATGTAAAAATATTCAATGAATAACTAACTTTATGAACTGGTTGTTCGGCAGACCAAGATTGGCACCGTAAACCACCAGCAGTAGTCATAATAAAACCTTTATATTCGGTTCCCAATTGAGACAGTTTGCATTTGGATAAATCAATACTTGATATATTGTGAACTAGAAAAAAAGATCATCAGAAATTATAATTGCATATAGCTTCGTAGATGAAGAGCAAGCAATGTCAAAAGTTTGGAAATAGTAGGAAGTGCTCGAAGAAATAATATATAATATTTAAGGTATAAATTTTTAAAAAGATTTGAAAAAATATATTGTCGTATAAAGATTTATCTCACTGCTTCCAATTTATAAAATCACATTGATTGTTCTCATCTCCTGCAGATTTTCACATGACTTTTATTTATTTACGTGAATCTGCAACAATCAAACTTGAAATCTGTAGGAGTATTATTGTTGCAAAATATTGTTCGGAACACATATCGAGCTTCAAGAAAACGACAAATAAACAATATTATTTAGTTTTTAAAACGATCTTCTCTAAAATATTTAATTTGTTAATTCACAAAAAGTTTCTTTTTCGCCCGAAACTTTCCAGACGTAGTCAATTATTGCGGTGCCTTGTTGCTCTTATCTCTGTCTGTGTTATTTTTTATATCTATTATTTTATTACATATATGTAATCTTTCAGAGTAAATTAAAACTGCAATAGTAATTAGATCCATATGTATCTGACAATGAACAAGAATTAAATTAATATCGATTCATATCGATTCATATCGATTAACGTTCATTCATATGTGACGTCACATATGAATGGTCAAACGTATACATGTATGTATGATTTTTTCTGCCACCATCGACTTGGCGTCGAAACACGTAAACATGGTATTTTTTTTGCTTTTATAAGATGTTTGCAACTTTATAGAGTTACATCTAGACTTTTATTTTAATGTACTATATGTGAAAGTTTTCGTCAAGAGAATTATTCAGCACTAAATGTACTATGTATTTTTGATAGGTTATGTGTCACCTCTTGGGTTATATGATGCTGCGATAAGCGAAGCGGTTGTCTTCCGATTACTTGGATTTCTTTCGACTGTGAGAGGAACGAGATGGGTTTGCTTACGGATCCTAGAGCTGGAAGTGGCAAACTCATAAAATTATTGTTAAAATGGGAAAAACCGTTGTGCTTCGCATTATATGTCGGAGGAATCGTATGGCTAATGCTCTTGGCGTTACCGGCATTTAATGATAGTAAGTAGTTCTTGCAACATAAAAGGAATTTACAACAAGAATCAAATTACACAGCTAATGTAATTTTAATTTTTATATATACACGTGTTATTCATTTGACATCTGACTTTTAGATACCTATTTTTCTGAGAATGCCTTGCTGCCTGGGTTAGTTACGAAAGAGAGTAATTTGGAACAGACGTCAAAGCAATACTATCATGAATTAATTCATGAAATGAAGCGATATCCAGACAGTATGCCTTATGCATGGCTTTCGGCCAAATTCAGCCAGCTTCATTTGGATGTATTTATACATAATTTCTCTTTGATTTATCCATTTCAAGGACAAAAGGTACGATAGAGTGCAATCATGACTTTACATAAGATAAATATGTGACAGAATCTTTGGCTTTACATACATATAAATGAATGTAAGATTTTACAGTTTGTAGGACAAAATATATATGGCATTGTTAGAGCTCCACGGGCAGCCAGTACTGAAGCCATTGTAGTCAGTGTGCCATATAGACCTATTAACAGTATTTATTTAGATACTGCACCTTCGGTAGCACTGTTACTTGCATTTGCAAAATTTTGCAGAAGTAAATCTTTCTCTTTAATATTAAATAATCAAGAAATATATTCTAATATGTCATCTATTAATCCTGTTAGACCGTTAGATGACATATTAGACTGTATTTCTTGATTATTATTATATATGTGATCATTTGTTTACAGAACAAAAGTATTGGGCAAAAGATATAATATTTCTTGTAACTGAACACGAGCAGTTGGGTATGCAGGCATGGCTAGATGCATATCACGGAGTTACCAGTGGCCAAGATGGAATTTTGATAGCAGGAGACTTATCGGGAAGAGCTGGATCTATTCAAGCTGCTATCAATTTGGAATTTCATGCAATGAAAATTACATCAATTGACGTCAAGGTATAAAAATATTCAAAAGATTGACTTGATCTTATACAATATTCATTATACAGCATCTGTCTATAAAATTATTATCTTTTTTATTATTAGATAGAAGGATTAAACGGACAGCTGCCCAATTTAGATCTTTTTAATTTAGCACAAAATATGATAACCAAAGAAGGAATTCGACAATCTTTTCAACGTCGATTTGACGTTAATTATAGGGATAAATTAAAAAGTTGGGGATATCATTTTAATACATTAATGAGTATGGTAGTAACACAAGCCACTGGTATTCCGACTGGTAATCATGGACTCTTCCACAGGTATTAAAACATTAAGATGAGATTATGATAATTGCATTTAGAGATGTCTTCTTGTGACATCATGCAAACAAATGAATAAGACAAAGAAACGTCAGTTTATAAAGAGTTAGAAAATAATCTTTTATAAATGTTTGCTAAAATAAACATATAGAAGAGAAAATTACTATTTCAAAATTTTTAATTAAGCATGCTATTTTTATATTTAGTGTTTTATATTTTAAATTTTAAGTAAAATATTAGTTTTTGTGCTTAACTATCATTTGTCTATAGATTTGGTATAGAAGCTATTACATTAGAAGGTTTTCAAAAATCTGGCAAAGAGACGGAAGCAAATTTTTATCAAGTAGGACGCGTAGTGGAAAGTATAGTGCGCTCACTCAATAATTTATTAGAACGATTTCATCAATCATACTTCTTCTATCTATTGCCTTCTACCGATCGATATATTTCTATTGGTGAGAAAAGAAATTAAAAACCTTATATATCCTTAATATTTTTATGATTTTTTATGATTAAAATGAATAAATAAAACTTATTTTGCAGGGTTGTATATGCGACCTTTGGTACTGATAATTGCTAGTGTATTTATAAAGGCATTTTCTATTTGGCAAAGACTGCAAGCATCGAGTAACTCGAATGAAACAAAAAAGGACAAGCAAAATTCTTCAAACAAGGTACTTTAAGAATATTTAAATAAGATTAAATCTCCTTATTTTTAATATATTAGCATCAAACAAACTCTGTATTCTTAGTATTTTCTTTCAATAATGATTTTATTCCAATGACACATGTGCAAAATGTTCTTTTGATTATGACATTTTTACACATTAAGTTAAATAGCAAATATAAAGTAATGGAAGAATATAATGGGGAAGATGCTAAAGATACAGAGATGAATAAGGATGCTAAAAGTAAGAGAATTTGACTATATTTAGCCGACACATTTTTTTATATGAAGTTTCCATTTTTGTTGCACAGATTGAAGAATTTGATATTGGAGGCGTCGCTTCCGAAGTGCTGTGGGCACACATATTTGGAGTATTAATAATGGCTTCTCCTCGATTCTTCGCTTTAATCGGATCACAAATGTTCCACCTACGTACGGAGGATTCCTTATATGCCAGTTTCGCCTTTATCACGATTCTCACATTATTGCGACGCTTTTATCTGAGAAAGTAAAAAAGAAATGAGGCTTGATTATGTAGCGCTACGCTATAATTTCTATAATACTAACGCTAGAATATAATATTTCTAGGTCGATCAAATACGAGAATATTTCGCTTGTCTGCGTTATCGCGTCGATTGAACTGGCAACTGCATTAATGTGCATAGCTATGCATAATTTTTCATTAGCATTATTGACGGCCATCGTGTATATACCGGTTGTACTATTAATAACACCACATTATGAATCTGCGTCGAGGTGAGCAGTCAAATCGATTCTGTTTATTTAGCTCTATTCTGTAAATACTTTCATCTCAACAATTAAGCAGTGATATTTTTTGTTTTATACAGATTACGGAATTGTCAATACATCGCATGGATCATACTTCATCCGTTCATCGCGTCGGCGATCGTCGTGATGGGCTACACGTATTTCAATTTTCCCACCGATCCTGTCGTATCTCTACTTCTCAGAGGCTATCGTGCTAACAAGCAAGCGCTCGTATTCAGTATTGTAGACTCTATGATATACGGTAACTGGTTCTATAACGTTACTACGGCTGTTATGTTGCCGATATGGTTGTTGTTTTGGAATGTTATGCGTTCCAACGCCGCGATACCCTCACAATAAAATGATTGCATAATTTACAGTTCGAATTTCCATTAATATTTTTCGAATTAATATTGAACGATTTGTTTAAGCGCGATCTCTTTTTAATGAGAAACTATCAGCTTAAAGCTCATCAAAGAGAACCTAGGAGTTGCTCTCGATATCTTTCCAAAAAGCAAAATAGAAAAAACATGCTTCAAAAAGAGATTATTCTCTGAAATTAGATTCGTCAATATCATACTACGTCAGTCAGTAGATATAGAATATCTTCCATTGATAACCCTCGTGACACTTTTACTCTTACTGCACGGATTCGCTTCACTAGTTTAGAGCGTGCAGCGACGCCGAACGGATGTGATTATTCTATTACGTGAGGTATCGACGTATTTCACGAAAATGGAGAGAATGTAACGGTGCGTATGATCTTTTTACACAAAATATCAATACTGCATTGTGCTGGCAAATATTCCTATATTCGCGTTATGTATTATTGAATCGCGGATGACTCTTAATGGAATATTGCGCGTTATTTTTTTTTTTTTTTTTTTTAATTTTGCTTATGACGTTCAAGTGTTGCAACAAGTGCTATTCAGACGTAATCACGACCTCCGTGAACTTATTTTCATGTGCATTTCACTTTCGTTCTATGAAAGTAATAATTTCAACAACTTTTTCTAGCTCAAGTTTTTCTAGTAGTCATTCAGTGGTTATTCAGTAATTCAGTAGAAAATTGCTTGCGATGTTGTGATACAGACATATGCATATGTAGGTACATCTGTAACTTGTTAGATAAGAATTACATACTGTATTTCTAATACTCCGTTTTACATTCTGTGTATTCCACCGACTGCGTTTTAAAGATATGCAAACTTAATAGTAGAGTATATTTTTTAGCTTGGTTCTTTTTTAGTAAAAATTTGTTAATTTCTTAATTGTCGAATCTTGATAATTTTAAAGAAAACATTTTTATGAACAGTAAAGTTTATTTAAAATTAATCGAAAAAAACATATAAGGATATTTTTAATCTTTATATAAGTTAATTTTGATTTTTGATTAATAAGAGAATATTTTTTATATAAAATTAATGTATCGCGTTTATTTTTTCGCTTAGGAAAATACGATTTACATTATTTAACACTTAATACCACATGTTTGCTCAGTTATTATCTATGAATCATAATCATCACGGATAAGAAACAGCAAAAATATCGAAGATAAATGATTGCAATAAGACAATAGTCTCTTACACAGTAGTAAGTGTAGGTATATATCTTATTGCGATAATTATTTATTTTCACATTTTAAATTTATCACAATACGTGTATATATATTTTAAATGAGATAGACGTAGACAATACAATGAAAATCCAAGATTTTGCGTGATCCGTAACACGTAAAACGTAAATAATCTTTAGTTAGAGAATATACAATATTAATACAAATGTACAATATTATATACATATATAGATATACATATGTATATGTATTTTATTTTTGCGTTTTAATACGAAATTTAAATCTATAAGTAGAATTATTTTAATACAAATATTTTGTATAAAAAAAACGTAAATTTTTAATTAAATTATTAATTATCTGATAT
This sequence comes from Prenolepis imparis, assembly GCF_030444845.1. Classification (NCBI taxonomy): domain Eukaryota; kingdom Metazoa; phylum Arthropoda; class Insecta; order Hymenoptera; family Formicidae; genus Prenolepis; species Prenolepis imparis. The sequence goes on from NW_028141167.1 coordinate 6,201,253, forward strand.
ACATATATTATCTCTTTATAAAAATAAAATGTGAAAGAACTGTTATTGCACTCTTATATTTAATGAGAATAATATATATATATATATATATATATATATATATATATATATATGTATATTAATATGTTATTTTACATATTGACGAAATGTATCATATACATATGCTACAATTTTTGACCAACATTTACAAAAAAAGAAATTTGTATGTGCACCATTTTATTTATATATAAAGAGAAATATATATAATAGATGAAAGAGAAAAGAACTAGAAGTATTAAAAAAGTACGATCAAGCAGAGCGAATCTTAAATTGGAATTTTAAGATTAGATGAGAAAATATATGTATATGTGAAAAAATTTTTCTAAAATTATTAAAACATTATTCTAAAAAATAATTTAAAAATTCAATTTTATGTTATATAATGTTATATTAAATACGTAATATAAAAATCACTAATCTAATATTTATATATTTTATTTCTATTTAATGCGATTTTAATAGTAATTGAGAATTAAGAAATACTATTATAGATTTCATTAAACAATATGATAAAATAAAGCGTATTAAATAGTTTTGTACTTATTTTTGAGAGAGAATACGTTTCGCACCGTTCTCTGTTTACATCGAGAGAAAGGAACTGAATAACACATTATATGTTGAGATCACAGAGAAGGGGGTCATCAACTTAATCAGTTATAATTTGCTTGAACGCGATAGAAATTGATGTATAAGTAGTGAGACAGAACCGAGCTGTTAACCGTAAAATCTATGAAACGATCCTCGTGTTTGATGTATTATAACTAACAAAATTTAATTAATATTATAACTAATAAATTTAAATATGATAATTGAAACTGAAAGAAAAATTATTATCGAAACATGCATCAGCAAATTTGTATTTATATAATTGTCAGCGACTATATAATATATGTAATTATATATACATTGTATTTACTTCTCTTGCAAACTAACAAAAGTAAAAATATTAACAAGTAGAAATACAAGTCGAACAATGGTTTTTTTGTTTACAGTCTTGACAATATTGTGTAATACGAGAATTGCATAGTGATTGTATTCTACATTGTCGAAGCAAAATTGAATTATTCAAATACCTGCTGATATTTATCTTACAGAATAGCGTCTTAGACAGCATTGTAAATACTGATTCAAGTATATCACAGTGAGTCATATGTTAAAAGAGAGTACAGGAGTATATTAATCTAAAAATGGAAAAGAATTTGATTAAAGAACCGTATATCTGTAATGAGAATGTAATACTTAATGGATTTCATGAAGCTGATTTATCAAGTGACGAGCTACAAGAACAAATATCAGATACTCTTGTATTTTATGTGAATGGAAAGCAGGTATATAACAACAAATTTCTTGTAATTTATGTTAAAATGTTATTAATTAATATATATTATATTAATTTATCAATATAATATTAATATTATTAATATTAAATATTAAATATTTTATAATATGATCTAGGTTTTGGACAAGAACATAGAGCCACAATGGACACTTTTATGGTATCTTCGCAACAAACGTATCCTTTTTATATATGTATAAATATCTTTTTACATCAAGATAATATTGATTAATTTATCCTTAATTATAAAATGATTTAGTTGGATTAACTGGCACAAAACTTGGCTGCGCAGAAGGAGGCTGCGGAGCCTGTACAGTTATGATTTCAAGATTTGATCGTGCCACTGGCAGAATTATGTATCCTTGGTATTATATAAATAATACACAGTGACTTAAAACATTACATATATATATATATTTTTTTTAAATAAATTTATTTCCTTACTACATTCTTTTATGTAAATCAAAACAGTCATTTAGCTGTTAACGCATGCTTGACACCAATATGTGCTGTGCATGGTCTAGCTGTAACTACTGTGGAAGGTATTGGTAGCACAAAAACAAAATTGCATCCAGTACAAGAACGTATCGCCAAAGCACATGGATCACAATGTGGATTTTGCACACCTGGTATAGTTATGTCTATGTATGCTCTATTACGCAGCATACCAAAACCAACTATGAAAAATCTAGAAATTGCATTTCAAGGTAATATATTTAAAAATTCTCTCCTCATATAATTTTCTATATATAAATATTGTTTTATATAGAAATATATAGGATGAATTGTATATTTTAGTATATTAAGTAATATATTTTACTTCTTCTAGGTAATCTGTGCAGATGTACAGGATATAGGCCGATTATAGAGGGATTCAAGACTTTTACAGAAGAATGGGAACAATCACAATTGATGGCTAACGTACGAGAAGAAAAAATAAATGATACAAGAGTTTGTTCAATGGGTGATGCTTGCTGCAAAAGGGCTTTCACTTCAGAGCCAACCGAGGTTTTCAGTTCTAAAGAATTTTGCCCATATGATCCTACTCAAGAACCAATATTTCCACCAAAATTAAAAGTAAGTTATTATCTACTTCTAAAAAAACTTTAACACAACTAACGTGTTTTATATTATAGTAGAAGCTATGGAATAAAAGTAATATGATAATTTTTATTACGTAGATTGAATCTACATTAGATGAGCAATATCTGATAGTGAGAGGAAAAAACGTTATTTGGTACAGACCAACAAATTTCAAGACACTACTCGCTCTTAAAGAACAGTATCCAAATGCCAAAATTATCATTGGCAACACAGAAATCGGTTCGCAAATTTCTTTTTTTTTAAAATTCGTATTGCAATATAATATAAAAGAAAATCAGTTATATATATTATTTATGTTTTATAGGAGTCGAGGTGAAGTTTAAACATCTAGTATATCCAGTACTTATACAACCAACACAGATAAAAGAGATGCATGAAATTATCGAAACGCAAGAGGCATTGAAAGTGGGTGCAAGTGTGACTTTGGTTGAGGTTGAAGAAACATTAAAACATTATGTTAAGACAAAACCTGGTAATATGATAGAATCATGTTCATTATAATTGTATGGGAAATTATAATTATTACAATATAATTGTTAATTTTAAATAATTTCTGTGGTAAATATTAGCATAAATAGATATAACATGCAATATTCTTTCGACAGAACACAACACAAGGATCTTCACAGAAATAATAAACATGTTACATTGGTTTGCCGGGAAACAGATAAGAAACGTTGCTGTAAGTGCGAGTGTTCGTTTAATGATCTTATATGATAATTATTTATATAATTATATATAATATTTAATAATATATATAATATTATACATAATATTATAAATAATATATATATAACATATATAATATATATAATATTAAATAATTATTTATAATAATAATTTTTGTTCCAATAAATTAGGCTGTGGGTGGCAACATAATGACAGGTAGTCCTATATCAGATTTAAATCCGATCTTTATGGCGGCAGGTATTAAATTAAATTTATGCAGTTTAAAGCATGGAAGCAGGACGGTGCCGATGGATCATACCTTCTTTGTTGGATATCGACGTAATGTTGTTTTGCCCGAGGAAGTATTAGTCTCCATCGATATTCCCTTCACAGAAGAGGTAAGAATATTAATATTAAGAGCAGAGACCCGGACCGAACCGGAACCAGAACCGATAACCGTTCCATGACCGTTTTTTTAGTAGAACTGAAACTGTAAACCGTATTGAAATTCTATTAAATTTATAACACCGGAACCATAACCGGACCGTTAAATTATTTTCGGTTTACGGTTCTTTTCGGTATTTTTTTCTGTTTTTGCGCAAATGACGGAAATGTCACGATAACTATCTCCTCGAAGTGCAATACGATTATAATTATTTTTTTAATGTTCTGAAACATATATGTATTATCGCAATAATGTGATAGCTGTGTGGATATTATGTTTTCTGATTTATATTATATATATATATATATATATATATATATATATATATAAAGTATATATAAATTATATTACTTTAAAAAATTATTAATTTTTATGACATATGAAAATATATTTATATATGTATCTATATTATATATACCTATATCTAAATATATTTTCATGTATAATATGAAGTATTTATTTATATATGTCATAAAAATTAATAATAATTTTTTAAAGTAATATAATTTAGAAATTAATTTAATTAGAAAAACGAAAAGTAAAAATTTTAAAAAACCGGAACTGTAAGCGAAAAAATCGTAATTTAAATGGTTTCGGTTTTTTTTTATTTATCAAAAAACCGAAACTGGAACCGGAACATTTATTAAATATTTTATTAAACCGTAACCGAAACCGAACCCTAATTTTGTTTCGGTCCGGATCCCTGATTAAGAGTCAATAATTCTGTAAAATATATGTCGAAACAAAAGATTATTCTTTACTCTTAGATTTTATTTTCTCTTCCTTCTTACAGAATCAATATTTTATTGCTTACAAGCAAGCGAAAAGGCGGGATGATGATATTGCTATAGTCAATATGGCCTTGAATGTACACTTCGTTCCTGATAAAAATATAGTTCAGGAAGCGCATATCGCGTTTGGTGGAATGGCGCCTACAACTATTTTAGCAAGACAAACATGCCAGAAGATAATTGGAAAGTAAGTATCATCAAATGACAAAGCTTCAATATGTATTATATGAATTCATAATTTTAGAAAATGGAATAAATCAATCTTGGAGGAGGTTTACGATTCCTTACTCGAAGAACTACCGTTAGTTGATGATGCACCAGGAGGAATGATCAAATATCGTCGATCTCTCACTCTCAGGTGCGATATTAGATCAAGTTATAATGATTAAAAGATAAAATCAAAGTAAATCAGAGCAAAACATGATACGATTAACATGTTTTTTACATTTTACAGTCTATTCTTTAAAGGATTTGTACACATCTCCAAGAAGTTATCGAAAAATATTTCAACCGTAGAATACTTGCCAAAGGAACTAGAAAGCGCATCAGAGTGTTTCCATTACAAAGTGCCAAAGAGCTCACAATATTATCAAGTGGTAATATTTTAATTCAAATAATTACACAAATTATTTTTAAAATGCAATAAGAATTATATATAACATTTTATAATTTTCTCGATAGGTACCTAAAGATCAAGAATCACATGATTTAATAGGACGCCCTATTGTGCACGCTAGTGCATTCAAGCAAGCAACGGGAGAAGCGATATATTGCGATGATATGCCTAAATATGAAAAGGAATTATACTTAACGTTAGTTCTCTCCACTAGAGCGCATGCAAAAATTTTGAAAATTGATCCTACTAAAGCACTATCCATGGAAGGAGTTGTGTCATTTTTCTCTTCGAAAGATATAGCAGAAGATAGAAGATGGGTGGGTCCTGTACTTCACGATGAAGAAGTATTTGTATCAGAAAAGGTATATCTCTCTTTTTAAATTAATTCTTCTTTTTTACTTTATTGGCTTGGAATAACAAAATATGTCTTTTATTTTGAAACTTTATAACATATAGTACTTTATAATATATTAGTGCCTGAATACCAATTTGTGTGTTACGTTTAAAATTCATATTTTGTTATATTTTAATTAATTTCATTCTTTTTCTGCCTTAGGTTACGAGTCAAGGGCAGATAATTGGTGCAATCGTTGCTACAGATCAAATTATTGCTCAGGCTGCGGCAAGAATGGTTGAAGTAGAATATGAAGATATAGAACCTGTTATCATATCTATCGAGGTATATTCTATACAAAAAAAAAATAATAATATTATTATTCAATGATCACAATGCAATAATACATAAATTAAATTTTCTTCTATAGGACGCTATCGAGCACAAATCGTTCTTCCCTGGCTTTCCTAGGTGCATTATTAAAGGTGATGCGGAGAGAGCTTTCAAGGAAGCAGATTATGTTTTAGAAGGAGAAGTACACATAGGCGGCCAAGAGCACTTTTACTTGGAAACAAATGCTGCTATTGCTGTACCTCGCGAAGAGAATGAATTGGAAGTGTTCTGTTCCACGCAGCATCCCACTGAGATACAAAAGTTAATCGCTCACGTTTTAAATATTCACATGAATAGAGTTAATGTTCGCGTGAAACGTATAGGCGGTGGATTCGGTGGGAAGGAATCCCGCGCAGCGTTGCTCGCGATACCAGTTGCATTCGCAGCTCACAGGTGTGTGCTAAAACTGTGTAAAAATATACGTGATTTTAAATATACGTTATTACATATAATATTCTTGAATATAAGGATATAATAAAAATATTTAGACAACAATTATTTTGTTCAATAATCTCTAAATTGAAACTTTCTATCAGTTCTCTTCAATTTTATTATATCAACTTTATATGTAATAATAGAAATGCATAGTCGATTTATATTGTCGAAAAAATAAAATACAGGTTGCAGAAACCAGTTCGTTGCATGCTAGACAGAGACGAAGACATGTTAATAAGTGGAACGCGGCATCCATTTTTATTTAAATATAAAGTCGGATTTAATAATGCCGGTCTCATTAAAGTGGCGAAAATACACATGTACAATAACGCGGGCTATTCTCACGATTTATCAGTATCGGTAAGTAACAACATAGTGAATTCGAGAGATTTATCAAAAATTTTACATATAATGTTTGTATGAAAGAGAATTATCGTTACGAATATTTTTAGGTGTTAGAACGTGCCATGTTTCATTTTGAAAATTCATACAGAATTTCAGTGTCAGAAGTATATGGATACATGTGTAAAACAAATTTACCATCAAATACAGCTTTCCGTGGTTTTGGTGGACCGCAAGGAATGTTTGTCGCTGAAAATATTATTCGACAAATCGCTGATTATCTGAAACTGGATGTCGTTAAGGTCATTTTCAGTATTAAACAAAATTAAAATAACTACAAAAAAAAAAGATCTGTGTCTTAATCTTACAAAAATTAATTAAAACTTGATATGTAATATACATGTATAAATATTTAATTTATACATTATAAGCAAACAAAAGTAATCGAAAAAATTCTGTTCTTTCGTAACAGTTGTCCGAATTAAATTTATACAAAGAAGGCGATCTAACGCATTATAATCAGCAACTTGTCAATTGTACCTTGGATCGCTGCTGGCGCGAATGTCTAGCATCTTCTCGTTATTATGAAAGAATGGTCGAGATTCAACATTATAACAGGTGAATATATAGTAATTATAGTACCTTCTTTTACGCTATGAATTACATTGTTAATAATTGTTAATGATTGCTAAAATCAATTATGAATTTCGTAGGGAGAATCGATTTAAAAAGAAGGGTCTCGCAATGGTACCTACAAAGTTCGGTATAGCATTTACTGCTTTAACTTTGAATCAAGCGGGTGCATTGGTGCACATTTATACCGATGGCTCGGTGCTAATAAGTCATGGTGGCGTTGAAATGGGACAAGGTCTACATACAAAAATGATTCAAGTACGAATAATATCTGTATTTTTTTCTTATTCAGTATAATACATTATTTCAAATCATGTTTTATCTATTTGGATTTTTTTTGACCAATTAGAAATTAATTTTTCTTCGATAAAGAATTGATCAGAATTTTAAATTAATAAACGATTAAAAATAATGTATTTTTTGAAAAACTAAATTGCAAATAAATAAAAATTCTTTTTCTCATTAATTTCTTAATTTTATTATTCAAATTTATAAATTAAATGAGAATTAAATGAAAAATTAAATGAGAAAAATAAATATATAAATTAGGAATTATCCTAATTAAAGCTATTTAATAATTGCAATTAATTCATAGCAATTGAACTTGAAATATTATTAAATTCATTATATTATATTAGGTTGCTAGCAGAGTACTACAACTAAATCCAGACAAAATACATATTGTTGAAACAGCTACTGATAAAGTTCCCAATACATCTGCTACTGCGGCAAGCGCTGGATCCGATCTTAATGGCATGGCTGTTATGGTAACGACAATAAATAATATCTTATTGTATACAATTAAAGATATAGATAATAATAAAATTAATTTGCAGAATGCTTGCAAGGAAATCATGAAACGATTACAACCGATAATAGATAGCAATCTAGAAAGTACTTGGGAAGATTGGATCAAAAAAGCATATTGCCAAAGGATAAGCCTATCTGCTGCTGGTTTTTATCGAACGCCCGATATCGGATATTCCTTTGACACTAATACAGGAAATCCGTTTAATTACTTTACATACGGCGTCGCCTGTACGGAAGTTGAAATTGATTGTCTCACTGGCGATCATGAAGTACGACTTTTTTGTTTTTGCTTTAAAATAAATAAGACATTTTTACAAGCATATTTTTGTTTATCTCATAATTACTTGGTTTGTATGGTTGGAAATACTTAGTCTCGTTACATTGGCAAAGTTTTAAAATTCAAATCAGATTGTGGCTTTAATGTACATCCCAATAATGTTTTTTTTAATTATATAATTAATTTAGTATTTCCAAATATATTATAGAAAATGACTGATTATATTGTTAATATGCTGTATGTATTAACAGTTTTCTAAAATAACCATGAATAATATTTTTTAATCTTTATAGGTTTTACGAACAGATATTGTCATGGATTTGGGAGAGAGTTTAAATCCAGCCATTGACATAGGACAAGTTGAAGGAGGCTTCATTCAAGGATATGGTTTATTCACATTAGAGGAAATGATTTATTCACCAACGGGAACTGCATTCAGTAAAGGACCTGGCGCGTACAAGTTGCCGGGTTTCACCGACATACCTCAAGAATTTAACGTTTCCCTATTAAAAGGAACTTCTAATCCTAGAGCAGTATACTCTTCTAAGGTATGATTCTTTTTAATACACTTTTTTCAGGATGCCTTTTAAATTAAAAGAGAAAAAAATAGAATAATAATATAGAAAATTGAAAATTAAAAATATTACTAAAATATTTATATAGGCGGTTGGTGAACCACCGCTATTTCTGGCATCATCCGTATTCTTCGCTATCAAAGAAGCAATTAAGGCTGCACGTAAAGATATGAATATTCATGGCTATTTTAGACTTGATGCTCCTGCCACTGCTGCACGTATACGTAATGCGTGCATAGATAATTTGACAATAAAGGTATCATAATGTATTAAAAAAGTTTCAAATTCGATTTTTTAATTTTATTTTTATATAGGTTTAATATACATTAACTGTATTTACAGATTATAGAACCTGATTTAAAGCGACAGTGGAATATAGTGCCATAATCAATGAAATTCTTAAGATAATGCTTTCCTAATATTTTTCTTATTTTTATCAGAAATATGAAAATAACAGTCAAATAATATAGAAGTTTGATTATATAGGGAAAAATCAGTTTATCAAATAATTAAAGCTTTAATTATGTTATAACCTTTATATAAACATAATATATATAATGAAAATTAATAAAAAATTCTGTTCTATATATATATATATATGTACAAAATATATTCTTATTTAATAATCTTAAATTCTTAATTAATAATTTTATAGTACACTCAACATAGATTAAACATTGCTTATGCCAGATTTTTCGACTGTTTCTAATAATGTTTGTAAATTAGTTTCAAATAGTTCACATCGAATAGGCATTTCCAATGCATAAAATGGATTCTTTAGTGCATAATCTGCATATAAATCATATACTCTTTTCAACAAAATTTCCATACCTGGTTGTGACGGTTCTGCTACTATCATAAATTTAATGCCTGTCAATGTTTGAAAGCAATATAAACGAAATGTATCTGCCTCGAGAACTTCAATCCCAGAACTTCGTGGTTCCGGGCTTAATTGGCTTGCTATAGCAAAGAGCGGATAAAACATTGACGCTAGAAATATTTTCTCATTTGTTGTCATTTTTGCCCGACTAAATTTCAATGTTATAGGAAAATTTTCTTGCTGTTCTAACATTTCCAATGCATCTCGTCCATCTTCAAGTTCACGTCCTGTGACTGCAATTCCATTCACAGCAGTCAGTGCATGACCCACTGAAAATATAATTTTCCTCTTAGTATATATTAGATTAAATTATATATTTACATATAAATATAGAGTGAAAAAATATTGCTTTATATTCTATGATATTTTATACATTGAAATAATGGAAAAAATATTTTATATATTATATATATTATATAAGGAAGTATCTAAAGTATCTAAAAGCTTCATTTTTTATTTGTAAGTTACAATTAATATGACAACGGAAATATCTTTACCATTTATCCCGTCTCGTTGTCCAAAAACTACCACCACTTTTTTATTTTCGCAACTCAATTTAATATCGAGTGGAAAGTTGAAAGACTTTTCGACTTCAATTTTCGGGACATTATGATCGTGATTAAAAATCAAGCCACCAGATTTTGACACGATGTAAACACCGTATATCACCATTTTTGCGTGTTTGTGAAGGTTATATATATTTATCAGACTTTTCCTGTAATTCTTTTATCGCGTTCACATAAGTTTTATTATAATTCCGCTATAACATACTCGGCGGAATAACTCAGATTTATTGAAAAACTTTATTTTTTCACGATCATTATTTTTAAATATACAGTGCATAAAGTCGAGAAGTTCCTTGTGATAATGGAGATGATGATACCTAACCTAACCTAAAACCTATCCAGTGTTGCTAATTTCAGGCGCAACACGGAGCACAGAGCGTTGGAGGGTGGGGTGGGGTGGGGGGATGCTCGCGCCGCGCGCGCATCCCCCCCACCACGGCCCCCACTCCGCTCGCCGAATTCCGACCACGTGACCGCTTGAAGGTTGTCGAGTCAACGCGCCGCGCACCGCGCACATCGCACATCGACACGCGCCACGCGCCACGCGCTCGCTCTCTCTCTCTCTCTCTCTCTCTCGTCCTGTGTTACGCGACCTGAAATTGGCAACACTGATTATCTAACCTGAGTGTAGCGGTGTATATAATATGTGGTGATATAAATTATATACTATCAATCAATTTTTTAATCAAATTCTAAGTTTCCTATAGCAATATGAGCTCGCAAGAAGATAACTTAGATTTTATGCATAAAGTGTACAAGAATGATCCAATTTTATTCAATAGTTATGTCGGAAAAGAAGTTAAGATAACGACGAAAGATGAGGATATTATTGGTATTGTTTATACAGTTGATCCGGTATCAGAAAGGTGAGAAAAAAGAATATGTTTATTGAATACGAAATCATATAATTGTATAATAAATTATGACTAACTTTTAATTCTCTAAACTTAATAATCAAATGAGATATATATTTACGTCTATTATTATGATGTATGTGTGTATATATATTTTTTTTGTCTTGTTTTTTATTTCTATAGAGTGTGTTTAAATTAAATTTTACAATTATTTCTATAATAGACTATATATTGTATAACTCATTTTTTGTTTAAAAGTTTATTTTTTTTTATATAAAAGAATTATAAGCTTCAATTTTTAAAAATTTCTTTTATTTTCTCTTTGTATCTGCAGTTATTTTATTTTTCAAAACGCTATGTTAGAAAAAGTTTCTCGATATTTTTGTCACTTATTTTATGTTTCATTTTTTAAAATCTTATTTCACAATAATTTCATGATTCCTTATCGTTGTTAAGTTTGAAATGTGATTAATTTTTATTAATTACAAATAATATTATTTTACAGCATTGTGCTCTTACACTCAGGTACAGCTACGCAGTATCGTTTAAAAATAATATTCAACCATGCCGTTAAGAATATTGAAGTAATATCAGAAACAGAAAGAATCCTGCCAGAATTGTTTCTACCTGCAAAACTTTCACAGGAAATGGTTAGTAAAAGAAAGAGTATCATTTTGCAATTATTATTGGATAATCGATTTCCAGTCAAAGAGGAAAATGATGTTCTAATGATTGAAGATACTGTATCAATAGAACCTCCATATTATCCCGAAAATTGTATGTGTACTAATAGTATTATTCTTACTAGAATACAAAATATTTTATCACGTGCAAATATTCAATAAAATCAATTGCGCTCAACAAAATAAAAAAATCACACTCCAAGATGTCCTGCCTTTAAAAGAAGGTTAAAATTACAGTGTTATTAGTAATATTATAGATCAATTTAGAGTAGATTCAATATTGAAATGCCAATAATTTGCAAGTTATGTCTTTGAAAATATATATAGCACTTTTCCCGAAATTAAATTTTAAAAAGCTAAATGAATAACAAACATATACTCTTCAATTAATTTTATATGGATATCCTACATGCTATATAAATTTAAAATTTAATATCGCATTTATCGCATTCGTTCATATATGTATTGAAATATGTAAAGGAGTTTCAATATATAAGTCAGTTGTTTATAGTAATAATATATTTTGCCAAAAGCGTTTGCTTTGCTAATTACAAAAATAGTCTTATCGATCATTAGGAATGTATATGCTGTGACATCAAAGAATGTTGAAAAATCTAGATTTAAGAACCTTTTCCAATTTTTGGATTCATTTTTAAACAATCATCGGCACTAACTTAAACTTTAAAAAAATTCTTTTGATTTCTTAATATAAAATAACTTTCCGCTTCGCAAAGTGATATTTTAAGTATAATATTGGTGCATTTTAAGACTATGTTAATTTGAAAAGTAGATTCACATTTTACAGCAATTGATTTGTACATGTAATATTCTTTACATACAAATATATGCAAAATAATGTGTAGAATGAAAAACCATATGACCAGATGATTAATAACTGTCTATTTTATATAAAAGGGTTGGAACACCCGTTTCACGAAAAAGTGGAAAATATATATAGCTGCAGTTATAATAAATTACCATCATATCATATAGCCATTTAAGATTAGAAGTACGTAATTATTCGATTTAAAACCAAAACAATTATACTGAACGAGAATTTTATATTACACAAGATTCAGAATTCTTGTATTAAATGTGACTTACAGACAACAAAAGTTAAAATAATGTATCTCGCATTAGGTGCACAACTAGTTTTTGTCTTTATTGCATTTTGGATTTATTGGATTGTCTAATTATCTAATAGTTATTACTATTAGATTATGCACTTTTGTGTAATATAAGATACGCATAAAATTGATATGTGATTAATATAATGCAGTTTGTGCCACTAAACAGCCTCATTCAGCAACAAATACTCGATACATTTAATACACAAAATGTTGAACTATTCAATTAAAAGCGTAAAAATAGCATAACTGAAATATTTCAGAATAACATTTAAGGTTTCTGGCCTTATATTGTAAACATATTGAATTTTTATATTTTTAGTTAGCTAATTGTACTTTATACTGTGTCTCAAAAATAATTTTAACTCTTAATTGAAACTAGCTAAAGATATATTGAAATTGGAGAAATTTTATATATAAATTATGAAAATGTTTTACTAGACTTATATGCATTATCTCTATAATTGCAAATAGTGATGGAATGTTTTATAAAAAAGCTATAGTAAATAGTAATATTTCGAGTTATAAGGAGCTAATTACCTAATATAAGATAATAAAATCGAATCTATTAATTTCTTTATAATATATATATGCGCATAAGCACTTTAATGTTATGTAAAGATTAATCGTTCTAATTATTATTTAACAAGATATTTTTAGATAGTCTATTTTATATATTCATGATACTATGCCAAAATTTAGTTTTAGTTATAAAAGATCTAAAGTACTTTTGCATATTTAAATACAAAATGTTCAAATTTACTCAATATTAATATACACAGTTATGCTTTTTTTATTTGATATGATAATATTTAACGCTCGATATTTCCGATGATTGAACAATTCGAATTTTAAGCTTTAACCTTAAATCGTTATGAATTGAACATTTTATAAAAAATAGCAATTAGGCGATATGTATGATGATGAAAAAGAAACAAGCAAAAGCTTAGTATTCCTGTTTATAGTAAACACTATTTTCGTTCGAATTTTTCTTGTACTTTGTTTCAAACAGTCCCATATTATAAATTAATTAAATGACTTAACAATTTTGGCTTTGTTTAAAATGTGAACTTGTTCGAACATTTTCATTTTTATTTTAAATTATTCAAATATTTTCATATAAACTATTTGAATTCATATTTAAAATCCAATAATAAGAAACAATAAATTTGACATATTTTGCAATGAATGTATGTATGAGAATTAAAACTTGTTTTGCTCGTTTCTCTTTATGTCTAATTTTTTTTTCTTTTGCAATCATATATAATGATTAAAATATGATTGGATCTTTTATGCAAATTCTCATGTTATATTCTAATATCATTTGATCTATCAGTCATCGTCATGTGTTTTCATAAATACTAAGAGATCATGATGGCAGTACATTTAATGAAATAAAAATGAAGTTTTAACATTTGTTCGTGATTGATTGAAAACGATTCAATAAAATGATTTGACATATTTTTATTGTTTATCATCGTTTATCATCGTTTATCATCGATATTACGTATTATCTTTCATTTAAAATTTATATAAAAAAATCTTATAAAACAATTTTGCATTTTGTTATAATAAAAGTATGTCAAGTACCAAAATTTTAAAAAAGCTATTTTAAAGATAAATATCAGACGATTCACTTAGCGATAGAAATAGTATTGATATGTGTGTGTAGGGAGGTGACATTTACTTAAATATAAGACTGAAAAATTTGCCTATCGATTTTAACAAATATTGAAATCTATAATAATAATCAGTTCTCTTAGAGAGATTTTTGTTATAGTCAATCGATCAATCCTATGTTAACTGCTCAAAGATAATTTGCATTTGTCTACAAAAAGTTATTCTTAAGACCGAAGTGATTATATATTTTAAAGCAATTATGAAATGTGATCTGTGCTAAATTACATGGAATGTAACAAATATGCACCAAAATTGTTTTTTATACAAAAGCATTTTTTAAATAATTGGAAGCAAACCGCATTCTAAACAGTTTTCCATTGAGATGTAAAAATATGAATAATTATGATTAGCTATAATAAGGAATATACCAAGTGCGTGGACTTATTCATTACATATTCAGACTTGTAGATGTTTCTGTCTATAGCTGTAGAGAGATTATTTCCGTCACATAGCACGATATAAGTGAAATGAATGAGTTAATTGGACCGAGGCAAATCAGTGATTTTACAATGGTGTAAGATACGTTTGCAGGCAGCCAAAATAAAAAATTCAGTGTATGAGCCCTGCTATTCGTTACATTTATATTAAGACTTGGTATTTTAACGCGATTTTAGAATAGAATTTTTTTTTTTTTTTAATATTAACTATGTATGAATACTGTGAGAATTTGCAAACATTAAAGTTAACAATATGTACAATATAATTTGTTAACATAGGCATTTCGTACTATCGAGTTTGTTCATTCAACATATGAATTATTGTGCTACAAGCGTATGAACCACTACAAGTAATACATTCGCATTTTTTCAAATCATTATAAAAGCACGAGCTTTTGTTGTAATAATTATAATAGTCTTCTTATTTAACATATGAACAAATGCATTGTATCTACATTTATTTTGTGGCATTTAAAGCTCTTATTTCAATTTAGTCTCCCCAGAAATAAATTGCTTAACGATTTATTATTTCACGTAGGTCATTCCGTTTCGTTGTCGGAATAATATTGTATTTTCGTCGGAACACGAGGTTTTCTCGAATATCTTAATCCTAATGTATTTGCGATATCTTCAATATGCGACAATACCTAAAATATAAAAAAAACATTGACATTAAAATAAAAAGCTTTTCGATTTTTAGCGATGCTACACTTACATAATCGAGCTGTTCCTTTGTGTGCGCAGCGGATAGACAATATCTAATTCTGCCTTGCATTAATGGCGTTGCTGGGAAACCAACACCAACGGTTGCAATGTTACGCGTGGTCAGAGTACGGATCACTGCACTGTGTCGAGAATATTGCAAAAATATTTTCTTATATTACGTTTGTGTTGTACTTTTTTTTTAATCATCTTATTTATCAAAAGGTATCGTCACGCGGATTATAAGATTTTGCAAATGGCCAGATGAGTTTTGAAAATATTAATATAATATTCTCTATCTCCACTTACCCAATCTTAGAAAATAGGTAAACTAGCATAGGCACAACGGGCGAATCCTCATTTCCATAGATTATAACTCCGATTTGATTTAATCTGCGTCTAAAATATCTTGTATTCCTAGCTAATTGTTTGATACGTTTTTCACCGTCATCGGTGCCATCTTCTCCCGAAATAATTCGCATCGACGTGATAATTTGTTGCGTAACCGGCGGAGACATCGATGCCGCGTATGAATGCGCGTGACTATATATCCTTATATGATTTATCAATGCCTGAAACAAAAGATTTGATTAAATATTAATATTTGCAAACATATTACTAAATTAATTCAAAGATACTACATTAAAAATATATTACTTTTGTTCCAGCTATATATCCACCCGCCGAGCCGAAGCTTTTCGTGAACGTTCCCATGAGTATATCGACTTCACGCGGATTGATGCCATAATAATCGCAAACTCCTCTGCCATGCTTTCCCATAGCACCTGCACTGTGCGCTTCGTCCACGTAAAGGTAGGCCTATTTAATCAGAAATTTTTAATAATAGATAGAGATTAAAAAAAAAAATAATCGACATTATTTTTACGAACTTTGTATTTTTTTTTTAATTCTATTAGTTCGGGTAGATGAACGATTGAGCCCTCCATAGAGTAAACGCCTTCAACAATGATAACTATCTTTTTCCAAGGTTCGCCAGTCTTTGGCTGTCCGAAAACAATGGCCTTTTTCAAACGTTCTTCCAAGTGTTTTACATCTGCGATAAACCATGACTTCTTTGTACTCTAAGAGTAACAAAAAATAATTATGCTCATTGTAAATGTGATTATTGCGTATTGTATTTACTGTTATGTTTGAAGATCTGTATCACTGCATTAGATAGTCGCAATCCAAGTATAAGCGACGCGTGATTTTTTTCATCACTAAGAACTAGACAACCCTTGTTGACCAAAGAAGGTATATTTAAAGAATTCGTTGCGAATCCCATCCCAAATACTATGGCGTCTTCGACTCCCAGAAATTTCGCAGTTAATTTTTCTAGTTCAGCATGTATTGGCATAGTCCCTTTGAATAATACAAAAATGATACTTCTATTCGATTTCTTTTTGAAATATAGACATACATATACATAGGCTTGTTTGAAAAAATACAATATATGAAGAAAATCAGTAACATCAAATTATAAAAAAAGACACAGTAAAGTTTTAATAATTACAATTTGATATAAAAATATTTATCTCTTTCTAATTAAACACTGACTATAATTTATTATAGATATTGCATATTTATTTTATTATTTTATGTATTTGTCACACGAATAAGTAATAAAATTCTCTTGTTAAGGGCATTAATTTAATTTGTTTTCATATCATTAGACAAAAGAAAAAACTCAAATACAACAATTTTTCATTTTATGCTTTCTCATGATAATTTTAATCAATATTTTTGAACAAATTACAAATATTTCGTTCATTTTTTTTTCCTAGGAAAAATATTAGATAATAAGAACATCTCAAGTTATTTACCTAATTCAAGACGCGTACTGCCAGTGGCACAGCCAAATTTCCTGAGTGTTTCGATGCTTTCCTCAGCGCACTTACCACTCGCCTCGGCAAACCCTAAATAATTGTAAGAGCCCAAGTTTATACATTGCGTTTCAGTTCCAGTAAATCTGTCAGAATTAAAAAATTCGAGATTTTAATTCTATTGATACGTGATGTTATTTTTGTGTGAACATAATGAAACTTACTGAAACGTCCATCCGTAATCATTAGTGACCCGATCTTTTAATGTCACCGTTGCACCAGGTACAGAACATATCGGCCTATTCCAACAATCTCTGACTCTTCTGTATACATATCTAAGATAAAATTTCTCAAAATTGTCATAGAGCGGCGCATATCCCTAAAAATACACATTTATTTCAAGATAGCATGTAAATATTACACAAAAATTATTAATGTTTTGTAAAAATGTAATACATATATATCGTACAGAAAGATATATTTATTATTATAAGAAAAAAGACAAATAATTATTGACATACAAAGAAGATATTAATTTTATGGAACAAAAAATATTTTCTATCTTAAATAGAAATAGAATAAGCTATACATATTATTTTGCAATTTACGTTAATGGCACATAACAATTTTATTATTTACTCATACGAAATTCATAAGAGAATACTTTAATATACTGATGTCAAAGAAAATATTTTTTTTTATAATTTAAAACTTATTGTTTTTTTCTTTATTAATTATTATATTATAGTTTGAATTAATATTATAAGAAATATAAATATTTATCATACCTGCCTATTTTTTTCAGTAGCAACCTTGGGAACGAAGAATAATTGGTCGATAAATCCCAGAAACATGAGAATATAGAAACCAAGATGTGTAAGTGCCGCTGTGATGAACGGAACTTTTTCGAAGGATTCTTTCGACGGTGAGTTTTGTAATTTCTTTTTTTTGGGACTATGAGAAAACTGCAATAAAAATTGGCACATTTAATTGTACAGTTAAGGAGAATATTCTTATATATATATATTAACGCACTAGCGGATCCTGACGTCGATAATGGGGGGGGAGGGTTTGCAAAATTATTTTATTTAATATTTTTGGTTTCATGATTAGCTTTATTTATTTCAGGATCAACGACGTCGATAGCTCTTTAATGTTTGTTTTTCTTTACTTATATTTTTTAAACAAATTCAGCAAAACTTTTTTTTAATTTCCAGGGAGGGAGGGGTTTAACCCCCCCCCCCTCAGGATCCGTTAGTGTATTAACGTATTAAAAACGATACGCGCGCGTGATAAATTATGCAACAGAAAAAATAAATTCTTTAAAATTTTATTATTTTCTGTATATCATGTTATAAGAAAATATGATTCAGAGTATGATAAGTTTCAAAGAAAACAAGTAATCAAAGAAAAAATAATAAGTATTAAGATGCAATAAGGAACGGGATTATGATTTTATAATCTTTGCTTTATCAAAGAGAGAGTTATGTCCGCGCTGCGATACAATTAAAGCACGATTCGCAGTATAAGGTTGCGATCGTATTTCATTTTTATTCGAAACGCATACCTTTATACATACCTGTATGCCATTATATTTCGACAGAATTTTAACATTTAATTACAATATACAATATGAAAAATTAGCAATGATTTATGAAGTTTTGTTAATGAATTGATGATTGAAATAATTTTTGTGTGTGTTTGTTAATGAAAAATAATTTTTTAAATTTAAAGATCAATATTTACACTATAGATCTGGAGCATTCTGTACATAGACTGTATTTTAAACTTTGAAAAATAGACTCGATTGCTAAAATATTTTAGCGTTCCCACTAATGTGATTGACTTCAAAGAAATGCGAAGAATTACGTGTGCGATAAATGGCACATACTTAGTTTTACATTTATTTAAAAGATTTGTTTAATTGCTCAATCAGACCATTAAATGCATATTATGCATTAAATAATGCTTAATGATGCTAAACAAGACCAATTTTTTTACATGCGATATACTAGAAATGCTCCATTTTTCTTCATTAATATCATGTTTTTCTGTTTTTCATTTTTTCTCACTTATCACTTGTGATTTATTCAACTATTGCAAAACTACAAACTGTTTGCAACATCTATTCAAACAAATTTTTCTGACAATAAGAGAGAGAAGGAGAGAAATTTCATGGTCTTTTCACGTTCGAATCAATTGTACCATGATAAAATAGCGATATATACTTACGCTATCTTTTTTTTTATCAGTTATTGGAACGCGAAATACGAGATATTAAATTTAAAGCTGTTATCGTAATCTCTGATGTTGATTATAGCACTGATAGCGATTTCCGTGTGACTGAATCATTTATTGGCAATTCAGAGTTTGCATATAAGTCTTTTTCAGGTTCGAATCAATTGTACCATGATAAAATAGCGATATATACTTACGCTATCTTTTTTTTTATCAGTTATTGGAATGCGAAATACGAGATATTAAATTTAAAGCTGTTATCGTAATCTCTGATGTTGATTATAGCACTGATAGCGATTTCCGTGTGACTGAATCATTTATTGGCAATTCAGAGTTTGCATATAAGGGCAAGTGGGAATCTCGAGGTCGCATCTTAAAGAGTATTACTGGATCTAAAGAGATACTTAAGTGTGTCATTCACATTTTTTAATCACACTTTTCACTTCATCAAACGAAAGAGAAATACTGCTTGGATTACTTTGCAGCAAATCGATAAATCTTGCATAGCTTAAACATACATTGAGCAATATATATTGTATAAATTATTCTCTTTAGTTAATTGTAAATTATATTTATTGTAATGTAAGAAATTCGTATACTCGGTTTATATACATGTTACTACAAATAAATTTTCCTTTTCCAATATCTATATTTCCAGAGAGATTATGGATGTATTATGAATTAAAAATGATATCAAGAAATTCTCTCATATTTATAAAAGATTACGATTCCAATGATAGTACATGTGTCCTGATGATAAACAAGACAACAGTAGAGAGTGCAAAATTAGAAATAAAAATATAACTGAAGTTATTTATTTATTTTATATTAGTTTTTATCTTACATTATTTTATATCTTATATAGTCTTATATTATTATATAATACCGAGTATAATACTTTATACTATCCTATCTAGTTGAGATAAATATAATTTATATAATTGTACTTGAGAGAGAGATAAATATAATTCATCTCTAAAGAATAAATTTTTCATTTTTTTTAACTCGGTAACTTTTTTTATGAGATTTTGTCGTAATTCTAAAAATAGCACGTAAAATGTTAGTCACACATTTAACGATTGTTTTATTTAAATTTAATTTATATTTAATGGTGTTTAATAATTTTTTTTGTTTCTTGGAATAAATATGCTATAGAAAGCAATAATGTTTGTTTTCTATCTGAAAAGTTCTTAACTTTTGACTTTAACTTTTTTGAAGACTTTTAACATTTCAACATGCGAAAAATTTAGTTCTTATCGCCAACTATATTATCACTTTAAAATTAAATATAACTATACTCAACTTTATTAAAAAAAAAAATACAAAAATATCTTTCTAAATAAAAAATGTAAAAATAATACAGATAATGGTGATTATTTTGATTGATAAGAATAATTTTTTTTAAATGTTAAATTTATATGTAAGGCTTTGCGTACAGTAGAAGAAATATTAGAAATAAATATTAAATATTAGGAAAAGGAATTATTTTAAAATAAATAAAATCGAAAAGACTCTGATATATATAAATCCGGATATAAAGGACTCTTTTAATAAGAGAGAGTCCTATAAGATAGAAGTCCTTTATATCCGAATTTGTATTTGTATATCAGAGTCTTTTCGATTTTATTATTTTAAAATAATTCCTCTATTCCTAATATTTAATATTTATTCCTAATATTTTTTCTATTGTGCGCAGGACCTTACAAGTCTTTTTTGAATCAATTTGATCAAATTCGATCTTTGGTATAATTTCGAAAAGATATATCTGACGTTTTCATATAAATAAAAATTGCATTTTATGACATGAGAATATGCGAATATTAATGCAATAAGTAATAATAACGATCTCTATTAGGTACCATGTGACTCGCAAGTGTCCGAAGAGGAGATGATACGATACGTATGATGACTGGATGCTGAGAATTGAACGAGAAGAGACAGACACGAGATGTATACGCCAATTACAGAGATCAGGTCAGATATGAGGTCGGGATAATCGAGTAATATCTCGAGATAAAGGGCTGTTTTTTTCCCGCCCGGCTACTTACGTCTACATGGCCGTTACTCGTCAGAGTATAACCATTGATCTTGCCGGCCTCCTCGGCGCAGCGCGCTATTAAACCGTTCCGCATCGGCGTCGTCGTCATCCTCTTCTCCTCGGCACTCGGCGACACCTCATCCTTACCGCACGTGTTAACGGCGTGTAACCTCGTGGTGGTCCTCGTCGCCATCATTGAGCCGCACTTGGTCCGCACTTTGCTGTTCGACGATGATAATGATAATGACGACGACGATGATAATTCCACGTCCGAGCCGAATCTAGAGCCACCGGACGACGAGACGGACGGAGGACGTCGCGATGCGGCGCGGTACTCGTCGCCACCACTCATCGCTCACTACTCACACCACCGCTGCACGTCCGGTCGTAGTAATACACGATACACGTCGTCGATCTGCGCCTGCGCGTGCTGCACCGCCGCGATGATAGAAGAAGGTCTCGTCCCCTTTCCTGTGCCGCGTCGCGTCGTTCTGCGACGCCCTGCGGCGCGTCGCGGCCGATGAGACTTTGCGTGAAGACCTCGTGCGCGTTTTGCGCCGCACTACGTCGAGCTATACCTCTTCTACCCTCTCCTTATGTCTCTCTCTTCTGCTCCTGCACACGACCGAGTCCAGCTGAAAACAGGTCACGCTCTTATAAATCTTATACGTTACTTCGTTTTTCTCCTGTTTATATGTAACCTCTTCTTCCCCTCCAATGTGATTTAATTCTATCTGTTTGAAAATTTCAAGATATAAAAAAAGTCAATAAAATAATGAGATAGGCGGTTAAATATGAATAACATTTATTTTTTAAGTTAATTTCAAGTAATAGAATCTTACTTTGAGACTATACATTTCTCTGTAATAATTTTAAGTTGAAAAATTATGATAAATGATAATCTTTCTCGACATTTTCTCTAAACAGAAATCTATTTTAAATCGACCAAAATATCAGTCAGTAAAAAAATAAGATGATAAAGAGATATTCACGTCTTTGGAGGGGAAAAAGAAGGACAAAAGTTGCATAAAATATGTAGAAAGTGCGCATACAAAGTGAATAGATTAAATATGTATAACCTATAATCTTTCGTACATTAGGGTAATGTAAAAAAATATTTAAAATGATAAAAAATGTATATATATTCTATTTCTGTCAGTCACATATGTTTTTACGCATCAGTACATTACATTTTAATCTATATTTATTCGAGATGCATTTTTTGCCTTTTTCTACGCTTAAAATGAAATTAATTTATAACAGAATATAAAAAGTGCCATTATAAAACGATTATAGATCTATTTGTAAATTCGTCTATAGAATGATCAAGAAATTGAATTATAAATCGTTTCTTTGATTTAACAAAGTTTTTGTTTTAACGGCAGGTATTCGCGCAATGGATTTAAATCCCATTTTCCGCTTCGGCTCCAAAATCGCAAAGCGGAAACGTGATGAAGAGTCATTGATACGATCGCACCGATCAGCTGAGCGGCCGGCCGGCCGGCTGACACGACACGACACAACCGGTAACAATCGGAGACAAAGACGGCTTACTTCAGCATCGCGGACGAGTGGGGACGACAGCGGCTACAGGATTGGTCCGTGTCGCCCGGCGCGACTGGAGAGGGCGACAGACCCTTCGCGATGGGGAGCAGTGCGCCTCGCCGAATCCACCCGTCGTGCGATATCGCGCTGGCTGAATACTGCCGAATACTATAAACTCGGCTTTACTCTCACAGCCTTACTTGTCCGCGCTTCGAGGGCAACACCCGTGTGACGCGTGCGTGAGTTTTTCTTCCGTTTCTAATCCTGTCATCCGATTTCATCTATCGGATCTATCCTATTCGACGGCGACGACGCGCGAAGAGTAGTCGACAGGTTTTCCGGGACGAGTCATCCGGACGACGTCTCTCCCGCGAGTCGACGAAAGGAGGCCATAGCGAGGTAGAGAGCAGAGAGACGCGACGCGAAACGGAACACGACGCGGTGGTGAGCGGTCAGGGCAGCAAGGACGTCGGATGTGCCCCACTGAGGTACCGCGACGGCGAGCAACGACAGCGGCAGCAGGTGGGAGTAGCACCGCTCCTCGTACTTGGCTTTTATGAGTGCGTAGGGAGCGTCGCGCAACATTCCGCGCACAAGCAACGTTGCGTGCCAGGGGGATCCCGTGAGAAGCCTTAATCAGCCAACTCCAGGCTCGATCGGTGAGTCATCGTCAGTTGTCAAACGCATCCACGGATCCACGCCATCGTGTCCCGGAGCCGAGGATGGACCCGGAACGGATCCAGAACGACGATCTCAAGAGAGATCACGATTCCGTCGACGATTTCGAGCATCTCGGCCACGACGGTTCCCCGGACGATCGTTCGGAGCACTATCAGCAGCAGCCGCTGCGACTGATTGACGCGCCACGTGTCGACGATCTCCTGCACATCGGCGACTCCTTCCAGGGATCGGACTCGGTGCTACCGAGCGCGCTCATCGACGTCGAAACGAAGCCCGTCCCTGCGACGCCGCCGCCTTCCGCGGATTTTGACAAGTTCGAGGCCATGGCGCAGTCGTCGGATCTTTTCCAGCGGCCGCTGGACCCGGTCGATCCCAAATTGGCCAGCATGGCGTTCGTCGAGACCGAAAGGACCTATCCGCCACCCGCGCATCAATTTCGCGACGACGACGACAACAACGACGAGGACAAGGATGAAGATAAGAAGCTGGGTCTCCAGGTACCGTTGTTACCAATCTCGACCGCAACAGCTGACAGCGACGTTCTGTTTTCATCAGCGACGAAAACCGACGAAAGCGAGATCCAGCCCTTCGAAGAGCGCGAGGATATCTTGAATCTGGGCATCGATCAAGGCAAATGGCAGCACCGAGAGGATGAAGTCACCCTCCCGAGCGGTACCAATTTCGACGAGGATCCTGTGCGTCGAGACGTCAGATCGTCCGTGTTGCCAACGGCGGAAAAATCCCCGGTGGTGGACTTTCTCGGGGATGACGACCCGCCGTCGACGAAGGAGGACAAGGCCAGGAACATTATGGACGACGACTCGTGGAACGTGGTGGAGAAGATGGACGTGAAGCGGGAACAGGCGGGAAAGGAGTTCGAGCCACCCACGAAGCCGCTGCCGCCCTTGCCTAAGGAGGCAGAGTTGGAGAATAGTGCCCGCCAGGACAAGTATGAGATGTCGAACGATTTCCTGATCGCGGAGGCTGCCAAGCCGTCACCCCCGCAGCAGCGAAGCACCGATTCGGAGCACGAGAGTGTTAAACGGCGCGAAGTGCCGAGACCTAAGGAAACCGAGTACATCTGTCCCCGTCCGGTTGGCAAGAAGAAGCAGGAGATCGAGATAGCACCGAAGGAGATATTCAGAGACATGGGATTAGGTGAGTGCGATAGAATCTTCCTTTATATTCAAGGATAAATTCTCGTGAATTTGTAGATATAAGGCTCTGACAATGAGATAATCGCTGGCTGAGAGAATCAGTGTACGTTTTATTCACATCTTTTTTCACTTATCTACTTGTACTTTTTTTAGAAGTCTTATACTCTAAAAATTTTAATCGATAAAAATTTAAAAATATAACATTCAAATATGAATTCTGTAATATATTTTACCTATTTGTGCAATTGTGTGTGATTGTACCTAATACAAAAAAATATATACCTAAAATATATTTTATGAAATATATAAATAAAATATATAGATAAAATACATAAATAAAATATATTTAATATTTATTTGATATATAATATTTCGAATTTATGATGCAATTCTCTTCATTAATTATGCAATCTTTGTAATTTTTGTCTGCAAAATATTCTTTATGTTTAATCCATAAATCTTTTTTTTTTCAATCAATTCAAGTAAAGATTTTTAAAAGTATTGAAACCAAAAAGTACCAAATTAGTTTTGATCTTTCAGTAATTAATCTTCTTGATTCTATTGTGCAACACATTTGTTACAAGTAATTTACAATTATAATAGCGTATAAATTATACAATTTATACGCTAGAATAGAAGTGTAAAACAAATTGCTTCTAATAAATTAGAGTTTAATAAATTAATTCTTACAATAATGAAATGTAGGTGTGTATGTATAGAATAAAAGAGAGTGTAGAATAAATAGAATAGATGAGAGAAAATAATAAAAGGAAATAAAGAAAAGAGTAAAACAATTTAACGATCTGAAATTAGAAAATGACAAATTAGAACAACGTATTCCCAGCCAGCAATTATGTTTAAATATTAGTTCAAATATTAGGTGAATATATATTTACATTAAACTTATTTGGGATATTAATGATATGCTAATTTTTATCTGACTTTAATGAATCCTTATGTGTTAAATCTTTCTTAGAGTTATTCGATTCTAAGAAAACTTTGATTAACACGACCTCAAATATTATTGAAAAAATAAGAAAATTTTTCGCGTCGAAGAACAATTTGAAGAATAATATGAGAAATTTAACGAATATCAATAAAAGTGACGACATTATTACAGCAGAAATATCTAAATATACTTCCGCATGATTGCCACGTGCTATTTAATATTCGTGAAACGAAAGAGTTCTCACAAGAAAATGCTAATTAATTTAGTGGCGATGCACAAACTCGACCATGCTTGGAAGCGCTTCCGCTTGGTTACAGCATGCCATTGACGTGATACTTGCTCACCTATCTTTCGTTCTATATGCGCGATTCTTATAAAAATAGCAGTAACCTGCATATATTTTTTCCCTACATAATGCTACGCTCTACTTAACGACTAAGAAATAATGGAATCCGCGAGAAACGCGCAGAAAATTGTTGACAAAGGCAATAACTTCGACTATCAACTATAGTTACGAGGTGATTAATAATACGTAATCGCGTATCTGATCGGTGACGATAAGTCACGACCGATTTATGTGTCATAAGTCGAAGAAAAATTTCATTATTGTTTGTTCATATATTCTTTTTTATAATGACTGCGGCTCGCATTCACATATGATATTAATAAATTAATCTCCCTTTTTTAGATTAAAACGTCAATTTTCTCTCGAAAAATTTTCTATATACGAACAATATAATTTTAGATTATGAGGTCGTGATATTATTGCACAATATTGTCTTGTTAACCGATAATCGTTCTGTATATGGTTTCTGTATGACATCATGGTTAAAATCACCTTCCGCCATGCGTTATATCGATCTGTGGGAGATACCTTTCGGTTCTGCGTGCGTTTATATTGCGTGTCCTATGAAAACTAAAATATACGACGTAAACGCGTCATTTTATTCATAGATATTTTTTTTCGCGGATATATATCTACGAAAATATTTACGGATTTTCATTTCTTATATACGCGATAGAATTTTCTATAGAAAAATTAAAACAGACCTTGGAAAAAGAATTTTCGCGTTTTAATCACTTTTAAAAATTATTTATTTAATAAATATAAAGAAAAAGCATATTTAATATTTGTTACACGATACATCATTTTTTTCAATTGTTATACTTTATTCTAATTTATAATATTTGAGAAGAATTATTTAGAAAATTATTTGCAAAATGTAATGTTTAAGTATATTAAGGGTATCTATATATTGTAGAATATTTTTTGTATATATTTTGCAATCGATCTAAAATCAACTTTTTTTAATGCAATATCAAGATATTTATAGTCTTTGAGTGATTAATGATAGAAAATAATTCATCGTTATTAAACAAGCTAATATATTTGAAAAGATCAATGATAACGCACATAAGATTATATATATATATAATCTTTTTATATTTTAATCAGTTTTAAAAAAGTATAGGTTTTAATTAAATAAATTTTAATTACAGAAGAACTAAAATGTGGAAATATACAAAAAATTGAAATTGCATGGAATAAACCTTAAAAATTTTGCTATAGAAAAATTGTCGTTAAACTAATCGAAGAAACTAGTAATTAAAAGAGGCATCTCGTATTCACATTATTTATACATTTGTGAGATTTTTAATTTTATCAGTGATGAAATTTTATCAGCTATGTCCGGTTTTTTCACTGGCGTACGTATTCGTCATCGACTATTATGTATTAGTGCTATTACGCATACACTTCTATACAAATCTATATTTCATTGGCTCGGTAAATGAGTATTTTTATACATGAATCACGCCATGTGAATGTGTATTCTTCTCTTTTTCTTTTATAGAGAGTGGTAGATCGAATTGCAAAAACATATATCAGACTGTTCCAGAATATAATAACATCAAAATACTTTGTAGAATTATAATACATACATAGGTATTTTTATAATTATTTTTGAAATATATACAGGGAATATAAGTATTTGGAGAAATCTTGATTTTGCACTAAGAAATCTTTAAAATTATTCTTATGTAAATAAGTGCAATCGCTTGTTTGTGAAATAAAACAAATAAAAATAAATAAGATATTTTTTTTTATTATATATATCCGTAAATTTATTTTTATTTTGAGCAATATCTCAATTTTTAAATTCTGATGATGCAAAATGTGAAGATTTCTTTGTATTCCAATCGTATATGAAACTAACAGATCATTTAATGAGAAAACTCATAAATAATTAAGAGAGAAAATGCATAAATAGACACGGAACTCTTTAAAATCGGTCAGCATCTCACCGTAGATGCTCGTAGATATAGCTTTCTCTCTTACATAAACCGTTTAAAAAAATTTTCAATTCTATTTTCTTGTTATTGAGGTTTGTGATAAAATGTATAAATAATTATAAAATTACATAAATTAGTTAGAAAGAATGAAGTTTCTGAAATCTGTATGAGTTTTTCGTCTCGATATACCTATATAATAATATATTTACTCTCATCGCTATTATACTTTAATTAAAATTTTTGCTTTTAAAAAAGGCCATTTTATGTAAAACTATTAAATTATTATTTCTTAAAATTCGACGAAAAATTATAAGGAAACTCTTGTAAAATAAAATAAAACGTTCACTAACTTAGCATCTTAGTTTATCTAAGGCATTTTATATTTCATGCTGGCAAAAACTATTTGTTTAAACATCAGAAATTATATAATTACCAGCTTTACATTAACTTCATCTATTTTGTATTTATTATATAAAAAGATAATTATTGTAGCAGTTTCTTTATTTTATTTTAATTTATTTTTATTTTAGTTCAGTATTAACACAATTCTGGAACAATCTGTATAAACTTTAGTTCTTATAGGAGATTCAAGAAATATATTCTAGAGAATAAAATTTGAAAAAATAATAGAGGAAAAAATTAACAAAGAATCTATAGTGTAAAGATATGATAAAATATCTTATAATTTGTAGATATTTTCTATTTTCTGTATGTTTGTCGCGGATACTATTTCATAAAACTGTTTCAAATATTATAGATTAGAATAAAACAATATAAATCAAACCTTAACTTTACAATCCAAATGAAATAAATATTAAATATGCTCTTTTTATTTAAATAATTTTGGGAAGGGAGTGGCTTGCTTCTACTTATCGCACACGATGAAACGAGAGAATTATCTTACATATTTTCACTCTTCTGTTTACCAGAGTGTTTTATACGTCCTCTACTTTTGACATATACTTTATAATATTATTTTATTATTTTGCTTTGCCACCTCGATCTTTCAATTTAAATTCATTGGATTTTTTTACGGTGATATATCCTAAGAATTTAGTGTATTTTCTTCATTGAGATAAATAATATATAAGATTTACATCAGAATCTTAGATGTCTGTCCTGAGATTCGAAGAAATCTAGGAACTTTTGAAAGTATTCACAGGTTTGTTACATGGAAATGTGATTAGCATTTGGAGAACATTTCTTGTAAACATCAGAGATAATCTTATATATTTTTACTTGGGACAATTTAATTAAAAAAAATTTTTTACTTAGTTTTTCCCCCTGCATAATGTTTATCTTAATAATTGTTTGACATTTATTTCGTATTATATATTTTATATTGTGAGTAGCTTTATTCAAATAATTAACAACACTAATAAACGTTGTGAATGTAAAACTTTGGGCAAATTTATTTGTACATAATAATTTTTATTTTTAAATTGTGAAAATCCGGAATTAAATTAAAATTAATCCTTTGTGCCCCGCGCAGACTTTCGTGCTTTAATAAAAAATTAAAGCACGAAAGTCTGCGTTCTACAATCAATTTTGTATTTTAAAAATCATAAAGCAC
Organism: Prenolepis imparis; assembly: GCF_030444845.1. Classification (NCBI taxonomy): domain Eukaryota; kingdom Metazoa; phylum Arthropoda; class Insecta; order Hymenoptera; family Formicidae; genus Prenolepis; species Prenolepis imparis. The sequence continues at coordinate 6,231,277 of NW_028141167.1, forward strand.
TTTTGCATAAAAATTGAATTAGAAAAACACTCCTTTGACGATTTTGATTAGACTGACAAAATGTTAGTGACAGAATATTAAGCGAAATTTTCAAATCATTAGTTTTTTCTGCTAATGATAGTGATATATATGATAATAAAGTGATAATAGATATCTTATGATAGTAGATGATTATATGTAATAAGTTATTTGCACAAATAATCTTTAGTTTTTTGTAGGTTAGTGTCTCAGATAATTTTTAATTATATTATAGTAATTGTGTAGTGTAGAAAAAATATATCGATTATCAATCTATAAATACAAAATAAAATAATCTACATTCAGCACACAAATGATTTTTCTTACGTCCAACATATTATTTGCTTAAATGTTTTTAGATTGAAAATTAAATTTTCTGTATATATGTGTGTGTGCTTATGTATTATGATGTATCTGACATAGTGCGCAATTCGAAGTTCTTACCTCCTTAATTCTGTATTTATCTCAACTGCTTAAAACTTGATCGTTTATTGATCTTCAAGTCGATTTATATGTCAAAACCTTTCCCTGACCTTTTTTCTTGAAAATAACAGAACACAAAGATTCGCAAAGCCACGATAAAATGCGTGTCAATATAACCGACGTATTGGATCGTAGTCGAGTAAAGACTGGTTACAGTCTAACCACTTCACTGTACTTGTACCTTGTACCTTGAAAAGCATATTTGTGACTGTTCATAATCAAGTTACGACACGCGTCCTTCTTGATCTTCAACAATTATTATCGCTATCATTCGTATGATTTCCACGAATTGCGTAGGTCAAATTTCATAATTTGTTTTCGATTAACTTTGACCGAAGGAAATTTTTTCGAGATTTCGTAAGATTCGCCCGTAAAATTCTTATATATTTGCAAATTATTGTTACTTATTTAAGATATATACGCAATGTTATACCGGGTGTCCCATTTTAAAGGACCCGGTTCAAATATCTCAGAAACACTGCGTTAAATCAAAAAATATTTCCTACAAAAGTTGTAGGGTTTCGAGGGGGACATAACATAGTAATATTCATATGACCTTGGGCGGCCTTGGTCTCCAAGGTCAAGTGAAGGTGAGAATAAATTTTTTAAATGGAAACCCATATTTTTTATTATAACATCTTTTTCTACTAATTAATTTGAACAACTTTTATCTGAAGCATTTTTTTATTTTCTTCAAAATTCATTCTCACCTTCACTTAAGGTTAACCTTCTAGATCTAGAACTAACCTTGGAGACGCCGCGCAAGAGGTCAAATGAATATTACTATGTTATGTCCCCCTCGAAATCCTACAACTTTTGTAGGAAACATTTTTCGATTTAACGCAGCGTTTCTGACAATGAGATATTTGAGTGGGTCCTTTAAAATGGGACACCTGGTATATAAAAATTTGTGTTGAATTTTTTCTACAAATTCAAATAGTTCTTTCTTTTTAGTTGCGTACATGCGTGCGTGCATTAGTAAGAATTAAAATATTCAAAGTACACCAAAATAACCAAGTACCTAGAATTCACGCATAAAATATCAAATAAATATAATAATTAAATTCTTCTTGCTGTTAAGTTATATAATATATTATTTTATTTTCTATTAATTAATATATAAATAACAGTTTCAAAATCAAATTACAGTTATTCGTACGTTTTGTTTGTTTATGAAATTCGAAGAAAGTTTATTTATATATAATGCGACTGAAAGATCAGAAACAAACAGATATAGTTCGTAAAGAAACGAGAACAATTGATTGGATTTCATTGCGACGTTGCTTTAATCGAGAGTCAAGACCGTACAGGTCATCAAATTGTAAATTCTTTCCGCGTGCGTCAAGAATGTCAGAAAAAGCTGTGAGCTCATAATAAAATCAACTTCTTGATTACATATTTTGATTACATTTTTGGCCTCAAACTGTTTGGTGAAATTTGCGCGTCCGTGACCGTGTGTCACTATTTATTTCTCGATTTTATAATATACATATATATAGCTTTCGATGAATATAGAATACAGATATTCGTTAACGTTCGTAAAGATATTAGTGGAAATTTTTATCCTAGATATATATTATCGCCTAAAATAAATTTTGAGAAGTATTATATCTCTCTGTAATCGCTGTATGTTGTATGATGTCATAACACGCGATAAAAGGTTTTAATTAACGCGATAACATTACTATTTGATATTAATCGTACATGTTAGTGTTTATGTTTCGATAATTTATCTCTAAAGTAAAATATCTAATTTTATAGCAAATAGATAAATAGATAGTGTTTAGAGCATGAGTACATAAGATTATGTACACGCACGTATATGCGATTATTTGCGCATGAGTATTAAAATTTTTGTTTGCAGCTATTATATATTGAATTTTTTTAACATCAGCGAGAGATTTTGTGAATATTTTCCTTGTATTATATATTGAAATAAAATTTTTTATTTTCATTATTTATTCAATAGTATAAATAATAATAGTAGGATATATCGAAAATTTTCTTTTTTATTATTTTACATTAGTTAATGCACGTATTTTATAAAAAAGAAAAAAATAATTTCTATCTATTCTACTGTATCTCTCCAGAGAAAATGGATCGTATGACAGTTTGTTATGATTTATAATTATTTGTATGACAGTTTGTTATGATTTATAATTATTTGTTAATTCTCGAATCTTGAAAAGGGAATCATTATTTCAACAATTTGCATTATGCACAATACATAATGGAATATGAAAAAATTTCTTTATTTTTACGTACAATCCAAGGAAAAGATTCATGAGATTTCTCCTTCGTGATATCATAATTCAAATATGACTGCAGGAAAGAAATAAGAAAACCTTCTTAAGAACGCGATTGAAGTCCAATGATATTCTTATTCGAATAGTTGTTTCTTGTATTTATCTATCGAATCTATCAATCGAAATCGAAAATATGAAAGCATTCGAAACGGTTGTGAGTCGTAGAACGTAGGTATTGATCGCTGCAACTGTTTCTCTGTATTCTGCAGTATCACGTACATGCTTGTAATCTATGTATAACGTCGGTTCTGCATTGCGTCGCATTTAAAGCTTGTCTAAAATGAATTTTATGGATAAAATATTGTAATTTTTCAATTATCTTGGAAAATTGATTGATACGATACTGATATAATAGAGTGTTCAGCATTTGTCGTATATGCGATAAATGATGCAACGAAGAAATAGATCATTTTTCACGCAAAAATAATTGGACAACATAAAATTGGATGACTCAGGCTTTTTATTTTCAACAAACTTGCTAACGTGAATATTTTTGCAAAAACAAATGTTTCTCATTAAATATATAAGATATATTTTACCATTTTCATATTAACACAATTAATATTTTGTTATTTTATTTTTTCTTGATACTTATAATTGTATTAATAGAGTTTAAAAGTAACAGTTTTTTAATATTTATTTTTCGCGATAAAATATAGCAATATATATAGCTAAATACTTTTTATATTTAAAAAATATTATTACATAAATACAATTCAATAATAGTAATAATATTAATAAAATAATAATATATGTATAATAATAATAATATATGTATAATAATAATAATATCAATTTTCTATTATTATAGTGTAACAATTTAAATTGAAAATATTTTATATTTGTTATAAAAGAAAATTATATTTATGTTGTCGTAATTTGAAAGTTTTTAAAAAGTATATAAAAAAAATGTTCTAAGTTCTATTTTATCAATACCTGAAATTATAGTTTACCAATGTTAAATTAACGGGGACGCTAAAAGATGGAGTTAGTAGTCTTTGTATGATTTTTAATTATACATTGTATAAAAATATTATCATTTTTATCAAAATTTGATCAATTTTTTATTTTTAACTTAAACGTATTATTTCAATGATATAATCTTGAAATATGTAACGATGAGTTATGATACAGCATAATTCATTCGAAAAATCCATCTATTTTTTTTGCCTTTTTTGTGACATTTAAAGCACTATATTCTCAAAATCATGCCAAATTTTTCTATTGATTATGTGAAAATTTCATTGCGATTTATCACTAAAAGATAAAGTTAGTAATTTTTTTTGTGATTTTTAAATTAAATATTTTATCTCAAATACAAAAACGAAATAAGGATCTCTCCGAATTTATTTTACAAAATCTTATTAATCGATAATAAGAAATACATTGAAAAAATGCTCTAACATCAGATATTCTAAATTTCGCAAGTCATTGATTACATACTTAACGTGTATATCTAATGTAGAGGTTTTATTTTTATCACTCAGACAAGCAGGTGGGCGTTGTGACTTTGTTGAAATGGCCAAAAATTATTATTCACGTAGATCGCCGCTTTGGCGATGTTTCGAACAACGCAGCGTTATTGCCAGAGATTGCCGAAATTTTGGCATCTTTTGTCGGACGAAAGTGCATTATTATTGAGTAATAGATAGAATACACAGAAATTTAATGTTTTTTTGCTTTTCCGATTTTGTTGTTTTAGCCATTCCGTTAAAGCTCAAATTTAAAATTAGCACAGTTAAACAAAAAAAAATTAAAAAATATTGAAAATATATAAATATATTTCTTTATTATTATTAATATTTTATTATTAATCATTCAAAATTGTTCTGTTTTCGGATTATGCTGCATTTCTAATGCAGAAAAATCATGTTTAAATTATTATGCGAGAGCAATATAATATGCTATAAATGTTATTTTATTGAATGACTCGATAAAGGTATTTTTCTGATTTTGTTATTTCGTATTTCTTTTTATTTCAATTTTAGAAAAACAAGTTTTTTTATTTTTATTATTTCTATATTTTTATTTTTTTCACGTTCTTCAAAGAATTGTAGAAATGTACGATGCACAAACATTATTTTATTGTTTTAATTATTTTAAATAATTTTAAATAATCTTGTATGATTAAAATATTTTTAAAATGTAATATTTTAGATACATAAGATCGTAATAATAATTATTTATTCGATAATTTTAAGTAATAAATCTAAAATTCTTTAGAACAGAAAAAAAATAAAAACTATTGTGGTTTAATCACAATTTTATATTATATCATAATTATAATTTTTATGCTGGGTTAATAATATTGCGACGCGAAAATAAAATTTGCGCAATAGCAGGTTGTATTACAATTGAGAATTTTTAACACGCACGCACGCGCAACAGAGTTATAAATGCAAAGAAGGGGTCCGTTCTAATCTTGCATGGGCGCCTCGTCTGCGGAATTGCGTGTCACCCCTATCTGCCTATACACAACCCTCCGATCATTTATTTATGGCGTCTCGTTTCTTCGAAATTTCCAACTGCATTTGTTCGTCGACGATAACAGGGATAGATATAGATAAATAAATAGAAGGATTTTTAAAACCGTTCTAGAGAACATACTTGAAAATAAAACGTGCAAATTATAAATATATTTAATGCAATGAAATATACTGTTAGTTAACGAGAGCTTTTTTATAAGATATTTATTAAAATATTTAATATGAGAAATGATATGAGAAATAATATACCGATTTCATATTTGCGTTAAAAATATAACGACAATAAATTTTTATGCTCGATCGTATTTTACGTACAACAAAAAAGTTGTATGAAGAATAATACATATTTATTATCGGTTTCGCCGTCTTTGCAGAGTGCGATGATGCGGTCAGACGTTCGATTGCGCAAGACTCGTGCAATGTCCCTCACGTGTCACGTAATCAACATCAGGTGTAACTGTTAATTGATTTTCGATTAACACATTCAATTCGATTAAAGTTGGTCAACGCATATTGCTTAATAAAAAAATTATCTATTTTTTTTATTATTGAATAAGAATTTTTATTTGAAATTCTAAAAATAGGAATCGTAAAAGATTAGTTTATTATTATATAAAATTTATTATATTATAAAAATGTGTTCTCTTGTTTTTTCTTCTTTTGATATAAAACTGTTTAACCAATTCATTATTTATTTTCTTATATAATCATTAATTTATAGAATATTCCATTTTTTATAATTGTGCGTAAGAGTATACTGACTATAATGACTTTATAAGGAAATGCCATTCCTCTTTGTTAGTTGACTTTCAATGATCGAGAGATAGCGTATATTATTGTATACATTAGCCGCTTAGCACTGAAGGTCTATATATTGATAATAAATCATATTTGGAGCTAAATATCTTAATTTGCTCGAAAGGAAGGTTCAATCTGTAACAGTTCTTCTCGTAATATTATAGTATATATAACGTAGACTCTCTCTTTTTCTTCATTAGCGGAGTCTGCAACGCAAAACGTTACGGACAGATACCTCGTATAACCGTTGTTAATGCGCAAACGACCGCTATACAACACTTCCGAGTGCAACGAATACATGACACGCCTGTTCCTCTGCCGATGTGCACATATCCTATAGCAAACATGTATGAACAAATCGGAAGAAGCTTGACGTACTCCGATTTCGCTGCATTTGTCACATATCTATATATGTAATTTCAAATCTGATTATATAATAAAAATTATCATTAAAATGTCTTGTACGAGCATAATAAATAATAATGGTCTCTAGATCGGAGCAATCATTAAATGCAATATCGTTTTTCGAGTTAGAAAATGTATAAAGCCGCTCAAATTAATATTTTTTAAGCAGCAATCATTAAATATACCTTAGTACGCAAAGCTATATTTATATCTATATTTAAAGAAACGACAAATTACTCCAAAATTTCTATAAAAGAAAATCTTTTGTCTATTGTGTATAATCTTTAATTTTTTTATTATAAAATGTCAAAACTCTTTTTCGAGCGAACCTAAACAAAACATTTGTACAAATGATTAAAATAATTTTTCTTTGACGTGTCTGACAGTGTCTGACGTTTTAATGTCTGTACTACTTATAAAGACTTGTATAAGAAGATAAATCATTGAGCGATTGGGGGGACTATTTCATATTAGAAATACTCGAAAATAATTAGCAATCAAGACATTTTGTAATATTATATAACATCGGATATATAGCGTATATGACAAATAAGAGGAAGTAGTAAAAGGTATATATATGTTATATTTAAATGAATCCAAAAGTGTGAAAAAATCTTGCTAAAAAATTCCTTTCTTTTTTAATCGGTATTTTTATCGTAAAAGTTATCGTTCGATTAATTTTCCACAACATTTGAGAAAAAAACCTACAAGATTTTGTCCATAAAAATCTCTCTCTTCAGGTATCATTACAATACGTTCTCCGGGAGAGTCAGTCTCTCGTAGCCGCTACAAAGGCTACCTGCTACCTCATGTAGTCTTCTAGGTACGAGGTTCCGAGCAATATGGCGATGAGCCTAGAGGGTAGGAGGAGGAGAGGGTTCTCGACGGGGAGGTGGCACGAGAGACCTCCAGTGGGTCGATAACAAGCCTCAGTCCTCATCTCGCTGTGTACGAGCTACGCTGTGTTCTCCGCAGATCTCTTTTTCTATCTTGCTCCGAGAGATAGACTGACAGACAGGTGTAAATCAGCATCGAACTCTTCTTCTCGCGCGAATTCACTCTCGTTCTCGAGAAGGCTAAACGGAATCCTTATCGTATACCCTTATCGTGTCGGTTACCACTGTTATCGCCGTCGTCGTCGCTGTCGAAGTGCGTCATTCAGCGTGCGCGCGCGCGTACGCCATTATACTCCCGCGAGCGTTCACCAGCTACGCAGAGGAGAGGACCATTCCGTTCTGACGGCGAACAGTGCGAAGGAAAAAGTGCGCGTCGCGCGAGGACTCCGAAAAAGTGCGTGCAAGGATGGCGGACTCGGACGTGTGCCCTGCCAAGAACGTCGACGAGGGCAACCAGGTCTGCAAGCGACCCGGCGCCGGCGCCAACAACCCGTGCTTCTGGAATATTCTCAACCCCCGTAGGTTTTTTTTCTCTCTCTCGACGCACCCCCTTCGCTTTGACACTTCGCACTTGACGGTTCTCCCCACGATCGAACCCTTTCTATCTCCGCACGCACACTTTGAATGAAACGTGCCCTCTCGTTAGATAGGTTTCTCGATCGTAACGGAGATAATTGGCGCGCGTAAATCAAATACTAATTCTTTATTCTATTCGAACGTTTCGGAGCAAGCGTCTCTATCAATGGTACCGTAGACAGATCGTAGCTGTTTTTTTTTACAGCGCAATATTTTGTTTTTGATACCGAAGACGCCGGACCGAATTGGACTCCGGGCGATCTCAATTAATTTTCGTCGACGCTACCATGTCGGTGACCCAGGCTTCGTTCTGCGCAGATGCCACTTTACTCGGTATCGAAGAATCGCCGATCGAAACTGGGTTATCGATCAGCTACCTGCAAGTAACATTTACGTCAACATCTGTCTCATCCGCGTTTATATTAAACCTCGTCTATGAAGCTCGCTCGTAGTTCTCATCATCGTAGATGGAGTGCTTGTAAAAAAAATGTCAATACTTAGATACGCGATGGTCGTCGTTATTTTGTTCAAAAAGAACTATTCGATTCACTGTGACAAGAAAGGAACAATTAATTTAGTCTATTAATGTTTCTTTTTTCACACGTCGATACGTTTGATGCAATTAAATTGTTGCATTATATACTTTTAACAATGAAATAAATATTATATAGTTTAAAGTGTTTGAAAGGCTTACTTTATTTTTAGATATGACATTACATTATCTGTTCGTTGATAGTATATATTATTGACATTTTAAATGGATATTATATAAGCACTTTGTATAGAAACTTTTTGAAATTTTATTTTATATGATTAGCTGCAAAGAATTGTATATTTTGCTAATTAATACCTCATAAGCTTTTAATAATTTAATAATATTTAATAAGCTTTTTAATAAAATTTTTATAATTTTATAAATGACTAATATGCTAATACTGATAGAGAATCATAATTGACTTTTATAATACATGTTTATTTCGTGAATCGGTGAAATTGTGCTTTCGCAGCACATTGTACTATGTATCATAATTTGTTGCAACCTGGAACAATTATCGCGACCTTGGATTATATAACGCCACGCGATCCAACCGTGACTGACGGTACAACTGACTCTCGAACTTTATCCTGTAGAAATATCGTCTACAATGACTTGTTTTGGAATGGCAAGATAACGATAATTTTATTTGCTACTTTTCAATCTGTTGTGTTATCTTTTTGTAATATTTATATCATCTCTTATTTACAAGGAAAGAAAATATATATTGATCTTTTTTTAAGAAGAAAAAAAAAAAAAAAAGTTTTTGTATAAGAAACTTCGCCTTATTCTCATTATATTCGCAAGTATCATTATTTACAAATATTTTATTAAGGTAATATTTATATAAAATTAAATTTATTAATTTTATTTAATTAATTGTGTATATCTTGATTTTTAAAAATTTGAAAAATGAAATGGATGAAAAGAGTATTTTGTGGAAAGTATGTCACGCTCTTTGCTAAAATATTTAATACAACGCACCATACAATTTATTGTTAAATGCATCAATGTTGCATCGCGATATCTCTAGAACCAGTAGAAGAGGAAGGCAACTTTTACAAATGCTTATTGCCATGCACGTAAAAAAATTTGAGTAATCGTAATCATAAGGCCATAAGCAAATCGTCCAATGACAATCAAGCATTTTTACTACGTTATGATAATTCCTCTCCATGATTGGACGATTTGTTTATGGCCTTACGATTACGACTAAAATGTTTTTACATGCAATGGCCTTTATTATTCACGGCAATAAACGTTTAAAAGTTGCCTTCTGCTTCTACTGGTTCTAGATATATCGCGATGCAACATTAATGCATTTAACAATAAATTGTATGGTTGCATTATATACTTCAACAAAGAGCGTGACATACTTTCCACAAAATACTTTTTGCATCCATTTCTTATTTTTCAAATTTTTAAAAATCAAGATATACACAATTAATTAAATAAAATTAATAAACTTGATTTTATATAAATATTACTTTAATAAAATATTAAGGAAATGTAGATAATGATACTTGCGAATATAATGAGAATAAAGCGAAATTTCTTATACAAAAAACATTAATTTTTTTCTTTTAAACTAAAATTTTTTACGTGCAATGGCCTTAAGTTTTTAAATTTGTACCGTGATAACTTGCAGCACGGTCGATTCATCGATTGCGAGGAAGCGATTTGTTCGACCAAAGTCAAAAGCATAGAGTCGGAATATATCAAATTCCAAGGCGACAGGAGTCATATTGCGCAGTATATACAATACGATCGATTGCCTTAGTTGACTCTCCGCAATTTGCGCGCGTATCTGTAAGTTACTGCCGCTTGATTATTTCTCCCGCAGTACATAATATCGAAATGTGCAACGTTGATGCAAACTGTATTGACATTTTTGACGGTATCAGGTAGATATTTCATGTCACGATGTCATACGTTTCTGCTCACTTATCGCACTAATGCTTTGGATAATACGGATGATAGGGTACCCTCTACCTTCCCCTTAATCTGTTGATTGAAGTCTATCTGGACCATAAACTTGTGCTGACTAGGGTGGCAAATTCTCTTTCACTCATTATATTTCGTTCCACAGAATCTCTCTGCGATAAGATATATTTCACGATTATTACTTTTAATATATGATATATATATAGCAGCGTATTTCTCAAATATTTATTTCTTACTATAAAATATTTTAAAGTTACAATTATTTTAATCACAAATAATAAATAAGGAAAAAAAGTTGGGCGTGTTTAAAAAGCGGATATTTAAAATCGTGTATTCTGAGAGTTGCATGAGATTATTTTAACAAGGAGAAAGATACATACATGAATAATAAGAGGCTTATATACATTTGTGTGCACTTGAGCACAGGGCGTGATGCTGTGTTAAAAATTTTTCAGTTAAATGAAAGTATATTGACTTCTCTCTTTGACTGCTTTCTGTCTCGTGTACTTGTCTATTTGTTCCTTTATGATGTCGAATGAGAAGAATGGTTTTTTACATAAAACGGCTCGTTAAATGAGGAGTTCGTATGTTTAATATTAATGTATCTCTAGACTTTCTTTTAAATAATGTCACAAATTTGCGATAAATAATGATGCGGTGAAAAATAAATAATTGAACAGAATATTAAGAGATATTCTGTACGTATATAATTTAATGACTATATGACATTTAACTTTAAAATGTTTAAAGAGTGCAATATTTGATAAATGAGCAGTATTTATTCTTTTCGAGTCACTGCAATTCCGATAGCCTTTAGAACGACGCAACTAATTATCGATTTATTATATGGTTATTAATAGAAGCTCAATCTGAAAAATAAACTCAAAAAGAAATGTACATCGTGTGGGACAGCTACGATATCTTATACGATTTCTCAATTTCGTTTAATCTTTTATTTTGTAATGTACAGTTTTATTTCTTATACATGTCTCTCGCGATAAACGATTTCTCTTTCGCAGTGAAATAGGAAAATTATTTCACTGAACGATAATTAGCACGATCCTCGGACGTATTTGCGGAGAAAGATATGATTTTCTTTGCATCCGTAGTATGCTTAATATCTCTATCATTAATTTTCCACATCCTTTCTTTTTTATTTAAAATCGTTCCAAGAACGTTGACAGAATTGATTTATAAGATAGATTAGATAGATTGAAAAATCAACCCTATCAAAATTAGAAGCAATTTTCGGTTTTAGGAAATAAAAAATAATGTACAAGACAATATCAGTGAATTGAGAATGCCTATCAAGGAATTCGAAGAAGTCTAGAATTTAGAAAATTTTTTATAAACGTCAAAATGTGAAAAATTATTAGATAATTGTTTTTAAATATTTTTCATTCGACTCACAATTAGTGAAATGTTTTTTTTTTCTATTTTGCAAATTCTGAATCCTTTTTTTATCATTCTATATAATATTAATTGAGATTTTTAGGTGTAAAATTCACTTAACCAAATTTTAGATTTGGATAATTTTACTTATTATCATAGAGTAAAAGAATATATCAAAGAGTAAAAGAATATATCGATTTACAAATAAATTAAAATACATAAAAAAATATGTAAAGAATTGTTAATTTTGCACCTCCAAATGTCTCAGTTGTTGATCAGCTTAATTTATAAGAATTCACTCTGTATTATAAAAAAATAATACTAATACGTATTATAATTTTATTATTTTCAGATGCATGGTTTAACCCTGAAAGACTGAATCCGAAAGGTAAGAAAGCAGAGGAAGAAAATATTGTTTCTTTTGTACTTGTTTGTACTGTAGTAATATATATCGATCGTTTTAATGAGAAATGTTTTGCAATCATATATGTTATATATAATTTATCAAATATATTTATCAAATATAAAACATTTTCACGGCCTTACCATATTTCTCGATTCGTGGCACAAACAATATTATTAAAGTAAAATCTATTTTTTGAGTTTCTTCATGTATAATGGACAATTCCAACATTCCAATCAAATCAAGATAACTCGATTCTATGAAGTTCCGGAAAAAAAAAATTATTATTAAAAATATTACAACGAATTTCAGAGATAGAGCGAATATATCAAGTGGAAAGAAAAAATAGTCAAATTAGCTTAGCTAATTTTTGTTTTTATACGATCGTGGCATAAGCGATTCTCCCTTAGCCGAGCGTAGCGCTTGTCACGATAAAAGGTCACTGATAAATAAAGGGTCAAGCGTTCTCCGAAGGAATGCGCGATTTAGGGTACAATAATAATTGGTCCGGCACAAAACATGACAATTTCGCATCGGCGGTACTTCTGCCCGTCCGTTGTCCGCCATTCTCGGACGTTACTAAATATAACGTCCAGCCAGCCTCTCGCGTTGGTCCAGTGCCAGTTTTCCGAAGATCCTCGTCTCAGGGTTTTCGAGCCGACAGCAGTTCCCTTGATGCAAAGTCGTCGGAACCGAAAGTCGTCGGTTCTCGGTTCTTTCCTTATCGGTTTCCTGGAGTGATCGCACTCTTGTCCAGTCGAATCGCGATCGGATTCGATAGTCGCATCTTTTCGTCGGAATAAAAGCCGATAGAGTGCAGCCGGATGTTCGTAGGGAAAATGGCCATTACGAAGGAGGAATGTGAGTAACGATGATTCGCGAGAGCGATGATAATTTAGCACATGCGTGTCGCGCTGGTATACTCGCTGAGATCGAGGTTACGTGCGTAAGCAAAAAGAGAACCCGGGCTCGATAGTAATAAATATGAAGATGAAATGTATAAGCAAGAAAGAATAAAATACAGCATCATCGAGACGTAAAAAATTTCAGACATAATAAATTGCAAGAAACGATTAATTAAAAAAATATAGACGCAGTTAAAACAGATGAGTGATACTGTGCTTAAATGCAAATTGTGTGTCACTAAGAGGCATTAGATTATTTTATTTATCATTCACTCTTTACATTCTTATATTCTCCTTATTTCCTATTTTATTGTCGCAGAATCGATCGAAAATGTGTTCTGTTCCGTAAAATGCCGGATAAATAGTTTGGGAATCCCTGTGCTTTAAAGACAATTTGTTACGTATACTTTTTGTCTAATTCTGTCGGTGGCTTCGATGAGATACTTTGACAAGAATCCGGCAATTGGCATAAAGAAACAATTATCTGGCATTGCAAGTTTAGGATTAATAGGCTAGATCAGTGTTACGACCCTGAGAAGAATCCAATTATAGATAGCTCAGAAATCGCCGGTAAAATACTTGGTTGATATTTCACTTGTGACATCGTGATGTTCTAAAAGAGAATGCGACGAGCTTATTCTCTTCAGCTTTCCTCGCATATATAATCGTTTAGAAAAACTGACTTTTTAACGTGAAAGCACGTTAAAAAAGAAAGGGATAAATAAAAGGTAACAAATCTTGCCGATATGCTACTTGCGACAAGATTCGCGAACATTTATCTCAAGTGGACTGGTTTTTTTACGTGTCGTATTTTCTATTCGATATTTTACGAGTATATTTTTGCAGCGCGGTATCGAGCGACAGTGGTTTTACTTTATTATTCACGCATAAACTAATGACTAAGTCCAGAGACTATAATAGATATTACATATAACTATTTTATATCTGTCTTCTTTGCATTTTTTTCCTTTGCATTATTCATCATTTGAATCTTAAGTATGCGTTAATATAAGCGTGTAAGTAAATTGGATGGACTTCAACGAATAAGTATTACGTCACCAAAATATTACTCAGAGACATATACCTTAATTATATTTATTTTTAGATAAAATTATTAATAGGATAAAATAGAAAGTAGTTTTTCGAAAAGTCACGTATGCGCACACTCAAATCTCTTTGATTATTTTAAAATTTTGAATAAAGTAAATTAAAGAAAAATAAATCAGATTTAAAAAAAACACAATTTAAAATTAATTTATTACAGAAATGTCATGCACGCGTAAATAAAAGAATAATATATTATTAATATACATATAATGTGTGTGTGGAAGAGAATGGAAATGCTACACAAAAATAATTTTTGTTTTATAGAAAATAATTTTATAGAGTATAATAATATTTTTCGCTCCCCCCCCCCCCCCTCTTCTGTCATTACAATTCTATATGGCTGCAGTAAAACCATACAATTAATAGCTTGTTAAGTTTATTTCAAATCAATTTAAATTTCAATGATAATTCAATGATGATGTTTATATTTATACTTGTTATCTAAATTAATACTTGGAAATTAGAATTCTTTAAGTAATCGATTGTGGATTTGATTTAATTTATGAGACATTAACAGCCGATGACGTAGCCCTTAAAATGGCAGCTTAGCCCCGTCTTTTTCTTTCCGTTGGACGCACAGTATAGATAAACCCGAGGGGGAAACCACTCGCACGTACAAATCGATAAAGCGGTGCCATATATGACGTCGCGTCGGCTGGTAATGCATAATTTTGCACCATAAGCGAGTACGACGGTCACGAGAATACAGAGCGAATGCGTTTTATTTCTTATCACGGTCGTCCATAGTTATACATAACTATGCTCTAGCTATAAAAATCGTTAAGCTATTGCTGCCTTCTAATCGAGGTTATAAGAAATTATAGAGATTGCAACTGATAAAGTTTCGATAAGTTAGACTTCCGGTGCTGCATATACGAAGTACTATATGTCACGGTTTCGCGAGTAAGCGTATGAATCAATTTGATATCAAAATTTAACTGAACAAAATTATATCGATATAATCGTTGGTTTATAATAATCAAGGTAAGTGTCGCGGATCTCGAAAATTGCGAAGACAATCTTGTAAGAGAGTCACTTGGGGTCCGCTCTCTGAAGGTCCGCAGTGCGACAGTGTTATCATTCTGTTACTTCCGCGCTCTGATTCGATTATGGTGCAATCAATTGTTCCTGGTGGCTTCCTCGCTCCTTTTTTTCGCGTGACAAATAATCTAGCTTTTCTTTATGCAGTGATGCATAAAGGACGTTTCATGAGGATTACTATAATTTTTAGAAACTACTTAAAAAAGTAAAAATAAAAATTTGTAGAATTTTTGTAAAATTGTATTGTAAATATGTGTGAAAAAAATACTTAAGACATATATAAATATATTTTTTAATATAATATATATAATAAAAATATAACACGAGAAAAATGCGTATTAATACTTGCATGACTTATTATGAATAAATAAAAAATAAGACAAAACATATATGAATAACACGCCATTCTATGTGTATGTAGCTAGATATCTTCTATATTATTAAAAAATATATCGAACAATTGTGGCTACTTGTATCTATTCTCCTCGGGACATTTCATGCTACATATAAAATCATAAATTATAATATTTAATTGTGTGTGTTATTCTTGATAACACAAGGACTAGTGGTGACTGTTCCGTGTCACAATACAATACAAAATTTTTCAAATCTAAGTAAAATATTTTGTTTGACTGTCTATAGATATATAGATATAAAATGTTTAATTCTATCTCTAATTTCGGATAAGCTTCGTGCAAAAGAATTTCTAGTTACGTTACTGCTCCATTTTTCCCCTTCTATCTATTTTTCTCCCCTTCTGCTTCTCTTCCCCTTCTTTTCTGAGGCTATCAATGAGCCTTTTCTCTCGCACGTAGCCAAATCCTGAATCGTTGCTGGAACAGTTGTGCATGTGACAACCGTCGTGCGAATATTTTCGGGAGGTCTTTTTAATAAGAGAGGTTCTTTGTGATAAATTATAAAAATGGTACGAAGGAACATTCAGAAAAGGGATCTGGGGGAAGTTCTTCCAGAGCGTGGTCCCGGTAAGTTCCGCGTCCCTACATTCACTCACAACTCGGCGAGAACTGGTTTGGTATGTTGACGATCGCGTCGGCCTGAGAACATATGGTTGGGAATACAACACGTGGTCCTATTTCTTTACAATGTGCCACGATCATTTAATAAAAACTTCGCTTTATATAGCTGGGATATTTAACGTTATCACGAGAAATTGAGAATCTCAGCAATTGTTTATAATTAAATTTAAAAAAATAGATAATATCGCGAAACAATAGTTTCATTAAAATTTAATAAGTTTTATTAATAAGAAAGATTTTCGCTCCAACAAATTCTATATGAAGTTTGTGTGATGTTTAATCTTTTATAGTATTTATTCATAGTATTATTATATAACAATTAATCATTTAAACATAGAAAATATTCGTATATATGTATATAGTATATAATTATGAACAAATAAAAAATTTATTGATATGTTTTAAATAATTCTATATTTAATAGATTTTCTATTTAATCTTTCAAATAATTTTCAAAGTATGCGTTGTACAAAAAATATTTTATAATTCCAAGAAAATTATATAGTACTGTAATTATTTTTCTGGTATATTTTAAAAGAAGATTTTAAAGTTATCTTGATTTGAAAATTATCTTTCTTAAATAAAACTGTATATGATTATTTTATATGTTGATGATATATAACATTTTTGTCTTTTTTTTTTGTTAATAGCGTTTGTAATAATTAAAAGTATCACATATATACACATCCATTATAATATTAAGAATTAGATGTTAAATCAAACGTAAAAATTAATCATTTTCACTATTCAAAATATGAATGTTTCTTATCAAAAGTTACCTTGTTCATAATTAGATGTACAGTATTTGATGCTTCAGTTAGACTGGAAAGCAAATATTACAACATACTGCATACTGCATACTTTTTAAGACATTTGCATATCAATTATATTTTTGCACAACGTATCTTTTTGATTACGTATATCACGATCGGAATTTTATATTGGGAAGATTTTGCGAGAAAAATACAAATTATTTGATAGCGTTAGAAAATCGAATGATATTGCGAAATTCATTAACATGTAAGAGACTCATAAGTTTGTTGGATACCTTGAATAAAAATTGATGATGAATAAGAAATTAATTATTAATTAATAATCAATATTTAGTTAGAGATAAATTAGCCGTACTTTTATAAAAACTTTTTATAATAATAAAGTAAATGTGATATCATAGCTGTGTTCAGCATTGTGATTTATTGTGAAGTTTTAATTATTTGTTACATTATATTTGTGCGAAGTATGATTTACTTCTAAAAAGAGATATGTATATAACATTAAATATTATGTCTTGGAAATTGAAATATTATTTGATATACATATTAACAGATGTACAAAACATTCGAAGGCACACAAAGTGGATAATTTGAAGAATTAATGATCAATCAACTCATTTGTGAAAGATCTTATATGTGCACATAATTATTTAAAAATAAAAATTGTTAAATTATTAATATTTTTTAAAGAATAAAAGAATGTGGATCTGTATTCGAAATTAAGACCTCGCATCATACCTCTATTGAAAATTTATTTAAAATTACTTGAAGAAATCAATAACACAATTAACTATATAAATATGTTACATATGGAGTTGACTAGTATTAAATTAAACAGAAAAATAATCTAAATCTGAATCATGTGAAAGAGATAGATAATCTAAGTGATAATTTGAAGTCAATTCAATCTTGTGTTACATAATGCATTATTAATTTGTCAACAAAAAAAAAATTAAAATTGAAAATGAAGCCATGCATCATTATAGAGGACGATTAAATATATGTATTAGCGAATTAAAGTTTTCTCTTTTTTCTTAACTAAAGTATTTGTTTCTGTTTACAGTGGCGGCTCTGATATATTGGCGCGATCCCAAAAAATCAGGGATTGTATTCGGCACGATACTAGGCGTGCTCCTATCATTGGCCTATTTCAGTCTGATTAGTGTGCTCGCTTATCTGTCGCTTCTCGTCCTTAGCGGAACCGTTCTTTTCCGTATTTACAAAACCGTTCTTCAGGCAGTCCAGAAGACTTCGGATGGTCATCCATTTAAGTAAGTTTAAACAATTTTGCGAAACGCTATATTAATCAATCTATTGCAGATTCGAGCGAGAAAAAGTATCGACGCGTGAATCATCAGATCGGGAATTAAATCTGATTACTCGGATTATTACTGCTCTTGCCACCAAATTACTTCAGGATTGCATTTGAGATGTTTCTCTGCTATAGCTTATTATCTCAAACCAAAAGATATATATTTTTTTTTGTTAAAAGAGAATTTGTGTGACAAATTTGTGATATATCTTTAATATGATATAAATAACTTTTTAAAGATCTTTGTTAAAATAATAAAATGTTGAAATATAACAATATTATGGATTTAGAAAAATTGTATTGAACATTATTAAAAAAGAATATATATGTATATATGAATTACAGATTTAATAACGCGTTTAGTAATAAAGTAAATGTAGATGAAATAATAATGTTAATTGAAATTAAGTTCAAAATTAGAGAACTGAATGAAACATTTAGTTTTGTTTTATGATAATTTCAAATTTTGCTTTTAATAAAAAACTATGATTTGGGTCGCAGGGATATCCTTGATCTAGATCTGGCATTACCTGCTGAGAAAGTGCATGGAGTCGCGGATGTTGCAGTCGCACATGCCAACGCTGCCGTTAGTGAATTGCGCAGACTGTTCCTTGTCGAAGACTTTGTCGATTCTCTCAAGTTTGGCGTCTTGCTATGGTGTCTCACCTACGTTGGTTCTTGGTTCAATGGCATGACTCTCATCATAATCGGTATTTTCTTTCGTGTTCCATCTTTCTACGAACATCGTTCGAACGCCCTTCGAACGCCCTTCGAACGCGGAATGGTCAAATTCAACGCATTTGTTTTTATTCGTTTCAGGCGTGGTCGCTCTTTTCACGCTGCCTAAAGTTTACGAAACGAATCAGGAGCAGATCGATCAGAATCTGGCTCTAGTCCAGGCCAAGATCAACGAAATCACCGCTAAGTGAGTTGAAAGTTTCCTTGATTTTGTGAGAAACAAAAAAGTAATGCAATAAGATTTTTTTCTTATTCTTTATGACCTTTATATGTAATACACAGAAGTTGCACGTATGTGTTACGTTGCTACATAAGTTTTTAATTATATTTCAATCTAATCAATATAATCTCCTTCTAATTCTATGTTAAAGAGATGCAAGAGAACCTGTACGTTTTTGTATCAGACAGAAATTGTGTCTGTGTAAGACCGGCATTATTTCACTGATTTCAGATAACAATTGAAATTAATTCTTACGTTTTATTGTAAAATATTTATAATATTTATTACATGAATATTAAAAAATATTATTTTTGTCTAACAAAATCGTTGAATTGCGAGAAATTGGATTTTTTTACATGTTTCTCGTATTTTTCGTGATAATGACTTTAAGGGAAAAAAAAAAGTCGATTACTCGTTTGTTTCAGAGTAAAGGCGGCTATCCCTCTCGGTAAGAAGGCCGAGCCGACGAAGGAAGAATAAGGAAGAGTCGTGTGATGATAGTCCAGCGGACAGTCGGGACAACAGAGATAGAAAGGATTAAATTAGAAACGAACGAAAGAAACGTAAAAAAAAAGAGTGAGAGAGCGCGTGCGAGCAGGACAATTTGCGACTGAAAGAAGTCTCACACATCATGTAATGGGCCCAGTAGTCTCGCTGGTGAGGGGATAATTAATTAACACGTGCGACGATTATCGTCGCGAGCTTCGCCGTCGTATAATTTCGGAGAAAATAAAATATAATTATACTTTTCCAAGGCACAACACGATCGGCAAAGCCAAGTGGTCGCGCGCGCGCACTGACATTCTGATCACGAGAGCAATCCTTATCGAGGAACTAAACACCGCGAAAGAAAGAGTGAATGTATGTATACATGTGCGTGTGCGTGTGTATGTATGAGTGAGAGAGAGAGAGAGAGAAAAAGAAATAAGTAACACTTAGTAATTAATTAATCGTTCATTCTTGCGATAAAAGATAATGGCATATTTTTAGCTAATTGTAACAGTGCAATGTACGTAGGGCTGTGTTTTGGATCAGCCCTTCTCCTCTCCCTTCCCTTCTTTTTCGTCGTATATTCTTCGTCAAATATGTTTTAACGATTATATCATAAACTTCGTGTTTTTACCTATCTAATGATGTCCTTTTGTTTCTCTTCGCAAAAATGAGAAGAGTGAAAAAATACGAGCGAGAGAACGAATGCGTTTATGAATGCGTAAGAGAGACTGAGTAGTAAAGCTCCACGTGATTTATCATAGTCCCGTTTTCGGAGCATCGTATTCGATTAGCTTGGATCATTGTTCGCGAACCGGATGTCACGGAAGTAATCATTTGAATGCGTGACACGATAAAATATATAATGAGAAACCCTGGGGTGGATCCGAAGGATCGTGATACTTTAAAGAAATACTTTAACAGACAGAGAAGGAGCAGATAATGGATCGAACGGGATGTGTTAGACGGATATAAACGAAATCGTTTATCCCTCGGCGATAGATCTTAAAATAATTGTCCGATTTGCAGCGATCTCCCCATCTTCTCGATGTTTTAAGTTGTTGTTGCGTTTAAGAGAATCGAACAGGGGTTAAATGACGAGTTAAATTATACAGAAACGTATATATTGTATCTGTCTCTCAATGACGTTGACGTTTGCATACTATTATTGCTATTGCATCATTAATTGTAATTACACCGTTATGTACACACGTGCGTGCATATGTATAACGTATCGTACTCTTTTACTCGCGTGCGTATCCGTGCGTATGTGTACAAACACGCGTGTATATATATTATATATATATGAAAGGGAAGGACAGTCATCATCAAATAAAATGATCCTCAACGAATAACGAGATACGGAACACATTGTACGGTGAACGATGAAGATGCAACTTTATATTATATCATAATATCTATCTATAGTTATCGAGAAAACATGTGTTTTTATCGGGACCGATGGCAAAATGTTAAGAATGTGAATTGTGTAATACGCATATTGCTTCTTGTCGTTTTCATTATTGCATCTGCATCTGCACGATTAATTTATAAATAAATGATATTATAAATAAGATCAAAAAACACTGTTTCTTCTTTTCACAATTATCTCACACAGTTGAAAAATTTGTGTTTTCTTGTTAAAAACGGTCCCCGTTAAAATTTTTGTGTTAAATATTTAACACATTCATGTGTTAATTTAACATATTGCTGTTATGTTAATTGGACTCAAATGTTAAATTATTAAAACAACTAAAAAAAAGTGTAAAAATAACACAATGTATATCTATTTTTAATTTTACACAATAAATATGTTCCGTATTATTAGTGACAAGATTTATCTGTTAAAATTTACAGAAAAAAAATGTTAATTTTACTTTATAATATAAGTGGGGGTGATAAAATGTAAAATTAACAATTTTTTTAGTTAATTTTTACATTAAAACTATGTTAATTTTACACAAAATTTATTTTAAGTTTATTTGAAGTTTGCATTTATTTTATGTTAAAATATTAACACAATATTCGTGTCACCATTTAACATATCCGTAGTATGTTAAATTAACACAAAAATTTCTGTGGACCGTTTGGGACAGGTGATATTTGTTAAATTTAACACAAATTTTTCAACTGTGCATAATTCATTCTTGAGATATTTTTTTCCCAGCGATTTTTGATAATTTATTTTTAAAATATTTTATATATGTTAATATTATTTTATACGCACTGTGATAAATTTTCTACAAATGTACAAAGAAAAAAAGAGTATTTTTGTAGTTGCTTGTTTGAAACTGATTCGTGAAAAAATTATTAGTTGAGATCAATTCGTGTTTAAAATTATTTCTTTCTTACCTAAAGTTTTTTGATGAGCTAAAGATTAATTGTTATATATTAGCGAAAATTTATCGTGAGGTATCACAGAGTGTTATTTTCAACTTGAATTGTAAAACGTGTAGATAATTTAGAAAATATATAATTTATATCTATGATTGAGAGTTAACAACGTAAACACAGTTGTGACAAGAACCCGAGGACATAAGTAACAGCTATTAAAGCGTAAAATGCATGAAAGATGCAATATAAAAAGAAGAAACATTAGAGACGAGATTAAATTCCATATATCTTTAAATCTTTCATTAAGTATTATGTCATCGAAATAAAGTGTTATGTTATGTACGGTACTTATTATTAAAATATATGGATGCATTTCATTAATTGAGATCAAGTACATGATAAGGAAATAACAATATCAATATTATTCAGAATTTATTGGAATCTTTGGTAAGTATATGCTTCATCTGACTACTTCTTTGGGCGCTACAAATACTCCGGAATATATACAGTGTGGTCCATTTGACATTTCGGAGCATTTTATAAGCAACATCATCAATATTATCATAGATTTTCGCTCACTTTCGGTTTCAACGTTGGATAAAATAGCTGGATCAAGTTTTTAAAAACCCTGATCTATTTGTTACAACGTTCAAGTCAGAGCATGCTAAAATCATTTTCAACTTTTGCCACCACACGCAACACGCACATGCTTATTCGTCGTACGCATGCGTCACCTTGAGGCAAGGTGACCACTGCCTTCTGAACTAGCAGCGCATATCATTCCTCTTGAGAGGACCGCGACGCGTCAGTCGAATGCGTGTTATCGCCGTTGTTGTCTCGCGAGTAATCAAGCTGCTGCTCATTAAATAAGTCATCATGTCAATACCGAACAGCGATCACGAGAAGAGGAAGCAGATTTCGGTACGCGGCATCGTCGACGTCGAGAACGTCGGGAATTTCAAGAAGACCTTCAACAGGCACCTTCACTATACCCTGGTGAAGGATCGTAACGTTGCCACGACCCGCGATTATTTTTTCGCCTTAGCTCATAGTGTCAAGGACAATCTCGTTTCGCGATGGATTCGTACCCAGCAACACTATTACGAGAAAGATCCCAAGGTAATCGTTCATATTAATCATTAAATCGAGACCGGTACGAGAGATTCCGATGAATTCGAATTTCACCGATATAGACACAATTTCTATATTTATCATCTCTGTGTGTGCATGATGATCATTACCGCACACATACACACACATATATATATACACACATACACAGAATTTTATCTTTCGTATTTATAATTGTATCGAAAATTTAACACAAAAAATTTTATCGTTTTCTATTCTTGTTCAACGATAAATAATATCGAGAGAATTGCGTACATGTTCGACAATTTTATTCATTATAATAAATCAATCACGGTACAGAAAAAAAGTAGTATCTAGTTCAATATATATTTGTTCGAAGGAAAATTCGTTTAAAATTAAAAAGTTTTTCTCTATAAGAAAAATATGCTTTTGAATAAACTAGTTATTCTATATCTAACGTATTTCACACATTTCATAATATATGCAAACAGGAAGTTGTTAAAATGATTATAGTTCATTAAGGCAACGAACATAACTAAAAATTACATTGGCTAATGCGATTATGTGATTTATCAATAATAGCATTACGTGATGATCTTCATCCTCGCTACGTATCTCGAAAATTTTTATAAGAATTTAGATAAAGGCAATTTTAATATTTCATACATTAATGAGTTAGATTCTTTATTATGTAAGATAACAAAAGCGTCCTTATCTGAGTTTTTATAAAAATGTTTCGACACACACACACACACACACACACACACACATAAATGATTATATGAAGATCGTGCGTAACGTTGTTATGTAGATATGACCCTGTTCGAAGAATAAAAAGAAAGACTTCTTTGAGAATGTTTATCTAATATACATACATACACATAATATATTTAATTATATATATATGTATTTACATACCTAATTTATATTAATTTAATTTATATTTATTTAATTTATATTATTTATAACTATTTAATGTTTTATATTTAATATTATGTTATGAGCATATATGTGTAGACTCGCAAGTTCCTTATAAAAATTTTTTTATGAAAGATATCAGAATATTAGATTGTAGCACAGTAAGCGGAACTTTAATCTGAAATATAATATATTCGACATAATATATTTTTGCTTTATTATTTTTTTGTTTTATTAAAGTATGTAAACGAAATTTGGGAAAATGATTCATTCTGTATATTCTAAATTTTAATCCTACTAATTTAATCCTAAATTTAAATTATATTATGAAGTACTTATTAAAAGTTTAAATATGCAGATATTATTAATATTTAAAATATATTTATGTAATTTCGTTCCTACATCTAATAAATATTCTCTATAATTTTATTTAATAAAAATTCTATAATTTGTGATTTTAATTTTAAAAATTAATCTTTCCATTATAAAACTGTGAACAGTTATGTCTACGGTATAATTATGAACAATTAACAAAAAAGAGCTGCTTGTGAATTAAATTTTATAAAGACAAGTAGATTAAAATATGTAACTAAAATATTTTTTAATTTTAATTATAGATTTTGTTTTGATAAATTTTAATTTGATACAAAGATATATAATATTGAAAATTAGAAAGTTTTTTTTAAAAGTGATAAATTAAATTATATTATGTAATATGTAATGGCTTTTTGCCTGTCATTTCCGCAATGAGAAAATCAATTTCGAGTTGCTCACATAATTCTAATCATTAAAATTACAGCCGCGCAAGTTGCGTGGGACATCTTTTATATATTTTCATATTTATTTGACAAGTCTAATTAAATTTCTCACCTGTGTTCATTTTGTACAAGCTCTAGAAACACAGTGCACGTTTGCAAGCAAGCTAACCATTATACTTTCTATTTTGAAAGACATTTTCCAAGTATAGAAGCGCAATATAGTTACATCATTTTGACTTGAAGTTTATACGCAAGATGTAGAACTATGACTGTTGTCGATTCTAAAGGAGAGGAGTTTGATTTATAGCAATTAATAACAAAAAATTACGTGTCATTATGATAATTTATAGCAAACGTATTGCTGCGAAACATTATATTAACTCTTGGTAATAAAAATAACTTTTCGTAATTAAAGAGACGTTCGTCAACGAGAGATGTCATAGAAATAAATTATTATAATTATTTTTTATAAACTCCTTGACATGATAAAAAATAATTTTATATAATTATTATTAAAGAGAAATTATTAAAAGAGATATGTGGAGCGTTATAATTCTTTTAAATAAATTTATGCTTATAATAAGGCACTTACACGAGAATACTGCATAAGAATTAAGTTAAATAAGCCTTATAATCTTATGTAATCAAACGAAATATTTTCTTTCCCTATAATTTCTTTCAAAATTGGATATAAATGTCGAAATCTGTGCCAATTTAGTACATATGTATCTTCAATTCTTCTAGTTAGACTCATCATTTGGATACATTCCCAAAAGTGTAAATTTTCTGGCATAATTTGATTTTTTTTAATTGCTGGAAGTTCTGTTTGAACAAGCATGTACAAAAATCCTTGCATATATGATTCATAGATTTTTTAAATCAATTTGTAATGATTTTTTTTTACAGAAAAATGTTGAGATATCTTAATATAAAATAATAATAGATAATTAAAATAGTCAAACCAATTATAAAAATATATTAATCATCTTTAATAAATTGTTCATTGAATTCTGTTTCACTTTAAGTGAAAATTTTGTGACATTTGCACATGGTATTCGCATAATGTATGATACGTTATTAATTAAAATAAAACAGGAAATTCGATTCATAATCATGAATTTTGTTTCTTTCAGAGGGTATATTACTTGTCCTTGGAATATTATATGGGAAGATCGCTGCAAAATACAATGATTAATTTAGGTATACAAGGAGCATGTGATGAGGCTATGTATCAGGCAAGTTATATTATACATAATTATAATATAATTGCATGTATTTATATAAATATATTAAATATAATAAAATCTTACATCTCTACATTTCTGTCTCGAAAAAATATTGAAGCTAAATCGATTTTTTCTCCAGATTATTAGACAAATTATAAAAGGCATTTTTTATGATATATATATTACACTCCTCGCGTTTTCTGTTTTCTTTATATCGAAAAAAATTTGATTTATCGAAAGAACAATTATCTTTATTTGGCATTTAAAAAATTGATAAGTATAGATTTTTTTGATTATCAAATAAAGAATAAATTATGAAAATTTTGTGTAGTTTATTAAAACATGTGTAAAGAAAAAAACATTGATCCAGGTTTACTCTTTAACTTTTTAACATATGCATTAGAAGACTCGTAGCTAGTATGTAAATACATACTAGCTATAAAAAAAATACAATTTAGTTATAACACATGCGTTAAAAAATTATGAAATAAGTTTAAATATGTTTTTTGAGTTTTTGATCTAAACGATATCATATCTGAGTATTAGAATTCAACATACACATGTGTGTGCAAAATTATCACTTTTTTAACATATTTATTCTATTTTAAAACTATGATAATGCTATTACAAATTCGAGTATTTATTTTTTTTACTTTATCTTGCTTATGTTATGAATATTATGCAATAATTACGTAACGTATAATGTTGCATGTATGCGATGTATACTTTAATGATACGATAAGATAATACAGTAATAAATGATAGAATTTTTACGAAATCACATACTTTCTGTCTTAAGAAAAAAGCTAGGATTCAAATGTTTAATATTGGAAATATCTTCTTCATAATTAGTTCATTCATTCATTAGTCTATTAATTTCTCTATTAACTTTCTCTCTCTCTCTTTCTATTCTTTTCTTCTTGCTTTTCTTTCTTTCTCACTTTCTTTTTAATGCATTATATACAATTATGCTTATGCTAGTATTTCGATCAATAATAAAAAATAAAGAAAAATATACTAATAAAGGAAAACCTGAATCAGTATGAGACTTGCTATACCTATATCTACATTTTTTGTATAAATGCGTATTAAAATTATAAGAATTAAATTACATAACTCGTATTGTTTTTTAGCATATAAAGATTTGAAAAAGCAAATTAGAATAATTTTTAGAAATGTGTAAGTGTGTCTTTATAAATTTAACATATAAAAAATAAAAAATGTTTAGAAAATGCAGAGATCAGTAAGCATTTGGAAACTTGTAATAAATATCATGCGAAGGGAAGGAGTAAAATAAATTTTAAATCATTAAAGAATCATTAAAGAATAAATATCTTGTAATATAAATTATTCAAAAATATTCATTTTTCTCTATCTTTTTAGGAAAAAGCTGACAGCTTGTCCTAATTACCAAACACATTTTGTATAATTATGACTGTTTTTCGTAGATGGGTTTGAATATAGAGGAATTAGAAGAACTCGAGGAAGATGCTGGCCTTGGCAACGGAGGATTAGGTCGTCTAGCTGCTTGCTTTTTGGATAGTATGGCTACATTAGGTTTAGCTGCTTACGGTTACGGAATACGTTACGAATACGGTATATTTGCGCAGAAAATTAAGAATGGCGAGCAGATAGAAGAGCCAGACGATTGGCTCAGGCATGGCAACCCCTGGGAGAAAGCTCGACCAGAATTTATGTTACCAGTAAATTTTTATGGCCACGTCATAGATGTTGCCGAGGGTAAAAAATGGGTGAATACGCAGGTAATAAATTATTTTTTATATATAGGAGAAAGTTGCTTGAACAAACTGCACCACACTTTTCTAAATTATAATTAATATATTAGATGGGATTTAAATGTAGTAGATGATGAATTTTTAGTTGCGATGATGCGATCTAGGTGTCATTTAGACAACTTTTTTCTACGTATGCAGAATGTTTTGATTGTAATGATAATTGCACTGATTTGATTTAATTATCACAATGTTTTATTTATGTATCACTCAGGTCGTTTTTGCTATGCCTTATGACAGCCCAATTCCCGGTTACAAAAATAATGTTGTTAATACATTGAGACTATGGTCTGCAAAATCACCTATAGAATTTAATTTGAAATTCTGTAAGTATTAATAATAATTAATAGTTTGTTCATGATACAATAATTTTTTTGACATTTACGACATTTATTCGTGTCTTTTCAGTTAACGATGGTGACTATATACAGGCCGTGATTGATCGTAATCTAGCGGAAAATATATCTAGAGTCCTTTATCCTAACGACAACTTCTTCGAGGGCAAAGAGCTCAGATTAAAGCAAGAATACTTTATGGTGGCTGCTACTCTGCAAGATATTATTCGAAGATATAAATCTAGCAAATTCGGTTCGAGAGAACATCATAGAACCGACTTCGATAGTTTCCCCGATAAAGTGGCGATTCAACTCAACGACACGCATCCTTCCCTAGCTATTCCCGAGCTAATGAGAATCCTTGTTGATGTCGAGAAGCTTTCCTGGAATAAGGTATTTTTATCTGTCATGTAACAGTGCTATTTGCATATTCAAAATAAAAAAGTTATTGTTTAAAAAAAAGACATACAAGCAAGGATTAAAAATATACACACTAAAAATTATATTATGTTTTTTATATATTAAATCTTCTAATATAGTATTTAGAGAATAGTATTATCTTAAAAAATAAATCTCTTCAAGATAATAATTTTTCTTTCAAATATTTCTCAGTGCAAACAACACTTTTGACAGATACATCTATCAGTAAAAACAGTAATAGAGTGTATGGTTTCATCACATACATAAAACGTTCGAAATAAATATTTCTTGAAATGTCTTTCAGGCTTGGGATATTACAACGCGTACATGCGCTTACACAAACCATACGGTTCTTCCCGAAGCATTGGAACGATGGCCCACTAGCATGTTGCAGAGTATACTTCCAAGACATTTGCAAATCATTTATCAGATAAATCACTCGCATCTTGAAAACGTCTCAGCCAAATGGCCTGGCAACATGGATCGCATTCGTCAGATGTCTTTAGTAGAGGAAGACGGCGAGAAAAGAGTCAACATGGCTCATCTGTCGATCGTCGGTAGTCATGCTATAAATGGAGTCGCTCGTATTCATTCGGAAATTCTCAAGGACAGTGTGTATGTTTCGCGTTGAGTGTATTTATAAGACTTTACCAAACCCCCCCCCCCCAAAAAAAATTCATAGCATGTCTAATCTGTTTTTCCGCTTTATTAGTTTCCGAGATTTTTATGAATTGTCACCGGAGAAGTTTCAAAACAAAACAAATGGCATTACACCGAGGAGATGGCTGTTACTCTGCAATCCAAATCTGTCTGATATCATTGAAGAAGTGAGTACTCAATAACATGACTTATACACACATATCTCTTATACATATACATATGTATATATTTTATAATTTTTAGAAAATTGGTAGCGAGTGGACAGTCCATTTAGAACAGTTGACGCAATTGAAAAAATGGGCAAAAGATCCAGTATTTCAACGTAATATCGTTAAAGTCAAGCAGGAGAACAAACTACGATTAGCTCAAACATTAGAGAACGACTATGGTATTCAGGTTAATCCAGCATCCATCTTTGACATCCAGGTGAGAATAGCAAGCATACAAATTATCTAAAAGATGTCCTTTTTATTATAGATTTTTTGGTCAATTTTATTAATATTTTTTTTATTAAAAATGTCAAGGCACTTATTTTACTTATTTATCTTTACGAATAATTAAAAATTAGAGATTTTTGGCAAATAAATTTTAAAAAGGAAATAAATAACATATACTGTCACATTCTTTATTTAATTTCAAGAGAATTTAAATGAGGTTTGTGTTTATGCAAATACAAAATATTAAAAATATAAAAGATATGATAAAATAACATCTTCGAGACATTTTTGTCAGAAAAAAATGTTTGTATTGATCAAAGAAGTCGTGATGATGTTATGCATAAAATATATATATGCCAAATAATAATAAATTTAACAATCTAATTTTGAAATGACAGAGGATCGAATTAAATAATATTTCATTAATAGGTAAAGCGCATACATGAGTATAAACGACAACTGTTGAATTGTTTGCACGTCATCACTTTGTACAATCGAATAAAAAAAGATCCATCCGCGCCTTTTGTCCCAAGAACCGTCATGATAGGCGGCAAAGCTGCGCCAGGTTATCATTTGGCAAAGAAAATCATTAAGCTTATCTGTAGTGTCGCCAATGTTGTCAATAACGACCCGATAGTCGGCGACAAGCTTAAATTGATCTTTCTTGAAAATTATCGCGTAACCTTGGCCGAAAAAATCATACCTGCTGCGGATTTGAGTGAACAGATTTCGACCGCTGGCACCGAAGCGTCTGGCACTGGCAACATGAAGTTTATGGTCAGTATCTTTTGGCAGTAAAATGAGGTTAAGGCTGTTGTAGTGTGTGCGTGTTCGTTTATAAATTATAACATCTATCTCTCGTGAGAGCTATTCTCGATCGTCGAACTCATTCGGCGAACGTAAAACTATGCGAATAATATTTTAATTATTTTCTATTATCTTATGTAACATATACATATTTAATATTTAACTGCAATCGCGTAATTATTTTTTATTACAAAATTTAGATTGCTTAAATAATAGAACGTTATATTATATTGATAGTTGAACGGTGCATTAACCATCGGCACCTTGGACGGGGCAAACGTAGAAATGGCAGAGGAAATGGGCACGGAGAATATCTTCATTTTCGGTATGACGATAGATGAAGTGGAAGCCCTACAACGGAAAGGATATAATGCTTACGATTATTACAACAAGCTACCAGAAGCGAAGCAGTGTATCGATCAAATTCAAGGAGGATTCTTTAGCCCGAATAATCCCGATGAATTTCGAGATATCACTGATGTATTACTCAAATGGGATAGATTCTTACTCTTAGCCGACTATGAGAGCTATATAAAAATGCAAGATTACGTCAGCAAAGTCTATCAGGTACTTAATCAATTTAAAAAAAATAATTTTTATTGTACTTGAGTTTCTGTGTTTTTTTTTTTTAAATAAGAAATTAGCAAATTAGCATCTCTTGTTCATCACGCAATCGCTTATTGATTGTTCTAGGACGAAAGCAAATGGGTGGAAATGGCTATCCATAACATTGCGTCGTCCGGCAAATTTTCATCAGATCGTACAATCGCGGAATACGCGCGCGAAATTTGGGGCGTCGAACCAAACTGGCAGAAACTTCCGGATCCGCATGACCCCCGTGATATTTAAACGCGTTGCCGTGACTAAAATAAATTAGTTCTTCTTTTTCATAAGATGTTCCGATACTCGTCCGTTTCCTTCCGCGATATTGATATTGTCTTCTTGTCAAAGGACAACGAACTCTATAAACTGGCACCGTCCAGAACTCCGTGATGCACAAAGCAATAGGGATTATCGCGTGCGAGGATACATATATTATAATTATATTCAATGTTCTGTGAATATTTATTTATAGAGGAACGAGGATTCTTTAATGATGAATGTTCGCGGTTGCCTAAATGGTTTTGCACAAACTTCGTGAAGTATCACTAATGTTCTTTTACATTTAATTTTGATGACGGATGGCGAAACTAATTAAATAGTGCCATCACTATGCGACATAGCGAAACGTTACTTTGCTTTAACAAATTGTTATTCTTTTTTAATCTATGAAGAAAAAAATTGTATGATATAATATTATATATACATATATTATACACAATTTGAGATTTTAATTTACTACAGACAATATATTTTACATATATTGTTATAACTTATAATGTAGGTACATATAAGTTAATAGATCTGTGTTTAAATTACTATAAACTGACGGTTAAAAAATTTGAGTTAAGAGTAGAATGGATGAGTATATCGTAATGCGACATGCTGTTTGAATATTGAGAAGAAAAACAAAGAATTCAGAAAATATTAAGCCATTTTAAAGACATTTAAAAAATGTAAGACGTCTTTAAAAGGATTTTGAAACATGTTTTAGATACATGTGTTATCTGGAAAGAAGAGGAAAGGGAGAGATAGCGATAGAGAACTATAATTATCTCTCTGTTTATTATCTCTTGCTCAGCGACCAACGAACAATCAAGCCGGCCTGCTTATTACGATTCTCATTCCTAGATGTTTCCTATGCGTGATTAAAAAATTTATTTAATTGACAAAATTTTAACATTATACTAGAGTTTTCATTATAAACACATAACGATGAAAGCTTTTAGTAGTGAAAAAAAATAAAATAAAATAAAATAAATAAAAGAATACGAGATACCAACAAACTTTTAGCAATGTGTCTTCCGCGCGAGTATCTATTTCGAATTATCTAGTCTTAAATAATGTGTTCGATATATTTCTGGCCGCGCGTTATTTATTTTAAAATAATCAATAAAAATACTTTTTTAAATGTAACAAATTGTTTTAGCCTCCACGAGTAAAAAATGTTTGACGATGATATAACAGAAAGAAATTATGTATGAATCATATCACTATCTTATCTTATCATTAATGCCAATGCCAGATATACTCATTTTTATTAATGAATATTATTTACGCACTAATTACGTCGTGGCACAGTGCTTGTCTGTTAGGTGCTACAATCACTTATATAATATTTAAGTGATATATTGTATAAATGAAAAAGAACATTGTAATTTGTTGAAATAAAATTTATGGCAAATTATTCTTGAAGATATCTTTTAGGAAATGAAATATAAAAAAAAGGGATAGAGAGCTTTCTCATATAATTCTGATAAATTCATAAAGCTTATACAAATCCTTTTCATTAAATTCAGTTGATTCTAATGAATGAATATTAATTTGATACAAATTCGTGTTGCTATCAAGTTAATATACAAATTCAGAAATGTGTGAAAAACCATCTATTCTCGAGAAACCGTAAAAATAATTTCTTATTTCTTGACATAACAATAGATTTAATTGATATTAATTAATTTGCATTGTCTTGCTTGCAACATGAAATAAGCTGGTTCATATACTTGCAAAAAAAAATTTATTGTCGGATTGATGCGAGGAAATGATTGATTGAAGGCTGTGTACGTTCGCTACAAGTCATTTTCTCACGTAAACTCGCGCAATCGCATTTGCATCTGCTCGTATATATGTTCCTTGTTAATGAAGCGGAGGTGGAAGCGGACGAGAATAGACGGAACAAACACAGACGGGCGCGCGAGTGAAGGCGCCTGAGAGAGCGAGCGCTGATCATTCGCACGAGCGTGCGATGCGTCGACACGTCCTACGTTCGAAAGAGGAGTAGCTTAATCGAGTGAACCTTTTCGTGTACTCCGGACAGCATGTCATCTCTGTCCGATAACAGCCGCGTCCTGGCCAGGCAAGAGGCGTTCAAGGACTTCTCCTATTTCGACGAGGAAACCATGCCCGCGGTAAGTACGTGCCAACGATACTCCCCATGTTCCGATATTACTGCCAGTACTGAAAGTATATAATATACGTAACGTAAACTATAGCTTTTCAGTACTGGCAGTGTATATCGGAACATGCCCACTAAGATCGACCCAGGTCTCTATCTGTTTCCGTCGAGGCCATCGCGAGCCTGCGTGTTTTCCTTCTTAGCACGTGCTGAACCAAACACTGAAATGTTCATCGGTACAGCGTTACCGTTCATCGATGAAGTTTGGTATGTCATCATACACAGGTATGTGTATCTGTATTCTCCAGGTATGCATACCATGTGATTGTCACAGGTAGATTGTCTCTTTGCGTATCTCTTGCAGGCCCAGTTTATCATCAACGATAGATAATTTTTTTCGAAACAGTGTATCTACTTGTCAGAGAATAATACATCCCTTTAATTGATGTATTATATTATATAAAAAAATATTATATAATTTTATATTATATAAAATTTATATAATAATTTTAAAAAATACACAAGATTCCGGAAATATATGAAAAAATATGTTGTAATAAATTGTAAAAAAAATTGCGTGAGAAACTATAGATATTAAAAGCCTGTGACTTTTCATTCGGCGTAGTAGATTTTTCGTATGAGGCTAATAATGCTATTGTAATAATGTATTATTTGTGAGTTACGTGTACGATGTTAGTAAAAAGAAAAAAAAAATATTATGATTATTGCGGTTAATTACTACATGTTCGGTTCAATTATTCAATAGAGTGAAATCTGTTCATAAAAAAGCTTGAAGAGTCTTGCTAGGTAAACTTATTTGTAAAAAAGACAAAAGCAAATTTTTTTTATTTACTGCTAAAGCAAAATAATCTACAACAAACTTACGTATTACAATGAACTGACAGATCTTCAGTTACTATTTCGATAATAGAATAAAAATCTTGCATAGTGGAATAATTTGCAGAGATTCAGCAAATAAAATTCTTAAGACCTTTCACTCTTTACATAGTAATTATTTAAATTGATTACAACATCGACTATATCAGTAAATTTTCTTTTCTAGAGGTTTTGACATTGACAGATAGGAGATTACTAAGCATATAATCGACCGAACTTCAAAGTCTTATAGTAATTTGCAAATTATTGATTGGAATTAATAATCGTGTGTTTTATACTTTATTTTTTTTTATATGTTTCTCATGAACTCTTTCGCTTTAGTTTTGAGATGCGGATTTTTTTTCTTGAATAAGAAAAATTATGAAATAGAAACCTTAATAAATATTGAAATATAAAACCTTGTCTCTCGATTAATTTTAAAGATCATAAAAAGTTTTATGGAATATTATTCTTTAGCTTTTATTAAACCAAATAACACTCGCTTTATATAAATGATAATGCAGCTCCTGATTAGATAATTTAGAGAGACACGTCATTTCAGTGATATGTACGAATCATTTTTCTTTGGGATAATTGTGCTATTTGAACAGTTCCAATCTTCTATTATAAATCTTATCGAGCTAATTAGTCTTTTTATTCACAAATTTCATTATTTTCTTATTATATTTTTCTCACATTGTAAAAATGGCTTATTTTTTAATTTTCTTTTTTTAGATTGTTTATGCAAACGCGTATATTTTTTTGTAATTTTATAAATTTTAATTTTAAATCAATCTGTTGAAATGAAATAATTAGTAAAACAGAATAAAAATACAGAACATTTTTATATCCAATTACATAAAATATATTCTTATTCTCCTATAATTGTGTGTGTGTGTGTGTGTGTGTGTGTGTGTGTGTGTGTGTACAAATGTTACCTATATTATAAAAATGGAAATTCTCGATGCTCACTAATGATCTGCTGTGAAAATGTAATATTTTATATATTCGATTATATAGCCGATTAATGTCAACTATGTGATAGAAATTCACACGTCATCGGACGATTATAACGGATGATAGAATCAAGACAATTAGCATTATTAGCTTATATTAGTTGCATCGAAAGCTTATGCTCCTGTAGATAGGCATGATACACAGCGACAAATGCTGTATTTGTCGCGGCGGTGCCGAAGATTTCGGATATTATCGCGCAAAAAATTGACATCGATGATTCGCATACAAACGTTGACTAGTATTTATGTAAGAAAATTTACAAATTATTGTTACAGATACTTAAGACATTGACGTGTGTCGTATTGTGTTCCTTTCAGAATGTTAGCAAATCGCTTCCATTGCAACCTTTAAAACCGACATCTGCCATAATTCTCACCGGATACATTCCTGAAAACGCATCGAGGTACTCGTTTCGAATTATTTTTTTCATCTGTAATTAGGGCTGGTCTCACCATCTCCGATTAACTCAATCGGCCGATTAAATTTAAGAATTGCCAACTGCAAAGCTATTATTAATAATTATTATTTATTTATGAATAAATATAAATATTACTTTTGATATTTCAATTATACTTTTAATTAAAATAATTAATTTTACACACTTATTTATTATATGCACGCGGCGCAATAACAATATTTCACAGCTGTCAAATATAATAGGTTGTGTCAGTTTTAAGCTTTGCAGTTGACAATTCTTAAATTTAATCGGCCGATTGAGTTAATCGGAGATAAAATTATATAATATCGCATTATATAATGTAAATATACAATAATGTAAAATTTAATTATTAAACATATTAAAAATAAGAAAAAAAATATATTAAAAATTGAAAAATCGATAAATGAAGATTGAAAAGCCAATAAATAATGATCATTCTCGATATATTCATCACATATAGAGTATTTTATTTAATTGTCTGAAAAATCTCCATTATTATTAAACGGAAATATGTATGTATATAAGAAAGAAATTCTATTATATAAGTCGAAATTATTATATACAAAAAATAAACATATACAGTTTAATTAATTTAATTAACTTTTTGTTATTTACAGATGCTAATGAAATTCATGAGATATCATTGTCATTTATTTAAAAAAATATAGATCATTTTCAAATTGTGCAAAAGAAAAAGTTTTGATAAAAAATTTTAACAATTATATTTACTTCTTTAAATTAAATAATTTCTTTCTTGTACATATTATCAATAGCAATACAAATATTTTAAGCTAAATTCGTAAATTATTTATTTTATAGAATATTCTTTAAAGAGTTACTAGTTCGTTTTTTGATTGTTATTAATTAATCATTTTCAATTTATAAAAGATGCTTATAGAAGTCAATCAATTGTATTGATGTTTTTGAGATTATTAAATCGATCAAAATTTTTTAAAAATTTTATTGCATGTCGTGCTTTCTTTCTTGACTTTTACACGAGTTTATCATGCCATTTAACTGTATGACAGGTTTTCGGTGAATTTAATATGCAAGACATCTGGAAATATCGCTCTGCATTTTAATCCACGACTGGACAGGGGGTATATCGTCAGGAACACGAAACTGCGTGGATCCTGGGAGGATGAAGAGACTTGTTCTCCCGCTGGTTCAAGCGGATGCATTTTCCGCCGGAATACCTATATGCATCTTATGATTTTCTGCACGAATGATGCGTTTCAGGTGATACATGTAAAATATTTTAAAACTTGTGGGTATTCTTTTAATTCTCGCGATAGTATCTTTCTAAGTTTCCTTTTTGGAAGATTACATTGCAATAATAAATAAATTTTTAGACTTTAATTGTCATTTCTGCGTTGTAGATCGCGGTGAATGGAGAACACTTCTGTGCTTTTAGCTATAGGTTGCCCCTCGCAGATATAACGGCTTTTGAAGTTAACGGCACTATCGAGGATATCAGAATTCGTCAACTTAATTTATTTGTATATCCAGATCCTAATATTTGCCGACCGTCCCGAACATTGATTCTAACTACCAAAGAACCGCTGGTGGATTTTCTAGTAAGATTTACCATTTTTTATAACAAATAAAGACTGAAAGATTAATACATGAAATATAATTAAATGAAAGAGGAAAACATTAGCAATTTGCTACACATTTACTTACTTACATTCACAATTTGCAAGATTGCTACAGTAGACGAAAGATTCTGTTTCGTGTGGGCGCTTTTATGTTTTCAATAATTTTAATCAGTTTTTAAGAACGTGTCTGAATTTTTTAAGCAAGAATCAGATACATCTGTCATAAGTAGATTTTTATGCACTTTATATCACTTTATCGATTAATATCGATTAATATTTCATATCGATTAATTATTGAAAAAATATTTTTTTTTAATTGAATTTGTTTTAGTAATTGAATTTCTGTTTTCCCACCCAAGATAGTATTTTTTGGAAATAACATTCCGTGTTTATTTGTAATATGAACAAAACTCCTTTTTTACAGGACGTTCCCATCACTGTGGGTATTGGTAGCGAATTTCGCGTCGGTGCTAGTTTATTCATCGCTGGAAGATTGAAGCTACTTCCGCACTCGTGAGCGTTTGAGATTGTAATCTACGACGTTTACAGTATTCTTCTACGTTTGCCCTTGCAAACGAGATGTATCATAATCTTTTGCAGATTTTACGTGAATCTGCAGAGAGGCAAAACCATTTATCCTCATCCCCTTTTACCGCTGCATTTAAACCCACGTTTTTTATACGGCAGTAGCTCGCCGTACGTCGTCATGAATTGCTGGAACAATGGCGCGTGGGGTCACGAAGAGCGACATCAAGGCCATTTATCCTGGATGCCCGGACGAGATTTCTTGCTCACGTAAGATATCCGCGAATTTCCAAATGAATTTATCGTGTAGAAATATTGTTTACCGTTGTTGATTTTCGTTGTAACAGATTCGTGTTTGCTTTAATAGCATCCGCTGCGAGTACGAAGGGTACACAATATGGCTGGGTAATAAAATGATCGGCGAATTTAAGCACAGATTGCAATCATCAATTGCGGACACTTTACGAATATCTGGCGATGTCGTACTTTATCAACTCAGTATGAATTACGCTTGAATTGACCGGACTACAAACATGTATGTGCAATACTACAGTAATTGAAGATGAAAAATGATGATTGTATGTTAGAGCGCAGAGGTTCCTGAGATTTCACGTTTGAGCCTTTTCAGTGATTGCGACATATGCGATGCCGATGTATTTTCGACATAATGCTATAAGGTGTTTTCGCATACTCTTCTTGGTATCGTATTTATATATATTTACATTTGTATATATTATGAGAGAGCTATTTATTTACGAGAATAAAATCAATATCGAACAAACAATTCATGATTTATTCATAATGTTTCATTTATATATTAGATTATCAAGATGTATTAAAGCGACTTGTAAGAAAACTTTCTTATTTCTAACTAACTTATACACACTATTGCCATTATTGCTAGGATCAAGCAGAACGATGCAAATGCAATACGATCAATGGCGGTGCCCGCGAGAATCCATTCCAATTGAGTGGTATTTTTTGTAGGTGAAATTATATTCTGTTGATCTCCATCGTCTGAAATATTCGACGTCGAATTGGTGGTGGATTCCTCTGTAAGTTTACCACGCAATTCTTGTCCTGGCATAGGCCGTCGCGATTCGATCTGAAGAAATTATTATCAATGATAAATTAACGATGCATGTTGAAATTTATCAATGATTATGTTATTACAAAACAGTATTCCAAAAACAGTATTTTAATACTGATAGAAAATTACAAACATTAAAATAAATATGAGTACATAAATAACAATTTTTTTTAATTGCAGAAGTATTTGATTAAAAAGTGATTTATTCAAAAATAATAAGCCACTCATAAATATATAAAAAAAAGTTTGTCAAAAATATATGTTTCAAATAATATGAATAATGCATTTAAAATTTGACAACTAAAATAAAATATCCCAAAATAAATTGTTTAAAAATATATAGTATTATAGAAAAAGAGAGAATGTTTATAATTTACATATTTTCACTAATAACATTATACAATAATATTAAATAAACCATTAATTACTTACTATAATAAAGAGTTAATTACTTACCACATTTATAAGGTCGGAAAGTCCTAACAGTTTTCCAGGCCAACTTAATAAACACAGTCTAATATTTCGTGGAAGTGGTTTGCAGTATGTTCTTTTTGACATGTTAATTACCAGTATTGATAATATCAATGAAATTGTTACTAGACAGAGGCAACCACTAAAGAAGCAAACTGTAAAAGCAACATTAGTCAACGATATTCGTCATTTTCACGGTGCACAGCAGAGATTTACTCATTATGAAAGAACAAATATTTTCTCTGGTTATAATTAAATATATACATGATATGCTTAATTTTCTATATATTCGAATTTATTGATTAGAAACACGATATTAATATTAATTTTATGTGGTAGCATATTTTTTAAAGATATATTTTTTAAACTGTAGCATAAATTTTGCAAAAACAACTAATATTTTAATTATTATTAAAGTTTATTGTCAGTTTAAAATTTGTAGAACTTGGAATCAAGTAAACTCAAATCAAGTGAAACATGTTTGTCCTTTTAGACCAAGTAAATTTCTTACTGCAACACGCGGTTAATTAATTTTCTTTAAGGCATAATTGAAAATAATTGAAGAGATTCTAGAAGAATCAGGCTTTTGCGTTAGTCTACCTATGAGCGGAGGATTCGCAGTTAATGGTACTTTAAGACCAAAGTAGGCTAAAAACACGGCAATAATTAATACAGTACAGGTCGCAACATTGATCTTCATTTCACTTTGAGGTGGTAGCCAAAACGTGACCAGAATCAGGAAGACGATGGCTGAAAGTTTTTATCGTAAAGTAAATATCATAGACTGGATTAAATTCAGAATCAGATTGTGTGTGATAAAGTTTAGATTTTGAATTAATCTTACAGTCGATTAATTCGGAAACAATCTCAATGGTGTTGCTATGATGTAGACTACTACGTTTAGATCATATTTTAGTATATAGCATTTAGTAAAATAAAATAGCATGTAATTATCTAATATAATATTTGGTAAAATAAACAGCATATATATTTACAATAGTAAATATATTTAGAATAAAAATATATACTGCTGAATATTTCAATAAATATATGTGTGAAAAAAATGGACAATTCGATATAAACACTTTAGAATATACATAGAACGTTACTTTTTCCGGATTAATGTTATTTAAAGGATAATTAAGAGAATACATACCGGCAGCAGGCATCAGCAATATGCTACAATAAAGTGCCGAGTTCCTCTTTAAGGTCATTTGAAAATTTAGATTAATGTACGCATCTGGACAACAAGGATATACGACTGCTTCGCGACTTCTGCTCAAACCCAATAACTTCCACTCCGCATTTTTAACGTACATGCGTTCCTATAAAACGTTGTTATAACACTAATATCTTCATATTATTTATAATAACATAACATGTCCAATATCTCGAAGTTATTTAATGTTAAATAACCTCATTTTTTACAAAAAATACCACATGTATTTAAACTTGAAATTCGAAGACATTTCTTTTTAATTTTTGTCTTCTTTTTCAAGGGAATAAAAATAGTTTGGAGAATAAAATATTTGAAACGAAAGTATATATTACAGTAATCGGATGAGATATGAAATATA
Source organism: Prenolepis imparis (assembly GCF_030444845.1). Taxonomy (NCBI): domain Eukaryota; kingdom Metazoa; phylum Arthropoda; class Insecta; order Hymenoptera; family Formicidae; genus Prenolepis; species Prenolepis imparis. The sequence continues at coordinate 6,272,509 of NW_028141167.1, forward strand.
CGAATGTATATAATCAATAAAATATCTTAAACGTTGCTCTTGATGAATGGAACAAGTAAAAAAGAGAAAATCAACGAGAGCACGAAATTTCGAAAGTAAAAAAAAGTATGTATATTTTTTGCGATATTTAAAAAAATAGTTTTACCAGATATATATAGTGCAAAAAAAATTCATCTGATAAAACCGTGATATTAAGTAAAGTCTTTACATTCTACATATATACATATGTATAAAGAATTTTCTCTTAGAATTTACCCTGAAAATTATGGTAATCGTGGGACAATATGGTATGGAAAGAATTTTATGAAAATTTCTCTGATTAATATTTATCGCGATAAAAGTACTAATATCTATTACAATAAAATATAAAATATGTTTGATTAATTTTACTATGCAGTTTAGTAAAATTAATCAAACATGTGTTTTATATTTTATTGTGATAAATATTAATCCGAGAAATTCTCATAAAATTCTTTCCACACCATATTGTCCCACGATTACCATGATTTTCAGGGTTAATTCTAAGAGAAAATTCTCTCAGTGTAGACAATTAACACGATTAAATGTTTCCCATACCATATTTTCAGACTTGCCCAATTGCATATCAATTTGCTCGCCGTGAAATGTCCAAGAACCGAACGTCATATTACAAATTTGCGTATCGAAGGGCCATAGACGAAGATCTAGCTCGCAAAGCCCGATAAATTGCGCGGGCGGTACCCACAAAACTCGACCATCATGGTATATGATACAGGATGTATCACCATAATGCTCGACCGTACCCCCAGTTCCGCTAGATGAAAAATATATTCCGATAACTTATATAATTTTTTTAGAAATTTTTTTAATCGACAATCGAGGTACAATGTCGCGTATACCTGTGATATAGCAGAACGTCCGGTTGCCACACTTCGTGGTTCCCTACATGAATATGTGGAAGATTGCCATATTTGGCGGGATCCCATTTGAGTTTGTCGTCTGTCCACAACTACAAATGGAAAACGACAATCGATCGGTGAGAGTGAAATTTTAATAATAATCCTCAGCGCTATTAATTATTAATTAATCACTGGTATATATTTTCGTTAATATTGCACGAAAATATTCAAAACATTCCAATTATTATATTAAATATAAAAAATTATATATATATATACGTTCTTAAAAAATCTCATGTCTAAATTTTAATTTTAATAAAAGTTTCGTTATTAAGTACGTTGCTTAAATAAGTTACAGGGAATATAATTCTTAAACATACTTACATGAGAAGCCCATCCGGTTAAAGTAACGGTAGACTTGAAATCATCCTGAAAATTGAGAAAGCCAATTTTAGAATCAAATAGGGTAAAGTCATATCCCTGTATGTGTTTTAATTTTGCGCATACTTGCCACATCGACAGAAAGAATAGTAATGTCGAAGTTAACCACTGTCGTGTTGAAATGTTGCGCCGGTCGAGCAAATTTATCGTATTTTACAAATAGATCTTGCTTCAATCGATCGGTCCAAGTGTAATTCCACATAGGAGTCCCTGTAAATCACCGAGGGACAATGTCGGAAGCTGTAATCTTCTTCATTACGTGAGATACAACAATTTGCGCCTTGCCCACGTTTACCATTCACGAGATGATCTCATAAGCAGAATATCGTGATAATACGTAAATTATCCAGGAGTCGTGTTTTAATTTTGTTTGTTTATACTTTCTACATTTTACTTTTTTTTCTTTTTTCCTCCAAAGATCACGATTTTAATGATTAATTTAGAATTGAGTCTTCATTCACGAAAATATCAAGACAGATCATCGTTTATTGCAACTCTATTTCTAATTTTTTTATATACATATATTTATAACTTTGAATTAGAATTCTATAGAAATAAATTCTACTTAAAATTAATTAAAAAAAGAACACAAATATTGTACTTACACATTTATCCTCGCGTTTTGCTTAATTTGCAAAACAAACTCTTCACTTGTAAAACTTATAACTTAGAAACTATTCAACATTCTTGCTAACATAAGCAAAAATCAATTGTAAATTTGTCAAAAAATTAATCATCAAAATTAAGATTGCAATTTGTAAGACGTAACACATATTCATTTAAACATAAGAAATGCAAAGATCTGCAAAGTTATAATAAATAAATCTAATGTTATTGAAATATGTTGCTAATATGCAACATTGTTGGCTGCGAATGGTATTTGGAAATATTGAGGCTCATTCATTCGTCTGATTCGCTTTGAATAACAGTACAAGTGGATAAATGACGACAATCAGCAACCGCGGATGGTAAATAAGGAAGTGTATACGTTCGTCGACAGGGAATATTTCGAATATTCCATGTATAAAGTATATTTTGTCGAGGGGTACGTATTTTCAATATATTCAGATTTCAATGCCACACGGACACGTTAATGTGCAAAACTGAGACATGATATTCAAAACAAAAACAACACGAAATTAATATTGATAATGTTAACTGTATGATATTTATCAATGTCTTATTTATGAAGAAATGTCGCATATGGAATTATATATATGTATATATAATTATAAAAATTGTAATTGAATGGGGAGGATGCTGTAACTTCCAATTATCTGAAGTACATACATGGAAACAGATACATAGAGATCTGTTGCGATAATTATTTTTCAAAAATTAAAAATATTAACAATTTGTTAATATAAAATCAAATTACCTTTACGCAGCTACACTATATTTATATCACTATATTACTCTATAATAGAAAGAATAACTTTGTGGCACGTAGATATATTTCTTGTCTAATTTATTTATTTCTAGATGTTACGTTCGTGATCATTGATCATTAAGTTTATTATTATATTATTAGCAGTACTTTCAAATACTGATAAGATACTAATGAATCTTGCCAAAACATTATATAAGATTAAAACCAAATAAATCGTCACAAAGTCCCTTTTAATCTCTAATAATCATATATATTTTGAATTAAAAAAGAAGCGAACAAATGTCTATAATGGCTTACTTTTTAATAGCGATATATTATTAAACAAATAATTTATTAGTTAAATTAATGAGAAGCATAAATTATGCGATTCTATATTTCTATTTTTGTCGTCAATTTTTTGCAAAAATGTCGCACCATGTGTAGTGTATCGCAAGGATCTCAAACAATTTTTGGGACGCTTCGCGCTATACTCGCTGATCATTCACACTTACTTTCCGGCGTGCCGCTCGCATACAACACTACATTGTTGAATAAGGTAAGCGTGATCGCCGAGTAGATGATGCAAGAAAGCCGCATCGCGAGTTGAAGTGCGAACCGTCGTCAAATTGACACTGACTATGGTGAGAAGCGCGGTACGTCGGTATCGCCACAGACAAGAGTGGCAAGAAGGGGCTACCATAGATTTAAGTAGTTAACAACCTGTTGAATAGACATTTCGTCGCCTAACCGCTGATTAATGAAACGCAATGACTTTGACCTCTTTTACTCCGCCGGAGATACTCCTACATATTATTTAGACTGAACCCTTTCAATTGTGCATGTAATTGCAACAATATCGTAACTATGAGCCCTTATTTTGTACAATTAATTATCGGCTAGGACAGTTTTTCTAAAATGTACATTATATTATTTTATGATTTTTCAAAATGTGGAAGAAATATTTCGCAATCATTAGATGGCTTTTTCGGTCAATCTGAAAGTGATTTTTTGATATAATGAAAATGTCGAGGAAGTTTGTCATTTTTCATATTTTTCCAATTTTTAACAATAATATGCATCTCTTAATAATTGAAATTAAGTGAAGTTTAATCTACTCAGAATTGCTTAAAATTTATTATCTATTTTTTTTGTAGCTCAGTATTCGCAAAAAATAGCTTTATTTATAATCATGATTTATAACTGTATACTACGAATGTTTCGATATTTTCTCGTTGAGAAAAAATTGATTCTGGATCAGTCAAATAATTTGTAGTAAAATCATAGTTTAGTAAAAAATATTCTGCATATGCTATTACAATAAATTTGCTATTAAAATCCATCATTTTTTTAATTGCGTGATGCAAACTTCGACAAATCTTACTTATATTAGAAACGTGTTTGCTGTATGTACATGATAGTTTAAAACAATAATTTTAAAGATGAAAATGTGTAGAGGAGCGAAGGTGTAAGCAAGATTGCGAAGTAATTTAGTAATTATTTGTGATCCTTAATGCTACTGCGAAAGATTTAATTATCGCTTCGTTAATTTTCTTGGAAGACTATTTCTCGCAAAAGAATGGAACTTACCGCGGAAGAATAATTCTGATATTCTGTTGGATATCTGTACAATTAAGGCACTATTGTTAATTACAATGCGCGGAAAAACTAATTTAACTTTGGCAAGAAATTAAAAGCTCAATGCGTTGCATTATTGTATATACATGTATACATACGTACAGGGTGTCCCAGAATAAGGAGTACACCTGTTAATGGCAGATTCCTGGAATCATTTGGAGACGATTTTTCCTCAGCGAAAATGTCGAGAGAGGTCATCATTTTTTGCACGTTCTCAATTTTTGCCATCATGTATCTTTGTAACTAACAATAAGCCTTTTAAATTAAAATTCTATTAAAGTAAACTCTATACCTGAAATTAACTGAAGAATGTGAATTTATTATTATTTTAATTCCACAAGGCTTAGTTTGCGAAAAACCCTTTATTTTCAATCGCTTATAACTCGAAAATTATTGGTATCTCGACATTTTTGTTGAGAAAAAATCGTCTCAAAATAATTCCAGGAATCTGCCATTAACAGGTGTACCCCTTATTCTGGGACACCCTGTATATATCGTACTAAACAATATATTTGCCGCTATTCTATTATTTGTCGCAATAAATACTCGCTATATAATTCTCACTCATACTGCGTATTTTAATTATATGTATTATGTAAATGAACTGTTTAATTGTGTAAAGCGCGAAATAAACATAGGGATGGAAATTTGTTTAAGAGTTTAAACTAATCTTTTCCCAGAAATTTATGCTCGGATAGTTTTAGAGATAAATTGATTCAGTTTAGATAAAAAACGATTAAAATTGAGCTTTCTTGACCTTGATGAACATAAAATGTACTTTGAAATAGAGTTAGATGAGAAATATTTTTTTACATGTTCTTGTGTGTGTTTACAATTGTACATGAAATTTAATATAATGTAAGATTATAGCAAATATTATAGCAAAAAAAGATGCAAAAGACAAATCATCCAGATGTACTGTATCATATATTAACAGTTAAAACTATTGAATATGTTTTTTCAGGTCTTTCAGGTCTTTCATATTGTCTGCCGATGTTTCTTCAAGGAAATCTTGGGTTTTAATTTTTAAATAATTAATTATCTTTTCTCGCAAACACTCTAAGATTTGAAGAGATATGCGAGAGTAGATTAAATTCCTCTTTATCTGACAATGAATTTTATTCAATAATTTCGAATTTATATAAAATGGTTTATGTCTCTGGAAAAAATTATTTTCTTAAGAGAATTATTTAACGGTAAAATAAAACGAGAGAAATTTTACGAGTATATAGTGTCTCTCGAAAACGTATATTTAGATGAGATAAATACTGTAAAAGAAACTTATATTAATGCGACGTACTAGAGAGCTGTTAAATTCTTGCAATAACAAGCATGAATTACGCGAATTTGCAACAGTTTGCTCGATGTCGGTAATAGGGAGATGAGCTTTGCGCTAATATTAAACTTGAATGCGAGTTTATGCAATGGAGCATAACACGCCTCTTATCTTCTCTAGAAATTATTTCTTTTCCGCATAAAAGATAACTTTAACGCTTATAACTATACGTCAGAGCTAAAGTATATTAAATCCATTTTTGTCAGATACGTTTTTATTGGATGCAGTAAAATTTAGCATTGGTCGAATAAAAGCGTATCTGACAAAAATGGACTTAATACACTTTAGCTCTGACGTACAGATTATGCCTTTTTTATTTGTCGCATATGCACGTTGATTTCTTACGGAAGATGTTACTTTAAATTTTAAAAAACTTTTTATTTTTAATAGCTTATACTTCAAAAATTAATTCCTTGTTAAATTTTTGTTAAATTGGTTACTTTTTCTTGGAATTATAAAGAGAATAATTTATATATTAAAAAATTTTGTAATTTATTTTTGCTATTATACTATAAAAGTTTCTTATTGATATATCTTATAATATCTTTGTTCTTTTATGCAAGATTTTTAATGTATTTCAAGTTTCTCATTCATTTTTATTTTACTTTCTCATAGTTTATTCATTTTGCTTCTCGATTCATCTTTGCATTGAAAATAATGCAAGATATAAGTTATGAAAATACAAAGAAGAAAATGCGAAGATAAATTTATGTTGCAAAATTATATTATAAAGTATGGCTGTTTTATATATGTGCGTAAGCATTAAAAGTTAAAAGCTCCGACTTTACACTTATCTTTTTTGCTCTGACTTGGCATCCCTACGGTCAGCCCAAATAGATGCAAACTCGCGTGTAATGCATTTTACGTGCTTTTGGAACTATTCCTATTCTTCTCTAATATACAGATCGTTACTCAAAAGTTTAAGTAAGACGTAAATCAAGCGCTTGCGTGATTAATCGCGCGCGCACGAAGTTTTTCTGTCACAAGCAGTTTTACGTTGAGAAGATACGAAAATATTTTTTGCCTCTTCTCTTCTTCTGTAACATTCTTGCGTAAGAAAAAAATAAAAGCAGTCAAGTTTTTGAATTATTTAAGCAGAGAGGTTCTACCTGTTGCATTGTATTTTTGACAATCATAAAACAGGTCAAAGGGGGTCAAATGCAAGTAAAACAAAAACTCGTTGTATTTTGGCTCTGATTATTTTTATGCAAAAATGCGACGCACCGAGAAGGATGTAAATATATATATATATATATGTATAGAGAGAGAGAGAGAGAGAGAAAGGAAAGACGAGATCGGCGTTGACATTGTCGCCGATAACAACGCCGATAACAGCGACGACAAGGATTCTCGCATCCGCCCCTATGATTATTATTTGTCGAAAGCCATAAATAATAAAGAAGATTACGTAGGTCGGTAGCCGGTTGTGGAGGTGTAATTAAATCAAAATAATGTAGAGGTATCGTGTTGTATGCTCTGGCCAATCATAACTCAGGTGAGACCATCTCCTCTCGTGCGACGCGGTGAGAAAACTAGCGACAGGGTAGGAAACGGAGGAGGGGATGATATGCGCGCCGAGAGGGTGTCCCTATATAAAAGGTGTCATCTCCAACCCCGGATACCCATTCCACCACCAACCATCACTAACACGCCGCAAACCACGCTGTCAGCCATCCACCACCGCGTATACGCTCTTTCTCTTTTTCTTTCGAAACTTACATTTCCCTGATCTCCCTACATCATCTCCCGGCATCAAGAAGCCGAAAGAACCGAAAAGCCGACAGTATGGTGAGTGCTTTATCGTTATCGTGAGTGAGTGCTTTACGGGTTTTGCAGTGATACGGGACCACTCGGTGAATCAGGCTTCAATGACTGTGATCTCATATCTGGACTATTGCCTTTAGTTTCGGTCTGAATGATGATAAGAGAATGGTTTCGAGCAATTCTAAATTTTTGTTTATTTAAATAGTTGATGATGCCGATTGAGAGTAATTAACACTTTTGTATTAATTATTGTGGATATTAAATTTCGGATCGTATATAAATATATATTTTTTATATATTTTGTTTAATAATTTAATAGTTTAATATCTTTCATGTTTTTTATATGTAGGTCGTACACGTGTTTTTGAAAATCGATAATTTACAAGTTTCGGAAAATTAAATTTTTATTTTGCATATAAAATATATATATAAAAAATAAAGAAAGGGAAAAAGAGAAAGAGAGAAATATTTTAAAGTTTTACTGCTGTTACTAAACGAATTAACTGTCATATAGATAATATTCAGAAGAGCTGCAAATTATTAAATTAATTAAAAAGTTTCATATTTTTTATTAATATCTGCTTTAATAAAATAATTTAGAAGAAAAAAAGATTTTTTTGTAGAAATTTCTTTTTAGATAGAAAAAAGTATCGAAGTATCAATACTAATTGTGTGTGTGTTTTAAATAATAAAAGTTACTTCGAATAAAGTTGTGCAATTGTACTATATTGTTTTCAATTTCATTTGATGAACATTTCTCGCATCATAAAATTAAAATTATTTTACGTTTTGAAAAATTTTGTAAATAATAACAATATAGATCAATTTTACGCATTAATGGTAGATATCTAACGAGCAAGTTTTGTGATTAATCCGCTGTTGCTTTTCCATGTGATTTTCTACTTTCACGATATTAAGATATACTTTGCTATTTTGCTTTAATTAATTTTGGATTTCATTTAACCATGTTACCGCAGACCCATAATTTCTCAATGTTGAAGCGACAATATAGAGCGAAGCTCATACGTTCTATTACAGTTCCTGTTTCTGTAAAATGTGAGTGACATTATTTCACGCGTGTTCAATTTTTTTTACGTTGAAATTTATCATGACTTTTTCTCATTTCTCTTTCTACATAATTCTGAATTTAGCAATATTAACTCATTTGCTGAAAAAAATTGGGAACAACATTAACCATTATATTTCATTAGGAAGATGGCAAGATAAAAGAATATTTCTATTCTATTTCTGAAGAATAACTTGAAAAAGACGTGGGCAGGTGTGATGAGGGTTCATAAGCATTTTTTCATGATATTACTTAATTCAATTTTCTTTTGAAATATGCAATCCATATATTTTCTAATTTTTAAAAATGAAGGATAACGTAATATTTGAAAAATATATAAATTGCATTTTTTCGGATATTAACTGATTTCAAATATAATACATATAATGTATTCCTTCACTCGATCAAGTCAATATATTTAATGAAAATCGATTCTTTTCTGATATTCACATAATGTAGAATATCATTTATTATTTTTCATGTTAAAAATTTTTGATATTAAATATTGTTATAGCTTAATCTCAAATGATATATTTTTTAAAGTTAAAATTTATCTTGTGACATGCGAAATTTTGTATATTTATAATTTCTTCATATTGTAATAATACAATATTTAGGAAAAAAAAATTTTGAAATTTGAAATGCCGCATATGCTATAAGTATTATTTTTAGATATCTATTTTTTTCTTTAAAAAAAAAAAACCTTTTTTATAAAAAGTAAAAACACCAAAATACAATACATTCTACTTAAAAATGTTGCAATTTTATCTTATTTTTTGAGGACAATAAATAAGATTAATGTAGTCCTTTATTTTTCATTACGATAATTAATCATGTTTGTCACCATCCTTTATAATCGCATCACTGTCCAAATTTATTAAAAGAATCTGACTTCGTCATTTTGTCAAGCTTCATGAGAATTTTTATTTTTAACTGTGAATTATATAAAATTTATTGGAGCTACAACATTTTTTTTAGATGGAAAAAAGCTATTGAGAGAGAGAGAGAGAGAGAAAGAGATTCCAAGAATAAATAAAAAAATCCATTAATTTGTTTACGCGATAGTGGCGCGCATCCAATATAATTCGATATGAGATGCGATCAGCATCTCAGCATCGAGTTATATGGGAAATTGAATATATTAACTGATGCAATGTAATTTGAAAAGAAAATAAAAATAAATATTAGTAAATTAATTTAAAGTATATCTGCCCACCTATATTAATATTCATTTCTTCTCAAATGCAGCGAATCTGCAGCTTTTTAGTGATGCACGTAGCAAAATCTGTGGGCGATATGATTATGAATGGCAGTCGCGTACAGAATTAATTAAAGTAACGTAAGGCATCGTATTAATCTTGCTCGCTGTGTCATGATATTGCTAAACAGGATATTAAGATGAATAATGAGACGCCAATATAATTTATCGTGACGCATGTTAAACGACATGCCGTTGCTGTTGCACTATGTAATCTTAGCTGATCTCAACAAACCAATTACAATTGAGTGAAGTTACTTAGAAACTCCACCGGATTTATAATCTCAACCATGTTTGAGATGATAAACCTAAATATAAGATGTCATGACTTATAACAGTATAAATATATATACTCGTCGTGTAATATATTTTATTTTTTTTTAATACTTCAGTTCTTATATTCTTGTAAGCACAAATTTTTTAAATTATTTTACATGTTTTATAATTTGCACAAAAATAATAATTTAGATTACATGATTATAATATTGAAAATATCGTTTTGGTAACTAGACAAATTTTCTTTGATAGAGATCAGAGATTTATTGAACGAGACATTTAAAAAATAAAAGTTAATTTTACAACATATTACATTTGCTTCTATTTTTACTTATGCTATTTTTATTAATGCTCTTTTGTCTTTCTTAAGAAAAAATTAAAGATTTAAATTATGATCAAATTAAAAAAAAATTATATTGTATGTCTTATATCTTGAGATCTTAATTTTGATGACAAACTTTTTTATTAATCTAGAGATGATTTCCTTTTAATTAAAAATATCGAAATAAAGATAAAATATCAATAGTTTTTGAGTTAAAATAATTAGAAAAAAAAAAAAAAAAAAAACGATTTTTCGCGAATTAAACTTGAGAAAGCAAACAAATAATAAAATTAAAGAATCTTATTGTTAATATAAATTGCGAGTGTTGTAAGATAGTGTGTTATATTTTTCATAAATTCTATAAATTGAAATACGATCAGATATACACAATAATAAATGCACAGTTTTGCCGCAAAATATGCAATTTTTAATCGTAGATTACACTCTGGGCTTTTAATGCAATGGCATTTCTCTGCAATTGGATACTCGTGTCCTCCTCAGTCTTGAAGGACGATAGTAGCCTGAGACTCTTCAAGGAATCGCCAAACGAATTCGAATACATGATTAAAAGGCACGATATGGATGATCGTAAGGAGGATAGCGAATCTAAAGAGAGGCGCAGCACTATGGGAGGTTCCTCTTTCATTAGATTCGGACGCGGTCAATCCGGCTTTAACACCATGGATGATTCGGCATTCGATAATGAAATCAACTCGAAAGTTAGCAGGCATCCTCGATGGAAGTCGCCGGACGTAGTGATCAGACTCGGTCGGTCCGGTATCAAGGCTACGAACGGTGAACAACCAAAACGCGGGAAAAACGATCTTAATTTCATCAGGTATTTGTTTCATCGCATTTTTAAGCTTGTAGTTATTGAGATGTACAATAGAGTACATTATATGTCATATATATATTAGATGATACGTATGAAATAATATCAAATGATATTGAAGTATTGTCGCGGTAGGCTAGACGTATACCTTTTTATATAAGAAATTGCAAGTATTGCGAGTTCGTGCAATTTTTGCGGCATGCACAAATAATGAGAACGCAGGTGTAGTGCGTGTATGATCTATAAAGTATCGAGATTATTATCATTATTTATCGTCAAAATAATGGGCGCGCGAAAGATACGGAGAAAAGTATACGAGGGTAAGACGCATAATACTTGTTCCGTGCCTTAGAAAAGTCTCTAAAGCAGAAAAATGGACGATGACGCAACAGCATAACAGATTCACTGGAGACTCGTATCTAAGTATCTACCTATTGTTGTTTTCTTCTTGCGTCATGACATTGGAAAGTTCAGCACACATGTAACACGATCATTTTTCTTAGTTATATTTGCATTATCTCGCTTTTATCTAAATTGTGTGATGCGTTAAAGATGCACGCTTTCTTGAATGATATTATCAAAAGTGGAAATATACAGAGAGGCTCGTTATCGATAGATTTTGCAGAAAAAAATTAATAAAACATAAATGAAAAAAGATACAATATAAATAAATAAATGTAAAAGTTTTTCGCGAGAAAAACACGAAGTTTTTCGTCTTCAGAGAAATCGAATTTGCAAATAGAAAGCGATATCTTCTCTCTACTTTTGACTCACATAATTTTCAATATGACGTTAGGCCACAGATCTCGATGAATTTTGTAATAATTATGCACATAAATAAAAGTATTATTTTTTAATTCCATTTTTTTGTAGATTTCTTAATTTTAGTATACTAGAATTATAGTACTATGATTAGTGCTTTAATACTAAAAACGAAAAGTAGTGTTAATCAGTTTATCTTCTAAAAGGCTTCTCTCTCATAAGAGAAAAATAGAATATAAAATAAATAATTGCGATCGAAATATAAATAAATTAATTCCGTTAAACAGGTTTGGTCGTAATATACAAATTGTGCCAGCCGATCTCGATCTGTCTGCGGTGTGTTCTGTACTTATGTCAAACGGCGCGGTCAGCGACGCGGGACTTCATCCGGACGTGACGAGGCTGTTTCGTCTTTGCAACAATTTGAACAAGATCACCGGTGAGATCAGCTTGGACACCCTCGAGACCGATTCAAATCACCGCGAATGAACTGATGCGCTACTCGTCTAACTCGTCCGAGATCCGAGATCGTTCCGTGCAGAGTCACCGAAGGATTCGATGGCGGATGTCAACGAGGATCGTAGCACTTCAGTTTGTCGAATTGATTTTCGCTGCCACGACCGAAACGCATTTGGCTTTGAGATGATAAACGGATCGCATTACTCTATCAGCCCGTATCTGTACTTAAGCGAATTTTATATGTCGAATAATTAAACAAAACACGAATTTATTTGCGATAAATTCCCACCAGAATCTCTGTTACGAAATTATAAAGAAACAATAAGAAGATCCAGTTACAGAGAATTTACTTGTTTCTTATGACTTTTGCCAATTTAAATTAAGTATGATTGTCTGAGAATTTTAATCTAATTTCTCTGTGAAAAAAATTTCTTATTGCTACATTTTTTCAAGGAACGGCAATTAAGTTAATTAATCTGCATTAACTTTTCGTATAATTTGGATATACTGCTTCTTAACGTCAGTAATATTTAATTTTATCGTCCATAAATTTTATATCCGCGTTATGCATATTATATAGTCGAATAAAGTAAATGATAATAATATTCTTTAATCTAGCTGCACACTAAAAAAGTTTTACAAAATCAATATACAAGATGCATCTTATGCAATTATAATATATTATTATGATTTATATTATTTCCATAAAAATGTTTCACAACAACGAGAAGTCATACAATCATTCTTTTTTATTTCTAATTCTACTTTGCTCTCGACTTTGCTTATATGTATATTAATTATTGGATTAATATACACATGACGTTTGCAGTTAAAGGATTAGTTGGCCATACTCGTGTGTATTTATTTTATCATTTAAGAAAATGAACGCTGAATAAATATATTTACAGCAAGTTGATAGGGAATGCTGAGCCGCGAATGTCATATTCGGTACCAACGCTGTACATCCACCTGCCTCACTAACATATTCAATGTACATAGAAATGATTTTTTGACGATTTGTCGTTTTAAAACACCGTCAATGTAATCGCATACTAAAAATTCGTATTATAATCGTGCACACTCTTCTTGTGTCGGCGCGAATAGCGAATTCGGCTGAACGCAGTAGTGCGTAGTAGTGTATGATTAAAGGTCATCTAAAGATATCTAAATTTAAATCACCAAATGTATAAGCATGGCATAAAAACATTGTTACGCAGAGAGATATACCAACGGTGAATTTTTTGGATTTTTGCTATTACAAAATGTTGCTAAATACGTGTAGTGTATATACATATATGTGTCATGTATAATATAATATAATTAACTTGCAAGGAGAAATCATCATTTGTTAGAAAACATAATTATTTTAGTTTTAATTTAATATTGTTGTGGAATTTTTATTTTTAATGTTTCCCTAAAAAATGGCTGTACGTCCGTGAGAAATTATCTTAATTATATCAATTTTTGATGTTGAGACTCCTTTCTGCATAACTACGATCATTTCTGTCAGCTGGTATAGTGATTTATAGCCAGATCATTTAGAGCATCATTTGGCGAGCCGTTTATATCGCCGTGCGTAAGTGATTTTGTCACACTGTACGTGCTGACGTTTTATATGCGCATTAATGTTCTGTACTACTTTATCTAGCCGGATTCGCTGTAGGTCTCGCGCATAAACAGTAGGACTGATTGTCGATTCAACTCGAGCCTACGATAGAGTATTATAAGAATTTGTCACAATGTCAAAATGCATTGTCTCCGGTAGCCTACGCCGTTGTTATGATGTATGTAAATTTATTACGTAACTACATATAATTAAAAAGAAACAAAGTGGCTGGATTTGAACTTGTTTCTTGTACGACGCACCTGTCCTATTCTTCTAAAAATTAATCGCTATTTTCTTTAAATCTTATTAAAAAGAGATCAATTTTCTCTAATAATTTTAATTTTATTCCTTTGGACGCTTACTCAAATTTTGGGGAAAAATATTATTTATATAATCCGTTTATCTCTGTTATTTTACCGTTGTTCTGTGTTATTTGATTAAGATTCACAGCTATTAATCTATGAATAAGAAAGAAGAGAATCTTCGACGCATTTCATAAATGTATTCTATTGAATACGATTGTGATATGCAAAAAATCAATTTATTTATGTCATAGTGCAAGAAAAAGATTTGCATGATTTTCTGTTTCTAACTTTTACTTCTTAGAATGAAATAAACTCTCAAAATTGATTATCTGTTTTTTATCCGAATATTATAATATTATCTTTGCACTCTGCTTCTTTACATTTTTTATGTAATTTTATTATATCGTACATAGTATAATGTTTTGATTTTTATACTTTTTTTTTTTTTTAATTGACATTACATCAGTTTCTGTCGTATATCACTTAAGTGTTGTCATTACTTTTCTATTTTATTTTCAATTTTGCATCTCTTTTGTGTATGTCGAATAATTTTTATATCAAGGTTTATCTATATCAATTTTTATTTATCTCTCTCATTTATCATTGCCTTAGAAATAATTGCGGTTGTGTCCAAGTACCAGTGTACTCTATTCTCATATGTGTTTTTGCAACATATTAAATCTATTTTTTCATATATCACATATTTCTCATACATCACGGGGTATCATGTACATTAATTTCATGTCTCTCTTTTTGTATTGGTTTCTTGAATTGTTACAGATGTAGCGCACTAAAAACGAAAATGATATACGTCTCTGGGAAAGATAAATAATCACACGGGACGAGCAGAAGAGAATAAATTCGCGACAGCGGGAAATGAAGAAGAATGTGCCGGAGTGCGTCGGCGGCATATGAGCTTTGGATTTACTCGTTATTCGCCGTCACGAAACTCTCGCTATCCATTAATCGGAGGGTTAGAAGAAAGAGATCATCTCTTTCTCTCTCTCTTTCTCTCCGATCTTCCTGCTATAGTGATAACATCAATGCTGGACAATGTGTGATACGGTCATCTCTCTCGTGAGTTCTTGCCTCTTTTCTTTCAATACACAACCTCGCCCGTGCTTAATCCGCGCTCTGAAAATCAACCTAGCTGACAGCATCGTAAGGTTTCACTGAACCACATGCGTAGATGTGACCGTGATATGTCCAGTTTATGCTCAGCATTTCTTGTGCAAGTATGCTAATATTGTTGTAAAAAGAAACCACCCCGTAAGTACATTATAAAAGTAATGTGTAATATGTGTTTCGTAAAAAGTAAAAGATGAATTACAACAAGATATCGTCTTTTAATCATAAATTTTTTCTCTCTACTTGTTTAAAATATAAAAAATATTATAAGAGAGCGTATTAATATTTATTCTATTTTGTACACAAAGTGTTCTACATAAAAATTTTTATCAGATATCTTTTATTATAGATTTTTTTATCAATAGTGTTCGAGCAATTAACAATTGACAATAAAAGACTACATTGATAAATTAAATTTCAGAAAATAGATAAAATTTTATAGTTAATTTTAAGTAGATTTTATTTTAGTAGAATTTTTTTATTTAGAATTTTTTAATTAACTCCGTATTTTGTGCGATTAAATCTTGTGAATGCTGCTTATTGTCTTACAGTAGGACTTCATAATAGTAGTTTATATTAAATAGTAATAATGTTTTTTTTATTTAAAAATCGATGTATATATTTTATAATTATTAACTGCGAAATCTATGAAAAATACTGTTCTAGTTGATCTAAATTTCTTACAATGTATATGTGAACGTAGGAAGCCCTATTTTTGCGGTATCATACATATACATCTGTATCTATCCCCAGTTTTTATTCTTACATCTAGTATACAAACTAAAAATTATATATTGTACAACAGTTTTTTTCTTTCTTTCTGAGAATAAATACGAATGATTAGTCTTTATAACTAACAATATAAATCGATCAAAGAATCTATAGTTTAAGGAACATCCGATTAATTTGAAGGGACATTTTGCATAATGTTAACATTAAAAAATTATGGAAATTAGATAAATTTAGAAAACCATTTTTATAATTTCGATATTTTGTTCAGTTGTGTGAATAGCTTTGCGAGAATACATTACAGAAAAAATGAATCCGTCGGAATCGCAGCAAGATCTACTCTCGAATAAAGCGAGATCGGTTTCAGTACACTCATTACAGACACCCAGTGACTATATTCTTGGCCCAGTCGAGAAGCATTTCCTGCTTAGCGCGGATCGAGGTGATTGTGCCACTGTCAAAAGGTAATCCTTCGCGTTAATAGTAAAGATATCCTGGCAAGGCGTAAAATAAACTAGATTTTGAGATAAATTCCGTCCGATTCCGTGATATAGACTGGATTCTAAGCACGTGCAAAGTATTATTATTGTTACGCGAAATGTGATGTATGATTCATGAAACTTTCTATCGAATCAACAGAAATATAATTCTCCAGAATCTACAGAATTTATATACAGACTACAGAATTTACAAAATCAAATCAACAGAAATATATTAACTATAGAGTATTTCAAAATTCTGAATTGTAATTTCTTCATTGCATATTTTTTAAACTAATTTCGAATCGACATTTTTTTAACAAAATCGAAATATATGTATATTGAAGCATATGTATATATATAACTTTAGAATAATTAATAATTAAAGATAAAAGACTTATATAATGTGCAAATAATTTTAGGAAGAAAGATAAATAATACATTTTTTTGTAAGAAATTTTAAATATATTTTACTTTAATAGAATTTTAATTTAAAAATTATATATATTATATGTATTATAAGTATATGTATAATGTGTTGTAAATTGGAGAATAGTATAATAAGTAATGATCTCATTATATACATTTTTATTGAGAAAAAAATCATATCAAAATTATTCATGGAAACTTTGATTATAAAGATATCTGATGATTGTAGGATAACTAATATATGTATAAGTTCTAATAAATAATATATAGCTCTAATTAAAAGATCATATAAAACGTATTTTAATTGTAAGAAATTGTAAGTTTAGAACTATTATACAAAAAAAAAGATCTTTGCGATCTCTCTCAGATTTCCACAATTATATCTCTTTATAGGTATAGATTTTGTATGGCGGAAATATTATCTTGACGACAATAAAATATTAATTACCGTATAATTGATATCGAACAGGTTAATTGAAGAGAACAAGGATAATCCCGAAATATTAAATATTAATTGCGTCGATCCACTAAATCGATCAGCACTGATAGCCGCTATCGAAAACGAAAATGTCGAGCTTATTAAGCTGTTGCTTGAATTAGGAATCGATGTAAAGGTAAGTATCGTGGGGTCGAAACGGCACGATGTCTCTCATGAAAATCATGCTACTGCCGCTCCCCTAATTATTACGAGTAATGCGTGTTAAGCTGATATACCGTAATCGATGTCTACCGGGATACGCTAACTGCAGTTCCGTGCATACATTCGATGTTTTGGGTCATGCTGTATATATGTCAAACGATATATTATAAGTGACATTCTTATAAACTACCTGCATTACACGGTGTCTCCAAGCTATATACCTAAGAGCGTAAAAGCCTTAAAATCATATATAATTGATGCATCTTTCAGGATGCACTCTTGCATGCTATTAAAGAGGAATATGTGGAAGCGGTGGAGTTGTTATTGGAGTGGGAGGAAAAAATACACAAGCCAGGGCAGCCTTACGTGAGTCTTAATGCGTTTCTAATTAATTTTGACATCGATATAATGTATCTTTTTCAATAGAAAATTGTTTAGTATAAATATTGTATATGTATAATTTATATTTTTAATGAAAAATAATAATTTATAATCTGTGGCAAGTATTCAAGTCTCTAAAATTAATTTAATTATTCTTGAAATGTTCTTAAATAAAAAAAGAAGATTCTTATTTTTTATGTATTTATATTTTAAGATGTAAAGAGTAAAACAATATTTTTTATCAAAAATACTTCTAAAGATAACTAGATTCTTTTTTTGAAAATTTATAATTTTTACACTTAATATATATTTAAAATAAAAAACATTAATTTTGTTTTAAACAATTTACTTTATTTTTTAAATATGTGCATCAATTGCAAGACAGCTGCGATTTCATTCGAAAGAAATTTATTTTACATTAAAATTTATTTTTTAATGTTTTTAAATAAATATAAATAATTTTAATAATAAAACACAAGATGCAATTTTTCATCTATTAAATAATTTTGATTTTAAGAAAATCAGAACAATTATTATTTATCTAACATTTCATATGTTACAATCATGACTTTTAATGAATTAATTATGACCGTGAAAAGGGAAACAATATCTCCACGTTTTATTCCAGAGCTGGGAGGCCGTGGATGCATCAACAAATTTTACACCTGATATAACACCGTTGATCTTGGCTGCTCATAAAAATAACTATGAGATATTGAAACTGCTTTTAGATCGCGGTGCAACTCTTCCAACACCTCACGATGCTAGGTATACAAAGAAGAATAAAATGCTTCAAAATAGCATTCTCCGATTTATCATCAGCACTATTCAACTTAGCATTTTTTTTTAATTGGATAAATACCTAATAATTTGAAAAATTTATCTTGAAAAAAAGTTTTTTTGAGTTAAAATTTTTTCCTATTCTTTCTCTCTATCTCTCTTTCTCTTTAATAGTACAAAATATTATAAATATTATTACTAAAAAAATATATTATTACTAAATAATATATTTTTTATATTTACTATTAGTCAAACAAGATTATGTGTCAATCATACAAGAAGAAAGGAAGAAATATTGTAATTTTATTGCAGATGCGGTTGCGATGAATGCGTCAGTTCTAGCGAACAAGATTCTCTTCGACATTCGCAATCTCGAATAAACGCATACCGTGCGCTTACCTCTTCATCTTTAATCGCGCTTTCATCAAAAGACCCACTTTTGACGGCCTTCGAGCTTTCGTGGGAACTACGTCGCCTCAGTAGAATGGAACAAGAATTTCGCGCCCAATACAACGTACTTAATTTATCATCATTTTCTTTCTCTTCTTCTTTTTTGGGTTATTTGAATCTCTTCAAATGATCAATGCATAATTGAAATTTATATTTTGTTCAGGTTTTCGATATTTTGCACACGTTATAAAATATTTTTTTAATGCAGACCTGACTTCAGCTATAAATTTAGCAAAAATAATTACAAAAATTTATATAAAAATTTGTGTTATTTGATTTAAATTTTATTTATCTTAATCTGAAAAAAATTAATTGTTAAAAATCATTATTGAAATTATCGCGCACAATACAAAGATTATTGAATGACAAAAATGTATGCAACTTGGAAACAAAGTTGAAGTTTCTTTTTACGTATTTTTACTAAATTTAAACATGTTATACTCTATCTGTGAAATATTAAATCAAATAATTCAATTTAGCAAAATTTAAATTAGAGATTTTGTTACAAATGCAATTCTGTGTCTTTTTTGTCTTAAAATAATTATTATAAAACGAGGACTATTAATCGCCAGGAAATGCGAGAACTGACGCAACAATTTGCAACCGCTCTACTGGATCACGCACGTACATCTTACGAATTGGAAGTAATGTTGAATTATAACCCTACCGGAGAAAATTGGGATCCTGGGGAGAGACAGACCTTGGACCGACTCAAACTAGCTATTAAATATAAGCAGAAGCAAGTATGTAGACTCTAAAATATTTTTTATGTTTATAATAATTGATTCTACGTACTTGTATCTTTTTACGAAATATGCAAGATATGAAAAAACAACTAAAATAAATTTAATAATAGTAAGAGTTCACAAATATATAAAAATAAAAATATATATATATAAGAATTATTTTATATAGATATTATTTTTTATATTGTTCTACATAACAATTATTCATGAGTATTTATGATTTATGTTTTTTGTTGAAGTTTGTCGCTCACCCGAATGTACAACAATTATTGGCCGCTATTTGGTACGATGGTCTTCCGGGATTCAGAAGAAAAAGCATAATAGCACAATTTGTGGAAGTTGGCAAACTCGGGGCAATGTTTCCGGTTTACAGCACTATTTACATGCTAGTACCTACTTCACAAATGGGATCGTTTATGAAGAAGCCATTTGTCAAATTTATATGTCATTCCGCATCATATGCTTTCTTTCTAAGTTAGATCGATCACGCCTTTCATTTTTTTATATCTTAAAATACTTTTTCTCACTAATTTATTAATTAATTTAATCAATTGTCTCTGGTTTGCAGTGCTTCTTGGTATGGCGTCACAAAGAATTGAATATCTCTTGATCGAATTATTTGGAAATGAGTGGATGCGAGAGATACTTGCTGGCTGGAAAAAACATGAACGCGGTTGCATTCCTGGTTTCGTCGAAACAGGCGTAATCATCTATGTGATAAGTAACATAGCCATAAATTATAATTATTATAATTATTTAATTACTTTTAACACAATAGGAAAAATGTACAATACAAATTATTGTCGATAAATTTGCTAAATATCTTTAGCACATATAGTCGCAAGGTAACAGTTTATTAATCTAACTGGAGAAGAGTCGCTTTAGCAAGTGTATTTTAAAAATTGTTTGTTCACACACAGAGAGATTTAGATAATTACTTCTATAAAATTATTAATATGTACAACTCGCATTATTATTATATTTTGATTAATTGATTTTGATGTGATAAAAACACTTTAATGTGATTTTTATGCTATTAAATTATCGCAAAAGAATGTTGTAAATTACGATACTTTATGTGTGTTTAATAAATAATTATATCTCTCTCTTTCTCTCTTTCTCATAGGCTTAATTATCGGCGAAATTAAGTCTTTATGGGCGGACGGATTAATTGAATATGTATCGGATCTGTGGAATATTGTGGATTTCGTTCAAAATACCTTTTATGTAATCTGGATTAGTTTACGCATCACGGCTTGGTGGATAGTTCAGGTAGATTTGATACTTTTATCAAAAATATATGTAAACATGATTAATGCAACCAAAAAATTAATCAAAGCCAAATAATTAATTGTAAAACTGTTATAACATGTTCAGTAATTATGATGCAATCAACGAGCAGCTCTGTTCTCTATAATTTTATACAAAGTTATCTCTCTCTTTTATACAAAAAATTACACATTAATATATCTTAATACATCTTAATCACCATACATATAAGTATTAATATATGATCAAGTAGATATATACATTACTTTCGTATTAAATCATTTTATTTAAATAATTACGCAATTAATTAACACCACAAAATTTATATTTTTTGATTGTTGTTTTTACGAGTTTTTACGAGTTGTTTTTAAAAAATTTAATCTTATTTGCCGATTATATTGCAATATGGTGAATATTCTATATGATAACTGTTTGGATTTTAATTACGTTTTCCATATTATACGATTAATATGATTATACATATAATATTGATTTTATTAAATAAATTATTTATCAATAATATGATTATTTATAATTTATTTATTGATTTATTTAATTTATATATACATAAATAATTAATTTATAAATAATATGATTATAAAATAGAAAGAATATTGGAGTGGCTTAGATCCTTGGTATCCAAGAGATCAATGGCATGCGTTCGATCCAATGCTTCTTTCGGAAGGAGCATTTGCAGCCGGAATGATTTTCAGGTGACTTTCGATCGAATGTTTAGATGTTTCTTTCATCGACTAACATCTCATGTCATATATGTATGTTTCAGCTTTTTGAAACTTGTTCATATATTCAGTGTAAATCCTCATCTCGGGCCACTCCAGATTTCCCTCGGGAGAATGATAATAGACATTATCAAGTTCTTTTTCATCTATACCCTTGTACTATTTGCCTTTGGCTGCGGTGAGTAACACGCCTTCCGATTATTCATTCGCGGAGCTCTGTTTTGTCTCTCGTCGCGCGTGCTAGTTGAAAAATCATCCTACTTTTATTTTTTAGTCGTAATTTTTATTTTTTATTTTTTTTTTTTTTTTCATTAGTACGAAGTAGAGTATTGCGCATTATAAAACTGCAAAGTAGGACAACGATTTGCATTTGAAACTCATATATTGTTTTAGGTATGAATCAACTGATGTGGTATTACGCAGATTTGGAGAAAATGAAATGTTATCATGCGTCTGACGAGGTGCCAGATTTTGATAATCAGGAGAAAGCTTGTTCTATATGGAGAAGATTCGCTAAGTATGAAGATCAATGAAATATAATCCTCTAGAGAAAAGTTTCTAAACTTTAATTGTGCTTTCAGCCTGTTCGAGACATCGCAGTCTCTTTTCTGGGCAAGTTTTGGCATGATCGATTTGTTGTCGTTTGATTTAACGGGCATTAAAAGTTTTACACGATTCTGGGCACTCCTTATGTTTGGTTCTTACTCCGTGATAAACGTTATAGTGCTATTGAATATGCTGATCGCTATGATGTCTAATTCTTACCAAATTATTTCGGTAATAATATTTTAAATTTCTATAAGAATATTATTCAATTATCCTTAATGCATACAAAAAATTCTGATAAAATGCAAAATTTATATATATAATATACATATATAATATATTAGAACAATACAAGCGCACGCTACGCGCGCACCATTCTTTAATTTTATATTAAAAGGAATGATATTTAAAAAAATATAAAGTTTGTTTGAATTCGATTAATATTTTTGACAGTTATCAGCTGATTTCTGTCAAAAAATATTAATCGAGTTTAAAGTATTCTAATATATTATTTACAACATTATTATTTAAATTTCTGTAACATATTTTTATTTTAAAATTTAATTAGCTAATTTCTATCAAAAAATATTAATCGAGTTTAAATAAACTTTATATTATCTTTTAAAGATATTCTTTTTAATACAAAACGGAAGAATCGCGCGCTTGGGTTGTTCTAGTCTTTTTCTTTTTTTTCTAAAAAAAAGCATGTTAAATCAATTCACAAGTATTGTTGCTTCTTTTCCGCGATGCTGATTAATTGTCTCGATACGCGTTGTGCGTTATATTCACATAGCATCGAGAGGCTGTCATCGCGAGGGTTAGCAGTTTGACAGTTTGAATAAAATAAAATTAAAAAAATAATGTTTTAAATAATGTTATAATATTTAAAGCTTGGTTAATATTTTTGACAGTTATTAGCTGATAATTGTCAAAAATATTCATCAAGTTTAAAGTATTATAACATATTTAAAACATATTATTATTTTATTTTATTTTATTTTGGACAAACTGTCAAACTGCTAACCCTCGCGATGACAGCCTCTCGATGCTATGTGAATATAACGCACAACGCGTATCGAGACAGTTAATCAGCATCGCTGATGAAAAGAGGCAACAATATTTCGAGAACCGACTTAACATGCCTTTCTTTTAGGAAGGAAAAATATATATTATATATTTTTAGGAAAGATCTGACACAGAATGGAAATTCGCCAGAAGCCACTTGTGGATGAGTTATTTTGAGGATGGTGATACTGTACCACCACCATTTAATATGATCCCAACGAATAAAACTTTTAAAAAATTATTAAAATTTGGAGGAACCGGTCGTTCGACAAAATCTTTCATGGTAATTTTTTAAATATATTTAGAATATGTTCCATCACATTTTTTATTACAAAGTTTTATTATAAATTTTTATTTTAATTTTTATTTAACTAATTTTGAATCAGTTTTTTTTAACAAAAATGCGAAATTCGTGTAATTAATTATTGTAAATAAAAAGCTTTTTAAAATCAAACATTATGTCAAAAAGAAGATAATATAGGAACATATAGTTTGCAAATTAATTTCAAATATTATTCGGATAAAATTTTAATTCATAAAGTTTAGTTAAAAAAATAAGTACAACAAATTTTGAGAGACGTAATAACTATTATATAATAATATTTTTTATATGAAATTCATCAAGGAAAATTTTTCAAACATTTTTAAATCGAACATAGAAACTGCGATTAAAAGAGAATATAGTTATTTTCGAATATAAAATCTAATAAAAAATTATTAAGCTTACGAGAAAATATTGTCTACGATCTATCATATAAAAACTGTTTTTGAGAAAGAACTATTTATTTAGAAAAATAATTCGAAAAAAATATTATTTAGAAAAACAACATTAAGAAAAAAATTATTATTTGGAAAAAACACTCACATACATACGGAGATTTAAAAGATATGTACTCTAGATATTGTTACGCGTTTATGTAATAAATCGTTTAATCTTTATTATTATCTAATACGATCTACCAACGATTAAAATGTCGAAATCACAATGCACTTATGATGTTACTAATACTGCTTTTAACAATTTTATTTCAGAAAAAGTCTCGAGAGAAAGCTAGAATCAGACACGATACCATAATGCGTACGCTTATACGGCGTTATGTGACAGCTGAACAAAGAAAACGAGATGAATTTGGTATCACGGAGGATGATGTCAGAGAAATTCGACAGGATATTTCAACTTTTCGATATGATTTGATTGATATCCTTAGGAAAAACGGAATGCGCGCACCGCAGCTTGACAAAGAAGAAACAACGAGTCAGTATATTTACGCACAAGTTGAATCTAGCACTGTAACTATTCGAACACGTATATGATTTTGATACGCGCTTTTCTTTCGTTTCACAATCGTTAGCTTATAAAGATTTTGACAGATCCCGAAACAGAGTTGTCGGCATATTGTGAGCAAATTTAAAGATATATTTTATGTCAAATTTTTTTAGATAAAATAGCTTGACACGTTTACACAATAAATAACTCACATTTAATTAATTGACTTTTATATAAAGTTTTATATCCTATATAAAACTTATATATTATATTCTATTCTATTATGTATAACATACAACATATGTATGTTCAACGTCTTACAACAGAACTTCAAAAGTTCAAGAAGTCTCAGTTGATTTCTTTCTAAATAGAATTATGTCTAACTAAAAATATCTCGATTTTTAGATTATGTATTCTTGAAAAGTGAATATATATCTACGTGATTTTATGTATCTTTAAAGTATCCGGCAAGAAGGGCAGAGTAATGGAACGTCGTCTGCAGAAAGACTTCCAGATTGGCATAGTAGAAGGCATCGTACAAGCTGTCATTCAGAGTGAAAAGGAACCGAAGGACGTGTTTAGTCAAATCGCGAAAGCTATCGGAGGAAAAGGGAGTGGTGCCAGTAAAAAGGATTGGAATGCCGTGGTAAGACAAAATACCATCGCAAAGGATCCGATAGGAAGTACAGATGAGGCTGTGCAACGTCAAACCAGACGTAGTTTACGTCGTCAACTGCAACATCAACCCGATTCCGATCTGGCATCTATGGATCCGAAACGGCTGCTTGATTATAATCCGAATCTCTCGGACTTTACACCGGTTACCAGGATAGCCTATGCTAAATTCATGATGAGCAAGAAGCCAAATGAGCCTGATGGTCAGTTTATATTTAAATTTTTTATCTATTCTCTGATTTATATCTGAGCTCTATCTGGTTTTTGATATATTTTTTGTAGAAATAATATAAAGATATATTTTTTGCAGAAATAAATTAATAAAGAAATAATATTGAGAAATAAATTATACCAAAGTATTCCGTATTAACACGCATATACAAACATAATCGTTACTTTTGACTCGTGAATTTTTTTCTGCCAAATTGGTTTTTTTTTACTGACAATTTGATGGAATACCTTTACAAAAATGTTTAAATTTTATTAGATTCTCAAATTAATTTATTGATATTGACACAAACACATCGGATACTAATGAGCAAATTAAATATACATATAATTCTTTTGTTCTATTGTACGTTGTGATATCAATATAAAAAATAAAAATAAATGCAAATATTTATTTCTTTGTACGCAGATACAAATGATACTTCTTCGAAGGAGAAGAGTGTCGAGGCTCCTCGAAGAAGTAGCAAAGTAATGAAAGAGGAAACTGTTACAAATATAGTTCCACGACCCGTTGTTAAAAAAAGTGTCAAATCAAAGTCTATAAGCGACGGTGTGAATAAATCGGCAGACAGAACACTTGAAGTTAAAATCACTGAAACCAGATCTCCTTCGCCTATACCCGAAGATCCCACAGAAGAGGAAGCTAGCAAGCAGTCAACATCTTTAGAAACGTCTGATCAGGAGAAGACAATTGAAGAAAAGGATAATTATAAAAAGGAAAGCGCGCAAGAAGAAAGAAAGAAAGACGATGAAAAGAAGGAAAAAAAGGAAGATGAACAGTCCGAAAAAACGGAGAAAAACAGTGAAACAACTGCGGGTAAAACGACGGAAACAAATGAGGAAACCGACAAAGAGAAATCTATTGAATCTGGCGCGAAGAAAGAGAAGACTGTAGTCGAACCTATCCAAACTACACAATTACGAGGAAAGTCAAAAGCGACGGGTCAAATAATGGGAGGTTGGATCTAAAGTCAAATATCGAATTGAACTTTAATATGTTTTCTTTTTCAGATGTTTTAAATAATAAGTTATAAATAATGTGTTCGCGCGTGTATTGAGCATTAGTTATATTATATTGTATTTATTTGTAAAGTCTCTCAAAGTGCGCGGTTTGATAGAAGAAAATATATTATGATAATTCGTGAAAGCTTGGCATAATTCAGGAGACGTATCACGAAACGGATTCGCAAACGTAATTTCGTGATATTTAATTTATAATTTTACATAATAAGCGATATTTAAGCAGATAAATATATCATGCTTATTTATTTAAAATAGAAAGCAAAGCAATAGAGAATCGTGACATAAATAAATAAAATTATTTCTTTAGTCTTTTTAAACTTATATAGTACTATATATAGTCACATATGATAAGCGGATTGTTTAATACTATGATATAATTAATTATTCTTATCGAAATTAGTATTTAGTATATTAAATAGTATTTAGTGTTTTTAGTTTTATTTAGTTTTATATTTTTAGTATTATAATTACTGCTATCTACTTTAAGTTGAACATATATTTCTAATATTTTTTAAATATTAATTTAATTTTTAATATATTGTATATTAATCCTGACTATTGGTACGACTTTGCAATTTTGTGTTTTTTATAATTGGCGTAATCTAATAAATATCTAATTAGTGTATATTGAGTTTATTACTGTTAGGTCTCGCAGATTAACTATATGTTATTACTACTGTTAATGGTTTTAGTGAGACCATCTGACAACGCATCGCATAATCCATCATGAATGATTATGTTCAGACGAGTATATTATTTTGTATAATAGCCATCTGGTTCGAGTACAAGAATTGTTTTTTTTTTTTTACTTTTCTTGCTGTCTCTCTTTAGACGTGTAATATGTTTTTGAAAAGCAAATATACCTGCGATTTCATATTTTTAAAACCCAGTAAAAGACAGAGTGATGGAATGAAAGTAATGGAAAAGGAATATAGAGCGGCAGAAAAAAACAAATTTAAAAAACCAAACGAAAGAAGGTAAAAATGGAGATAAGCGCCAATGATTGGAAAATGTAAAGGAATAATAGTGATAAAATTATGAATAGGTTTCGTCACTATATTATAGATAAATGAGGAAAATAATGAAAAAAAATATACTCTGACGCAAGATAGTCAGAGTGACAACTGATATAAATTTCAATAGCGAGGAAAATCAAGAGCGATGGATTAAGTATGTGTAATTGGAGATTAGATTTAAATTTAAATACATCTAAATTAAATTTATATGCATTTTCTTCCAACTATTATATTTAGTCATAAATATTTTTTATAAATAATATATTTGAGCGCTGGTTATATTATTAAATTTCTTTTGATTTAAATAATCCCTCAATTGTATAATACGATCTAATAGAGGAAAATTTAAAAGAAATTTTACAATAGCGTGTAAAGGGGGAGAAGCCTTGGCATAATTCACCACACGTATCATAAAACGTACTTTCCTCGTGTGCAACGCAAGTGTAATTTCGAAGTGTTTTATGTGACAAGTGGTATCCAGTATCGGCATACGTTATCTATTTCACGCATATCATTTCATTCAGGTACATTATACATTCTTTCGTAATTCGCGATATTAATCATTTACTTTATAAATATATCAATAATACGTTATCAACTGTATGTGTATAAAATTGTTCATATAATTTAAGAATTAAAAATTTAATTTCACTCTATATGAGCTAAATTAAAGATTAACTTACAAAAAAAAATAGAATTTATTGCAGTTCGGAATTCTGTTAAGGAAATCGAATTACAATTAATAATTGGAAATTCCGCAAAGCTTGCTTGTCATAGGTCTATGAACGCGATAAGCAAATGACGCATGACTCATTTATATTCGCGGACTATCGCGGATTATTATTGGTTTTCTTTATTCGTTCTTAAGGATTTTCCATGTCACATATGATAAGCGGATTGTATTTAATACTACGATATAATTAATGATTCTTATCGAAATTACGTGCTCATCGTCATGTGCGATATCGTATATAAATACAGCAAATGTGATAATAACTTAATAAATAAAATTATATATTATATATATAATTATCTTTCTAGACAACACGTTCTTCAAGATGTACATTTGCCGCACAATATTGTTAAGATTCTGAAAAATGAAATAAATAGCTTTTGAAAGCGGCGAAATTAATTTAAATACATAATAAAAATATGCTCATGTATTTATTCTATATTAATTTAGTATTTCTAAAAAATATCATATTATTAAATTAATTTTTTCTAAAAATGTTAAGAAATTTTTATAATAATATATTTCACGTTTCTAGAGAAATATTACTTCTCAATAGATAAATGTATATTTTTTGCGCTCTCTATGTTAATTAGTAAAATTAAATGATATAAAAACTGTTTTCGTTCCAATTAATTTGAGAATTAATATTACTAAAAGTTTACCTTCGTTTCTGTTTATCCGTTTTCTCGGTTTTTATTTCGTTAGAAATAACATATTTTTTCTTTCTATTGGCTTTTTTATCTTCCTGTAATATATAGTTACATCCGGCATTATATTATATCTCTAATTATATCTTACAGAATAAATTATGTATGTCCAATGTGTTATCATTTATACAAATTTTAGAATTCTATTGTGTAAGTTTGAACGATTTTCGAATAATATTGATGCAAATAATTATTTTTTTTTTATCTAATTATAATCTTAAATTTATCAAAGCTTACATCTTCAAGTTCGCCAACTAAATATTCTTTAAGCATTTTTTTCGCGTCTGAAGAATGACCGAATTCATCGAACCCATTTGTCGCGTCCTTTCCTGCATATTCTTCAATTAATTCTGGACCACCGGGATGCTATAATTAATTTATTTACTGCAATATTTTTATCAATCTTATTTATTAAATTATTTGTAATAGCTTGTAGTAAATACTTGTAGTAATAGTTTGTAAAAAGTAAACAATTTATATGAAAATTGATATATTCTATCATAATAATAAAATAAAATAATGACAGATAAATTAATACACGTACGGGATATAATTAAAATTATAGAAATGCCTTTTCTTTTTGTTAAACTTGGATGATCTTTTGTCATAAGTTATCTATTGTAATTTTTAAATAAATATGATTTTTTAACGACTAATAGAGCCAAGCACGAAAATTAATTCTAATTTTTCGGACCAATATTTTTCTCGCCTATTTTCCCGTTGTAAAGTTCGAGGATTATGAACTGATGGAACTTAGTAATCTCAAACCAAGAGATACAGTTCTAAAAATTAGAATTAATTTTCGTGCTTGGCTCTATTGGTCGTTTTAAAAAATCATATTTATTTATTTATTAAATACTGAGAGCCGATAAAAATATTTCTTAAATTTATCTAATTTTGTTTTAGTAACGTCTATGAATAAAAATATAAGAATTTAAAAAGAAAAATATATATAAAAAGATTTGACATCTTTTATGTAGACCTTTTATTAATTTTCGATTAGTTTTTAAATTTATTTGTTAGTACATTTTATTGTTCTTTATTTTTTAAAATGTGTTTTTAATATCATTGTTCGATAATCACTACAGCATAACGTATATCACTCAAGATCATTAAAAGATATTTAAATTTATAGAAAACAAAGAAAAAATCTTATTTCTCATTTTTCCAACTAATTTTCTTAGTTTCCAAAATTGACTTTCATAAAAATAAGAAACTTGATACAAAATTAATATATTAGTTTGCATTACTTTTAGTTTTGCTAGAGAATCGCTACACTTTCCCAATTGTATTACGATATTTGCCACATTTTATATATTTAGTAAATTTATGAATTAAAAAAAACCTGAAATGCGTGCTATAAATCTCATTAAAATTATATGTTATTGTTAATTAATCACACATGGATTTGTAAAACATAAATTAATGTTTCATCATGTACATAGTTTATTAAAAATGTTTGCATGCGTTACGCTCAAACTCACATATACTTTATTATGTACATATTTGATTCTATTGTGTAAATTAATGTACCTGAGACATGTAATCCGTCACATCGTAAACATTATCATAGATCACGATCCAAGTTCTGACCCCGTTTTTGCCATTGTACTTTGCGACATCCGCAAGCGAATAACGAATTACCGAATTGGACATACTTCGACGAAGTCTCGCGAGAAAAAGAGAAGAAATTCATTCGCGTTTGTGATATAAGTAACATGCTGATCTTATGATCAACGGTATTCCCGGGAAGTACGGACGATAAGCATATCACAATTTAGACACGTAAATTGTATCTATAGATAATTGTGTGTGTATCGCTGTCTCAGTTCATTTCTTTATCGTCACAGCTAATGCAAAAATTTAAATATCAATTTACTAGCTGCAACGTCATATTAAACATTATTTCTTTAAATCAAGAGATAATTTATTTAAAGTTTGCTCGAAAATGTCTGAAGCAGAAGTCACTTCACAAATCTTATTTTTTAAAAACCTGACTATTACACGTATTCTTTAATAATTTTATATACACGAGAAATAATTTAAATGACAAAGTATTAAATATACCCTATTGTTTTTCACATTTGGTATACTTATAAAAAATATTCTTTAATTTAATTCTTTTCTAATTAAACTCTTTGTTATAACTTATGTAGGAGTAGTTATAATTTTTTTTTTGTTTTCTTAAAATATTGCACGTATTCTTTAATAATTTTATATACACGAGAAATAATTTAAATGACAAAGTATTAAATATACCCTATTGTTTTTCACATTTGGTATACTTATAAAAAATATTCTTTAATTCTTTTCTAATTAAACTCTTTGTTATAACTTATGTAGGAGTAGTTATAATTTTTTTTGTTTTCTTAAAATATTGCAGTTTTTCTGGAACAAAATAAAAATTTAGGGAAAAATAATGTTAATAAATTATATAATTTTTATCTTATATGGATATATAAACAAAATTAATAATTCTAAAATATGTTATAAATATTTTTAATATTTTTAAATAAAATTTATATCGCGAAACAGTAGTTTATTACGCGTCGTTTAGCGAAAGTTGATTAATCGTTAATTATAATGATCATAGTGAATTATTTCGGGATATAATTATTGCGATCGCCTTTTAAAAAGGAATTCAAATACGGAGCATCTCGCACTAACACTATACTTTCTCATTCGAGTATCAACAAGACAATCGCATATCTTAACAATAATATGCCGAGAGAAACGATAGCTAAATACAATGTGACAATTAATTTATTATTGTCTCAAAATATTAATATTGTATAATATATAAAAATAAGATAAATATTTTCTTTGTTTTCTTGCATATCAAATTAATTTTGATAGTTGCGAATTAACATTGTATATAAAAATTTAAGTCTAAACGTTTATTTAAAAAATATAAATTTATCTTATTGTTAGTCTCTAATCAAGAAACTATTTGTATAAATTAATTTAACATCATTTTACGCCAAATTTTCGTATTTTGAGAAAACATATATATATATATATATTTTTTTTTACAATAATTGAATTTCATATTACATTGTGATTTATTATTAAAATTATAAAAGAAGAATTCTTGTTTCATTATAACAATACATAATTTTTATTTCTTTCGAAATGTGAAAGTTTGATGCAAAAATGATTATATTATTAATTTAAAAATATAAATAATAAAATATTCAATTCTTGTGCGAAACGAAGAAGAAATGAATTTTTCGCAAGTGAACTTTCCGTTATTTTAGCTCTCGTATTGAGAAAATAATCTGAGAGAGAGGGAAAAAGAATGAATTATTATAACAAGCGTTGAAATTTTTTAAAATCTTGACTAGGGACTCTTAAAAATTTTCTATCCAATGTCGATAGCTAATTGGAAGAACTTCTTGTCTGCACAGTATGCAGCATTTCTAATAATTTACTAGCTTACATGAGAACTAGCACGAAAGTAGCAAGCTTTTTACGCATGCGTGGTATTTATGCCTCCATTTGGAAATATGTATATATTCGGGAATATACAGTGGATAAGAGAAATGAATGAGAGAATAGCGAAGAACAACGTGATTTCTTCTTTAATCGATCTGCGTGTATAGCGTGTCGCGAAAATAGAAAATAGGAAAAAAAATGCTTGTCAATATTTTCGCGCGCATCCTGGACTATTGGCAAGGCAAGGATCTTAGCACAAGGTTATAAACTTTGTCAATCCGCTACTCGTGATTGCTTTCTAATATCTGTATCCACGACTGACATCTGGTCTTTTGAAGCTTCTAATAGGGTCACCACCTGCCGCACGTTTGCATTCCTTAACGAGTGACAGATCACGCATCAATGATGATAAGTTGGCCGAGGAATTTTCCAAAGAAACCTATCGCACTCGCGATTAGATCCGCCTGTAAACTTAGATATCCGAGTGAAAAGGTCGAAGTACGTCGAGTGCGTGTCAAGCGCGTGTAAACGTGGATGTATAGTGTACGAGAAAAACATGGTCTCATACAAGTCAAGAATGCGGTGCTATTTTATTACGATGCTACAACGTACCTCTCGTTCCCGTGACTTCGTGGAACGTCTATGAGGTCGGTTTATTTACATATTGTATACAATGTCAACGCAACTCAGCATGCAAGACAAAAAAGATTTGGAAAAGTTCACGAAATACCTGGCGCTAAGAGCCGCCCAAATTATAGTGCAATCAAGATCGGGCCAGAAAGTTAATACCACGTGTAAACCGGATTCCTCCGCCGGCGATTGGGTAAAAGTAAAGTTTGCTGTAGTCCATACAATTTACTTGGTTTTATCCCGCTGCTTTTTGTTAGGATCTATTCGACCTATTTTCATTTTTAAACAGACAAAATCAACTATATTTTATGTAGAAATTATCTTTAGGAGAAAGCTTTTTGGGATAAAACTGAAATATTGAATTAAACCAAATAAATTGAATGGTTCATATGAACATTCGCATTCATATTTTTGTTTCTTGATACTTGAAGAAATCTAAATGTGTCTGTATTTGATTTTGTAGTTTAATCTGGCAATAAAAGAGCTACCTGAGGTCTCAGCCGA
Organism: Prenolepis imparis; assembly: GCF_030444845.1. Classification (NCBI taxonomy): domain Eukaryota; kingdom Metazoa; phylum Arthropoda; class Insecta; order Hymenoptera; family Formicidae; genus Prenolepis; species Prenolepis imparis. The sequence goes on from NW_028141167.1 coordinate 6,306,418, forward strand.
TGCTAAGAGAGCACTATGCGGAGAAATAGTTAGTTCATCTGTACCTCTCTGTATAGAAATTTCTCTGAAAACAGTAGAGGGTGACAAGATGATTTTGGAAACTTGGAGTCTTGGTGTTTTGCCAGAGCAAAGCGATCCAACTGTGCGAGTAACATATACTGTGTATAATAGAATGGGAATTTTATTGAAGTCTTTGCTTTCTGTGTCAAGAACTGCACCTGCTTACAAACTAAGCAGACGTCAAGGACCAGATTCTTATACTATGTGCTACCGAATATATATGGGAGAGCCACAACTGCACAATTTAGGTATATTTAATTATTATATTAGGTATATTTAATTATTATTTAAGTTAGGAATTTTAAGGATTTTTTTTCATATATTGTTTAAATGTCATTTATGACAGGTGATAATTATAAACATATGAGAGTGGGTCAATTGTGTACTCCAGTGGGTACTATACATTTGTCAGTCTCTTACAGAACGAAAATGACCATATCCCCCACTCATAAGGGACGAGATTCTATCATGCTTAAGAGTGATCATTTTCACTCAGACTTAAGTCCACGCCATGCACGATATCAGTTAAGGTCAGTAAACAAAATTCCGAATATTATAATAAAATTTGCGTTAAAAATGTTTAATTAAGAAATGTATACACACGTATAATAATGTTATATATATAATTATATAGCGAGGAAACATCAAAGTCCCTCAGCGATACTATCAAAGTTGGTGCATTTGTAATAAACAAGCCTGTAATTGTCAATGAGGAGGATCTTGTGATACCGGACGTACCATTCAGATCCTTATTGACACCCAAACAAACGTCGCCTCCTCCACTATCACTAATAGATCCCACAAATACAAAGACTGCAACAGCAGCTACCACAACTGATAGTAATAATGGAAATAACGAAAGACTCAATAACGATAATACGACTTCAAAATGCGCCTCTCAAAATGGATCTAGAAGGAGTAGTTGTTCAATGACTAGTGCCAACGATGATTTTATTATGGTAGATTTGGTAATTGATGCTCCTAATCCGAACACGCTATCACGACAACTCATAGTATCATGTTTCACAATTTAAAATTTGCCTATTATAAGTATACAAAAATATTTCGCCTAATTATATAAAGATTACCATCTGGATATCATATGTATATACTGCTGACATATATACTATATGTATATGTATATAGTATTGCAATTTTAAATGTAAAGTTATATAGATTCTATAAAACTGGAAATTACGTATAATACATAATAATCATGAAATTAATATACTATATTCAAGCAAACACATAAATTTGTATAAAATTAGGTGGAATATTTTTGGAGAGCCTTATAATTTAGGCAAATTTCACACTCTGTATATGTGCACGAATCAAATTTTGAATATTATTGTTGCAGAAAACCCCTTTTGCAGTCACGAATACTAATAGCGATGTAGGGGCATTTTATCGCGAGTGTCAAAGTGCACCGCAATTGCAGGCCTTTATGGAAGAAAGAACGCTTGCGGAACAACTGGGAGATCTCACTAAACAATTGGAAACATTTGAGACCAATATGCAGCATTACGAGGACGTTTTGACGTCATTATGTCAAACTGAAAATAATAATGAAGGCTGAACTCTGCTACTAGCTGGTTTAAAAACGCGAATTGTATACAAATCTATTGTATGCATATCTATTGTGTTAAGGTGTGTATATACATTAAGCGAATGAACAACGAATTCAGACATTCGTATTCATATTGTTTACTCCCTTTTTTTGCATTGAATTAGATTCATTATTTGTTGCATAAAAAATATCGGATATAATAATTATTGTGCGAGTAATTCCGGATTTTGGAAAAAAGAAATAAATAGAAAATTGTGAAAATGTTGGACATTATTGATAACACAACGATAATGTTACATGTATGCACGCGGTAATAAAATAACGTGTGAATTCGGACCAAACAGTGGCGAATAGCAAATATATAATAATACTAGCCAAATTGTGCACGAACTTTTTTTGATCGATTTGTATCGTTTTACAAATAAATTAATTCTAAAAGATCGAACACTAACAAATGTTCTATTCATATTCGTCATAGTAAACACACCCTCCAGCTTTAAACACAAATTCGTATTCACTATTTCTTCGCTTAATGTACGTCCCATCTTTAGATATCGAAGCCTTTTTAATTGCCTTTGTCGTTTACGCGCGAGATAATTAAAATTATTGAAAAAATTTCTGTTTTTTACATTGATTTTTATGATTTGGAAAAATTCTGTAAATACATTAATATAATATATATCAAAGATTTGTAAAGTTTGGAATTACATTAATCCTGCCTTCGATATTTTCTGAGTAAAACTGCTCACTCAAATGTTTTGCTATATATACGTTGCAGAAACTATGTAATATAATTACAATAATTACTAAAGTAAACATACTAGTTGTGATAATTAACTACTTAATATAATTTATTGCTTGTATATAAAGTGTAAATTATGCACTTGAATATTGTAAAATAAATATAAGTTGACTATGAAAAAATATATGTTATTAATTTATTATCCTATCACATAATAGAATTCATTTATTCTAATAAGATATATAAACTATGTATTTTTAATTTTTATTCTAAATTGCAAATAATGCAGTTTGGTTTCAATTCAGACATTCTTCATTTGATTTTAATATTTTCGCTTTTTATGCTTTTATGAATTAATTGACATTACGAAAAATATATCAGTTTGCATTCAGAATACAATGTGTGCAAAGAGCATATTCTACACACATAAAGAGAATCTGATATACATATGTAATACGTCCTTTTCTCTCATTCTAGCTTCATTCACCTCTCTTTCTTTTCTCCCTCCCTCATTCATCTTATCTTTTTCTCGCTCGTTTACTAGACCCTCTCACTTGCCTTTCACAGCTGATTGCTGATTGTGAGTATAGCGCTTCACAGCGCAAGATCCAAGTCACCATCTTGTCAAAGAAAAAATATAGTGATAGTAACTGGCGACCGGTAGTGGATTTTCATTCTTTTGAAGGTCATACGCGGTTTACTTGAATTACAAAAAAATGAAACCTAAGGCGGATCTATTGACTGAACCTGCGTGGAACCAATTGCAACAATATTTCGACAGCAATGGCTCGAAGATTAATATATATAATATGTTTCAACAAGATCCTAAACGTTTCGAGAAATTTAGGTATGTCACTTTCATCTTAAATGTGACCATGAAATGACTTTGAAATGACATTAAAGAGTACTCACTGTGAAAAAAATATCTTATATAATATATATATTTAGCAATATCAACTTTACATAGAATCTTTTATTAAGTGTTAAAAAAGTATAAATTTTCTATTAAATATAGAAAACATTGAATGCAAACTCTGAGGCCATTATTTTTTATTTTATAACTAAATGTTATCTTGTTTCACGCTTTTGTCTTGTTTTATGCTTTTGCAAAGTAAATTTAGAAAAATTTATATATATATTAAATAAATAATTATTATGCTTTTCTGTCAAATAAGCTTGAAAGTGTCTACACCGCTAGATGGGCCTATTTTGTTGGACTATTCTAAAAATAGGATTAATGAAGAAGTACTTAGCTTATTATTCAACTTGGTATGAAATTTACTTGCATAAAATTATACTTTGATACTTTTTAAATGCCATTTTAAAATCTCACTATATATTGCATCACTCTACAGGCTCGTGCACGAGAGGTAGAAGCTGCAAGAAACGCTATGTTTAATGGTGAAAAGATCAATTTCACAGAGAATAGAGCAGTTTTACACATTGCTTTGCGTAACAGAAGCAATGCATCGATATTAGTAGATGGGAAGGATGTGATGCCTGATGTTAATGCAGTATTAGAGCATATGAAAAATTTCACAAATGAGGTAAGATTTGTTTTGTCTGTAGATATATCTTGGTATACATAATATGTTTATTTGCAGGTACTGACAAAAGAATGGAAAGGATTTACTGGTAAACCTATTGAAGATGTTGTTAATATTGGAATCGGTGGTTCTGATCTAGTAAGTTATATAAAAGTTGTTCTTCTTGTTATATAATTATTTAATAATTATATATTTGTATTTATGATTTGATATTTATTTATATTTTAATAGGGTCCTCTTATGGTAACCGAAGCTTTAAAAGCATATAGTATTGGACCGAGAGTTCACTTTGTTAGTAACATTGATGGTACTCATATAGCCGAAACTCTTAAAAAATTAAATCCAGAAACGACTTTATTCATAATAGCTTCCAAGACATTCACTACTCAAGAAACTATAACTAATGCAACTACTGCCAAAGTGTGGCTTTTGAAAGCATTGAAAGATGTAAGTGCGTATAAGAAATTGAAATATTAATTATATTTATATGCCATGTTCTATTTCATCACATTTTCTTACATCTTCATATATAGTATATATGTATATAAAACACTTTTTCTTCTAATATTAAATTATCTAGGAAGCTGCAGTCGCTCGTCATTTTGTGGCACTGTCGACTAATAAACAAAAAGTTAAAGAGTTTGGTATTGATGTGGAAAATATGTTTGGCTTTTGGGACTGGGTTGGCGGACGTTATTCATTATGGTCAGCTATTGGCTTATCAATATGTTTGTCAATTGGTTTTGATAACTTCGAAAGACTTTTAAATGGCGCTCATTTTATGGATCATCATTTTTGCACAGCACCACTGGAGAAAAACGTAAGTTATTATTACTGAGTGTAAATAGAATAGAATACAAACTTTAAAGATTATTTGTAACAGACATAATAGTTTTAAGTTTTAATATATAAAATATATATCTGAAAGCTAGTAATTTTTCCTGATAATCTTAAAAATTAAAAATTATAATTAAAAATGTATATATGTATAATATATTTTTATTATATATATAAAGAAATATCTATTTAAATATATGTATATATTCGACTTAAAAAAAAAAAAAAAAAAAAAAAGACTGCAATGTTTAAACTTCTAATGATTTATATCAAACTTTTTTCAGGCACCTGTCATATTAGCTTTGCTTGGCATATGGTACCACAACTTTTATAAGGCAGAAACACATGCATTGTTACCATATGATCAATATCTACATAGATTTGCCGCTTATTTTCAGCAAGGTGACATGGAAAGTAACGGGAAATATGTTACTCGTTCCGGAAAGACAGTAAATTATTCTACTGGTATGTCGTATGATATATATAATGAATGTAAATTGCAATTAATTTTAAAATCTGTTATTTTTAGGGCCAATTGTGTGGGGGGAACCAGGCACTAATGGCCAGCATGCATTCTATCAATTGTTACATCAAGGTACAAAACTTGTACCAGCAGATTTCATAATTCCTGTTCAAACTCAGAACCAGGTGAATAGTTTTTCATAGCAATATTAGACTTATCTATTATTAAAAAGGTAAATGTTTAAAATTTTGATTTCAAAAATATTAATTTCTTAAAAAAAAAAAATTCTTTAGATAGTTTCTTTTTTCAGCCCACCCAAATATCACTATGTTTTCCATTAAGACTTTTTATTTGTTACAGATTGCTCCACATCATACGATTTTACTTGCTAACTTCTTTGCACAAACCGAAGCTTTAATGAAAGGCAAAAATGAAAATGAAGCTCGAGCAGAATTGCAAAAATCAGGATTAAATGCCGAGCAAGTAGACTCATTATTACCACATAAGATATTTGAAGGGAACAGACCAACAAATAGCATTGTAGTAAGGAAATTAACACCTTTTGTTCTTGGTGCTTTGATTGGTAAATATGCTACTGTTATTGATATATGAAATTGTTTGGTAAATCATGGTAATTTGGACAACGTTATATTTTATAAGAGAAACAAGTGTCGATGTATAGTCAAATTTATATATATCATATTCAAAATCACCTTTCTCGAAAATTATATACAACCAATTAAAAACATTTATATATTTTAATGTTTTTTTTCCCAATTTGGGAGATAATTTTCTTGCTAACTGTACCATGATTGACCAGATATTATTCTGTATATTATAGTATAATTGTGTATTTATATAGATATTGTAATTTTTATTTTTGTTCTCTTCTCTCTTAGCAATGTACGAGCATAAAATTTTTGTACAAGGTATCATCTGGGATATTAATTCTTACGACCAATGGGGGTAAGAAAAACATTTTCATATGACTCAAATTTTTTATCAATATATAGAAACGTTTTGCATTAAAAAAAATATTTTTATATACAGTGTGGAATTGGGGAAACAGTTAGCTAAAGCGATTGAACCAGAGCTGGTGAGCACAGAAACTGTTACAACGCACGATTCATCAACTAATGGCTTAATAGCATTCGCTAAACAGCATAAAGCCTAAATATTTATTCAGTGATGTTCTGTTATAAAATGTTTAAAATAAGTATAATCGAATATAAATAGCTCTATTCCTTGCATTAGTTATCGTATATTAGAGTGTTTATGTAGTTTGTGAAAAAAGATTGTGAAAATAAAGGAAAATATGTATAATTTTAGTTAATTTTATTTAAGAATTTCCCTCACAATAATTTTAGGTTGATTAATTTATATTTATATAATAGTTATGATATTAATAGAGAGATAAATATTAATAGAAGAGAATAGTTATAATAGTTATGATATTAATTAGTCTAATTTATATATATGTAGTATATATATATATAATATAAAATTTTATAAAGTTTTTTGCTAATATTAATTCAATATAGCTGTAGTGAGAGAAATTTTCATTATGAGAAATGATTCGATTACATTTAACAAATTATGTTTAAAATGATGTAAAAAAATACTCTTGAATAGATATAAATACACTGTAAAAAAAATGTAATGTATTACATAAAAATGTAAAATTACATAAATAATAAGTGTAAAATTACACGATAAATAATGAAAATGTATACATTTTATACTTATTATTTATGTAATATTACATTTTTATGTAATACATTACATTTTTTTAAACAGAGAGAGTGTATCACGTAATAGATATTTTTTTAAATCGAAAGATTATCTTGTGAATATAAAATTTTCGATTAGCTTTAATAAACAAATAAATGATAAATATAAATTAAATGATACATATATTAAAAATAGATGCAATTTTTCAATGTTTCGCTCAAAAATGCATCACAATTATATCATACTTCTTGAAATACAAAGACTTATGAAAATTTGTTAATAATAAAATGCCTTCGGGAATTTATCGATGATTTGTACGGTTAACTATTGGCATATATATTTTTCAATTTATCTTTGACAATTGTTAATTCCGTTTACTTCATTTCGTTGGAGAAAGAAATAAAAAACATTTTATTTAAAAAAATTGCAAACATACATATTTTGTAAAATTGATGAGAGTGATTGTGTGAGAGCTTGTTATTTACGTCACGACTACTGGCAATAATATGTTTTAAATCTATTATAGTCTCTTTACATACGTTTAGAATTTGAAAACTTTATAAAAAAGCGGATAAATCTTGTGAAAATATAAAACTTATAAATGTATTTAAATAGTTATAATTAAATTACATCTTTATTCATATGTGTTAAACTAATATAGAAGTTATTTTATTCAAAATTAATTTAAAATTTATTAACCTTTTAATATTGTTTGTAAAACCTTGCAAATTTCACTCAAATAAAAAATTTAATGAAAATTAGAAAATATAATAATACAAAATTAAATAATTTTCATCTAGCAGATATAAAGAAAGATTTTGCATCATTCAATTTTAAATATATTAGATTTATTAATTCTTCTCAAGGAAGATTTTAATTGGAATGGGTAATTAATCATCTAAATATTTATCAGGATTTATAATTAAGTAACTTGTATGTATAAACCCCCCCCCCCCCCTCTATCTGGTATCTGGTGTATGTATGTCATATATTTATTGTTCATTTATTATTTATTTATCTCTTAAGATTTTTTTACGGGATCTGATAAAGAACTATCATCCTAATAACTCCAACCTGGAAACGCGAAAGAATATCTTTCTTACCTTGTCTCTTTCCCTTCGACGACTTGTCAAATAAAAAACGTTAAAATAACTAACGTTTTTAAACAGAACAATTGATAATATATAATCATTATTTAATTAAACGATATACTTATTATTAACTTGCGATTAGATAATTTATAGTTTTATGATAAAATCACGAGAAGAATCATTAATAAATTTATTGATTGTATATTTCAATTTAAAGAGAGAATATTTGTCATATTAAAGTTTTTTCTTACTATAAAGTAATTCAATAATAATTCAATAATAATTAAATAAGAAGATAAATCGCGGACAAATAAATAAATCAACAATAATGAGATTTGTGAAAATAATCGCGCTATTATGTCGTGTTCGATAACTAAGGATTTTATCAAATAAAGTTCTGTTTGCACGGTGGTGGTTAATATCATATAATCTACTGTCTATCTATTATTTGAGGTAACGGATCTACAATATCAATAATCTACAATCTACACTCTACGTCACTACAATCAAATATTTACGAAATCGTTACCTCCTAATAAAATTATAGCACTCACCAACCGATGCGTAGCAGCGGAGTTGATGAGATTATGCGAAGCTACGTTGCTCTCTGTAACACAAATAAAATTCAAATTATAAAAGCGGTCATATAGTAATTATATTTTAGAAAATTATTGTTGTATATATTTAATTTTATATAGTAATTGAATTTTATAAAATTTATGATGCGCGCAATATTAAGCAGAAATATAATTAAATAATTTGATAAATTTTGATTTAATATAATGTATCTCTAATAAACAAAAATAAATACCCTAACGTTGCTCCGCTGGCGCCCGATATGTTTCTCCCAGACTTCCTTCTCCTCCTAAGTTGTAAAGATCTTCAGCAGTTGATCTGTAACATTATAAATTAATTCCAAATTCAAACAGCGTATAAAATAATTAATATTTAAAATAAAATTATTATTATTATTATATGTATTCTGTATTTAATATTCCAATAATCATATAATAATAAGCATACATATATAATAATAAATACAGTAATACTGAAGGAGAGCTCCGTCCTCTTCGATTTTGCCAAATAACTTATTATTTACAATATTATGTATTTTTGTGCGTAAAACACGAATCTGTATAATATTGTAAACGTGCTATATATTAAGTGTTTATCTTGACACGCAATCCAGTCAATACTTAGGCGTATATATTTTCCTATCGCTTATCGATAAATAATAAAACAAATAATTCGACTCACATTTAGATAATCTGGTCTCGGCGTACTCGGAATTCCTCGCCGGCACCATTTTCCCGTAGGAAACCAATCTCATTTGTGTCGGGAATACTGTCCTCGTAGAAGCTTCGTCGAAACACTTATTTGCACCCGCGTTACTTTGTTTCGTTCGCGACGCGCGACGACGCCCGGGTTTTAGCTATCACATCTTCGAGGCGTTTCGGTAAAACGCGAGAAACCGATATGCTCCGTTTTCGCGTCGCCGCTTCTTTCAAGGCCCATTTATCGGAGGGCCTTATCGAACGAAGATGGCGACTTCTCCGCGACGCACTCACAAAAGTCGCCACTATATATACTTCGCTATAGTCGCGAAGGAACTTGGCCGAGTATATTTATTGTCGAGTGCGTATCGTATTTCGACGACGCCGCGAAAGTCGACAAACCGAAAGCCGAAAAAGTGGGAAAATTTTCGCGATCCGTCCTCGGAAACTCGCGCGCGCCAACTTGAGGCGACTCGAGTCAGAGCTGCAAAGTCAAGCTCTTTTGGAAGAACGAACGTTGAGCGAGATTGCCGGATGACGATGTCGATACACGCGATCGGATTAATACGTTAATTAACGATTCGACACTAATTAAACTCGCTCTCGTACTTTCTTCTTCTTCTTCTTCTTCTTCTTCTTCTTCTTCTTCTTTTATGGCTGCTTGAGCTTTCGGGATTACTCATGCGCCATTAATTGACTAAAATGATTCAAACTGCTCTCAGATCGCAGATCTGAGGATACTTTCCAAAAAATATATTTTATGCGTAAAAACGCGAGAAAACACGTCCGCACACGTCGATGGACGCCAATAACGAACCTTCTCTCGTACTTTCGAGGGACCGGCAATGAGCGCGCGAACGTTGAACGTTGAAGTGAAAAGTGAACAATGCGAAGATGGCAGCATTGTAGATTGTGTTGGGAAACATATTCAGTTAGGGCGAAGCGCTCGATTAACCAATCGGGGCGAAGAGATTCTCCGTCTCCGATTGGTCGACCGAATCAGTCGGGACGAAGAGATTCTCGGCCTCCGATTGGTCGACCAAAATTTGTCCGCCAATCGGAGACGGAGAATCTCTTCGCCCCGATTGGTTAATCGAGCGCTTCGCTCTAGCTGAATATATTTCCCAACACAATCTAGAAGGCTGCCATTTGGTCCGTGACTTTCGCATCGTTCGTGGTCAACGTTCGCGCGCCACCGCCGCTCTGCGAAATTACATTGTGAGTTTAATTAGTGTCGTTATGTCGTTAATTAATCCGATAGCGTCTCGCGTGCCGACATCGTGATCGCGTTCGCACGTGCGAGATCGACCTCGTCGACCGGCAATCTCGCTCAACGTTCGTCCTCCCGAAAGAGCTTCACTTCGCAGCTCTGACTCAAGTCGCCTGAAGTTGGCGCGAGTTTTCGTGGAGTTTCCGGATCGCGAAAATTAACGGGCGCCTTTTCGACGCGAAATTTTTCCACTTTTTCCGCTTTGTCGATACTTTCGCGACGTCGTCGAAATACGATACGCGCTCGACGGTAAATAATCGGCGAAACTCCTGCGCGATTTTGGAATATCGGCGACTTGCGAGTGCGTCGCGGGCAAGTGTCGCTATCTTCGTTCGATAAGGCTCTCCGATAAGTGTCCTTGAAAAAAGCGGCGACGCGAAAAACGGAGCATCGGTTTCGCGCGCGAATAAGCTCTCGCGATTCGCGCGTTTTACCGAAACGCCTCGAAGATGTGATAGTTGTATAAAACCCGGGCGTCGCCGCGCGTCGCGAACGAAAAGAAAGTAACGCGAGTGCAAGTGTTTCGAAGCTTCCACGAGGACAGTTGCCGACGTTGGTTTCCTGCAGGAGGTCTGGGAGAGACATCGGGCGCCGGCCGAGCAACGCTAGGGTGAGCATTTATTTTTGTTTATTACAGGTACATTATTATATTAAATCTATATTCAATTTATTAAATTATTAAATTATATTTTTCTTTAGTATTATAGTACGCGTCACAAATTTTTATAAAATTTAATTACTCTATTATAAAATTAAAATATATATACAATAATAATTTTCTGCGTGACCGCTTATATATATTTGTGCTTATTATATTATATGATCGGAATATTAAACAGAATACATATGATAACAATAATTGTTTTAAATATATTAATTATTTTAGACGCTGTTTCAATTTGGAATTAATTTAAATGTTACAGATCAACTGCTGAACATCTTCACGAGTTGGGAGGAGCGAAGGAGGTCTGGAAGAGACATCGGGCATCAGCGGAGCAGCGTTAGGGTGAGTATTTATTTTTGTTTATTAGAGAGAGAGGTACATTATATTAAATCGAAATTTATCAAATTATTTAATTATATTTCTGCTTAGTATTGCGCGCATCACAAATTTTATAAAATTCAATTACTATATATAAAATTAATTATATATAATAATTTTCTAAAATATTATAATTACTATAGTGACCGCTTCTATAATTTAAATTTTATTTGTGTTACAGAGAGCAACGTAGCTTCGCATAATCTCATCAACTCCGCTGCTACGCATCGGTTGGTGAGTGCTATAATTTTATTAGGAGGTAACGATTTCGTTAATATTTGATTGTAGTGACGTAGAGTGTAGATTGTAGATTATTGATATTGTAGATCCGTTACCTCAAATAATAGATAGACAGTAGATTATATGATATTAACCACCATCGTGCAAACAGAACTTTATTTGATAAAATCCTTTAGTTATCGAACACGACATAATAGCGCGATTATTTTCACAAATCTCATTATTGTTGATTTATTTATTTGTCCGCGATTTATCTTCTTATTTAATTATTATTGAATTATTATTGAATTACTTTATAATAAGAAAAAACTTTAATATGACAAATATTCTCTCTTTAAATTGAAATATACAATCAATACATTTATTAATGATTCTTCTCGTGATTGTATACATATAAAACTATAAATTATCTAATCACAAGTTAATAATAAGTATATCGTTTAATTAAATAATGATTATATATTATCAATTGTTCTGTTTAAAAACGTTAGTTATTTTAACGTTTTTTATTTGACAAGTCGTCGAAGGGAAAGAGACAAGGTAAGAAAGATATTCTTGTGTTTTCAGGTTGGGGATTGAGATGATAGTTTTTCATCGCGCCCCGTACAAAAATTTTAATAAGTAAATAAATTAATATAAACAAATACATATATGACATACATAGACGGATAGAAGGGTGGGAAGTTCATATAAGTTACTTAATCATAAGTCCCAATAAATATTTAGATGGTTAATTAATCATTCCAATTAAAATCCTTAAGAAGAATTAATAAATCTAATATTATATATTTAAAATTGAAGGATAAAAAATCTTTCTTTACGTTTACTAGATAAAAATTATTTAATTTATTATTATTATATTTTCTACTTTTCATTAGTTTAAATTGTATATATATATTATATACATACATATATATATATATATATATATATATATATATTATTTTAATACAATTTTATTTTAACTAATGTAAAGTAAAATTATTAATCAACATGAATGAATGTATTATGTATTACAAAAAAGTTAACTACATCTGATGCATTATCATTAATGCATAATCATTAATGTTCTCTTTAAAAATGAATTAGGTTGAATCCACTTTTTGAATCATAAAATGTTTCCTAATCTTTTTTTCAAACTGAAATATTTATTTTAATTAATTGTAATCCATTTTCCACGCATTAGAAATTCTATATGATTTTATCGTTCGCTGCAAATTTATTTTTATTACTACTCCTGTTTTTCTTCTTTAAATGCAATAAAATATCTTTTAGAGCTCATATATGTTATTTTAATACAATTTTATTACTTTCCCGATATTTTTTACTAGATATTTTATTCACGATGAAATATCCGCTAATATATATATAATATGTATAATATTTGCTGATATATATAACATATAATATTAGCGGATATTTCTTCGTGAATAAAATATCTAATAAATTATCGAGAAGATGACAAAATTGTATTAAAAAAATGGTATTAAAATATTTTATCGCGTTTAAAAGAAAAACAAAAGGAATAGTGATAAGAAATTTGCAGATGACGATAATATCATAGAATTTCTAATGCGAATTGTATGTTTTACAATTAGTTAAAAATTTTGAATATTTTAGTTCGATATAATCGATATCTCTACTCTAAAGCGATACCGACGTAATGAAGCGTATTTTAGCGTATGATAATCAGCTGTTGTAACGTCATTCGATTATGCGTCACGCAGTAGAGTGTAAAATAGAGAGAGAGTGCGATTTATTCTTTCGAATGACACGATCGTCTGCAACATTTTTCCATGTCCAAAGTACGGTGACGACGTTGTGCAGTGTTGACGTATTGTTGCTATGAAAAGCGATTTCTTTTAATCGAGAGAAAAAATGGATATATTATTAGCAAAATATGAACATCTTGAGAAAAGAATACTAGAAAATGTCAAATGCAACGGCATACAACACAGGTATGGTTGATTTTTTCCCTCGAAGAATGAGATAACCTTCAAATGCGAACCGGTTGTTTTTATTATGAATGTTTATTATAACGATTAAAATTGCGTTAATTTAATATTGATCGCGCCACACCGTTTATAGCAACGATAATCATTATTATTTAATATTATTCTTGTTAAGAATGATTGAAAAGAATGTTGGAAAAGTAAGGTTAGATTGACATATATTTATGTTATTTAATATTTTTATTGCAGACCAAACGCGAACAGCGGATTATGGTTGGGTATTTTAGTCGGTTTAAGTGCCGCAGTTACAATATTGAAAGAAGAGAACAGTTATTCTGAGATATGTTTGTGTGTAGGAACCGCAGGTTTTGGCCTTGTTCTTTGCTCCGTTTGTCTTTACATGCGACTTTCGATAAAGCAAGTTGCAGCAAAAGATTTTCACGCCATATACTTTCTGCCTGCAATTGTAACATCCTTGCTCTTTCTATTTTTAGCTAACAGAGGTATATCAATCTGCAAATTATTTTTTGAAAAAGCCCCGATTATATTGTGTTATAAATAGCATGTGTTTGATACATAAAATTGAATAATGAATGATACGCAATTCTGATTATATCTTTATATTAATTAAATAAGAATAGGACTGCTAACGAGTGTCGTATTGGGTTTAACTGTTGGAAGTCTGGGCACATGGAGTGTCCTGCAATTAATGTCAGCTTTTCCATATTGCTTCACAATGGGAGAGGCAACAGCGGTTATGCATAGTTTTGTTTTGTTTTTGATGTCAGCTGTTACCAATTTACCCTTGCGATATCATTTACCTCCAATTCATGACAATGATATCAGCACAGTTTTGTTGCAGGTAGTAAAATGCAAAAATCCAGTATCCTGATATCTTGCTTACTTTTTACATTTCCTTAACATATCATTACAGGTTGGAATACTGTATGTAGTGTTGGTGTGTCTTCTGTGTGGATATTTCCCTATCTTGCGTAATACGAAATACTTTTATTTAATGACAATCAATCTCATATGTTTTATAACTCTTCCAATACTTTACATTATTCTCGATCAAAATCCAGTAATGTGGATAATTTCTTTTGTTTTCAGCAGTCATGAAAGGGTAAGCAAATATATATAAAAATGTGATGTTTTATTATATAATTTACATTATTTTGGAAAAATTATATGAATTATTTATAAATTATTTATGAGACAAGAGATTATAAATTTAATTATTGATTTTATTTTTATTTGAAATGTTACAGATTGCAATAATTTTATATTGGGCAATATGTCTTTTGCTAAGCATCTTTACAATAATTTATCAGATATTATCAAAAAACCAAGCTACGACTTTGACTAGAAAATATTTTCATATATTAGCTGTATTTGTATATATCCCTGGCATGATATATGAGCCGTCACTTTTATATCTTGCCAGTGGCTTGATGTTGGCACTATGTATTATTATTGAGGTATTTATAGTTGTATCGCATATATCAGTTATTTAATGAAATTTCTATTTATTTCCAAATGATAATTGTTGATAAATTTATATTAGGTTATTCGATTTTTGAACATCCCACCTTTGGGAGGAGTTTTACATCAAGGATTTGCTGTATTTGCCGATGAAAAGGACTCTTTGGTCTCATTGACACCTATATATTTATTCTGTGGTCTATCGTTTCCCCTTTGGATGCCAACTAATAATTTGACACTATTGGTATTACTCAGTGGTGTGTTAACAGTAGGAATTGGTGATACTGCTGCTAGCTTTGTCGGTAGCAGATGGGGTTCACACAAGTGGTTGGATACGGAGAAAAGTATTGAAGGCACTGTCGCATGCATAGTTTGCCAACTTTGCATAATATTCAGTCTGACATGTTGCGGTAGATATTTCGATTCTTATATCTTTCCGACGCTTTCTTTATTTCTAAAACTATTGTTTATTTCTGGTTATTTATATTTTATCAGGTTTTATGGACAATTACTGGTTACTGCTGAGAAGTATTCTGGCAGCCATATCAATATCATTGATTGAAGGGTGCACAAATCAAATGGACAATCTGGCTCTGCCATTATTAATGTACGTGTGTTTGATGATATAAGCGCGTATTGTTCTTCCAAATGATGCTGATTGAATAGCTTAATTCAATTAGTTAAACTAGTTTTTACAGATCATAATATATCATTTCGTAGTTAATTTCTAACCGCCTTCTACAATAAAAAAAATGAGAATATATTTAATCGTATTATTTAACAAGTCGTGCTGCGCGCATATAATTAATCGCAATCAAAAATTGCGGATGGCTGATAGACTGCTTAATTTGTGAGAGATTTTAGGGATTACTTTCATTTGTTGATTGTGTAAAGCAATATAATAATAATAATATATAATTGGTATTTAGTTAAAAAGAGAGAGATGCAGCATGTGAGAAATGTTGCAATTATCTTTATACACACATATATGTTGTGTTATTAAGCAATGTTGCAGTACAAATATTTATACTTATAAAAGCGTAACACATATTTATGTATGTGTATATGTATATATTTTTACTAAATCTGTATGTATGTATATTTAACATATATACATATTTATGCAAGAATTCAAATTGTTATATAAACGTGTAAAAAATTGCATTGAAAATGCAATCGATTCAGAGGCGGAAATGAATGTGAAGATTATGTATCACATATAAGCTTTACTAACTTACTTTATTATGATTATAGAAACATCAATTATGTGCCTGACATATTTCGCTCATTCCCGACAAAGCATTTTTTATATGTAAGCTTTGTAAATTTTTCGATTAAGTTATTAATATATATAATATGAATAAAATATATTTTTCTAATTACATACTTAATTGTTGTTCTTTACAAATCATTTATATATATATATATGTATATGTATAAAATATGCATAAAACATTATAAGAAAAATCGATTAACATGTTCTTATGTTTTCAAGAAAATTGATTTAAATAGATTTCATTTTTCTTTAACATATTAATTTATTGTTTTTTTTCATTATATTTTTGAGATTGTTTGATTTTTTTTCTAAAGAACAGGGCGCCTTGGTGATTTATGAAATAATTATTTATTGAGATGTTTATTTTAGCGTTTTATTGACCACACAGCCTTAAAATTTGCTCACGCACAGTATTTTCTCGCGCGTACGCCGCACTCTTTAATCTATAATATAATATTTACGAATGCTTAAAAAGCACCGATACTTTATTAATTCGGCGTAACATAAAAAAATAGAGAAAGAGAGAGAGACAGAGAAGAGGAGGGGAAGAAAGAGCAAATCTTGATATACAGTATACATATGTACATACATATATTACGTGTATGTGTGATTTACTAAATTATAATTTAATATATGTATGAATACGTCATGAATTTAATTTAGCTTTACTTTCGCTTTTAATTTAGCTTTCTTATTGTTTTGATCGTTCCAATATTTCGTTAAACTGTTTAATTTCGGTGGAATTAATGTTTATTTAATTTATAACAATTATCGCGGTACGAGCTGATTTGTTGTGATAGTAAGGTGAAAAGTTGTCCGTGCGATTTTATGCAAAATCATACGCGATTGCAATCTTTAAAAAATTAGAATATTTTTTATTATAATGTACAATTATTTACTTATTATATAACAACCAAAAGAAGTCGCAAGAGAAAGAATACATAAAAGAATCAGAAGAATTAAATGATGAATTAAGAAGAACGATGATTTTCGAGCATTTCATACTGACGGTCATTATGTTACAGTGTGTCTGTCGATCTCGTGCAATCTTTTTAATCACACTCCTAGATGTTAGAGATTAGTTTGAAGATTAATATATATATATATATATATATATATATATATATATATATATATATATATCGATATTTATTCATGTTTGCAGAACAATTTTGCATAAGATCGTTCGTAAAAGAACTTTCACAAGAGAACGACAGACGGATATACATGCGTTGTATCGCTACGTATATACTACTTATATTTACTTCTTTTATATATATATATATATATATATATATATATATATATGTATACATTATATATATGTATATATAAGAGTAGTTGTATTTATAATTGTATATATAGCAATTAATATAAATAAATATCCTGAAATTCTCGATCGTGTAATGCCATTTGTTTCTCAGTGGATCGCCGTGTAAGACGACGACGTGTGTCGTGTTCACTATCTTAAAATGTACGTAAAACATATTCGGTGTATCTCTTGAGTTTCTTCGTATGATATATTGCGACTTTTTTTGTCATACTTTCGATCGCGATATTCGGATGCATTTCTATTATTACTCGCTTTTTCTCGCTTTCGACTTTCATGAAAATCGATAACTCGATATTTGCATTCTTTTTTTCGCGCGTATCACGGTCCTCCCATCCTTATGAAGAAAAGACAATGAATAATAGAGTGCACAGTGTAAATCTTATCCAAATTTAGGAGGATAAGAAAGATATTTTATGTATATTTTTAGTATGTGAAGAGAAATATTCTGCATTCTCTTTTCGGTTTAATATAAAGAATTATATTTATATGAAATTTCTTTTGAGGAAAAAAGAGAAAAAAATATATTATTTTTTGAAATAAGAGAGAAATATAATTTTGCTGTTTTTTATCTATATAATAGAATTTAAAAATAATTAATATTAGTTGCTTCTATTCAATTTTATAATATATATTGAATTTAAATTAAAATTTCCTGTCGAAACTCGTTGATAGAATTTTTGATACTTGTTTTTATTTTATTCTAAGTATTTGTACATGTAAAAAAGCAAAGAATTGCTGTTAAATAAACAAATCTATATAAATTTCAAAGTTGGACTGTTTATATATGCATATATAATGAAAATAATATATTTAATATTTTAAGAGATTAAATATTACGTCTATATTTACATGCAGCTAAATAAAATATCCTTATCCTTTTAAGTTGGACAAGTTTTGCACCGTGGAGGAATGAATTGCGATAAAAAAATAAGCATTCGTTAATTATGCGTTGCTGATTATTGACTTTCATATTCGAAATGTTTCAAGTGTCGCGCTGTCTTGCGATCTGCGAGTGTTGATTTGAATATTAATCGATCTTATATAATATATTATCCATAGTAGCATTAGCAAAGAAATTTATATAACATAGAATATGTGTTGAGACGTGTCAAACAAAAAAAAGTCAATTATTTTAATGTTACAATGTGTAATTAAACTCTTATCTAATTCAGATGAGCAGGAAGTATGTCCTTCAACTACTTTACTTCCGATGCATAACGAAGCTGATCATAAAAGTGATGACTGATTTTTTAAAACGCCAACACCGAAAACAGTGATTTAATTTAAACTTTAGATCCTTGCTACTGCGATAAAACTAAATACGATTCGATTGATTCAGTGATTCGATGCACACTGAATAATTTAAATCGCACATGTAGTTTCTCATTATTTGCAATGCTCTAAAATTTAAATTAAACTGCGGTTTTGATGTCCAATGTTGTCACATTGTGTTTTAAAAAATCGGTCTCATTACTTTCTGCGACATATACATATGACGTATACACGAGATTATTAATGTCTCGAGACATGAATTATTTATATATTGGGGCGTATGTATACGGAGAATACATGTATACATGCGTTTGCCGCGATAAATTTTTTCATGCTAAGCCATTAATAATTCTGTGTGTACATTAAATTTTTCCCTCACCGAGGCAAGGATTAAATACATTCATCACTTTTCGCGTTTCATTATATATGTACAATCGTAATGCGGGCTGAGACAATATTCGTAGTCCAGCTACTCTTAAAAGCAATAATATTCGATTCTCATTTATTATCGCTTTATCGCAAGAATAGAAAGGCGATTATGAAGAAAGTAACTCAAATTCCGAGGCTTTCTCTCGATATATTCGCTGATATATCATAATTTCTTAATTTGTTCGATTCCATAATTTTCTAAGATTTGCTGTGATATAGTATGTTACATGATGTAAATGCACACTTATTCGTTTATTTCGCTTCATTATGAGAATAGAAAAACAATTATAAACGAAATAATTCAATCTTGAAATATTCTTATTATATAATAATATATTACACATACATATATACGAAAACTTTCTACGTTAATGTAAATGAAACCTTAAAATCAGACCGTCGTATTAGCGATAGATTCAATAAAGATACGAGCCTTGAACTTTCGCCAGTCTCTCCAAGATAATGATGTACTCGCTCGTAGTTTGCATTTAACGAGATAAACACGTATTAAATTCAACTTTTTGTTTTAAAAGTAGTGGCGTAACTTTTCTACTGTTAAGGAGGTACAAACATCTAGGCAAATCGTAAAATTGATTTTTCATGTTTTATATTTTTTTTAATCTTTGATATTTTAAAAATATTCTCAAAATTTTAAGTTGAAATTGGAGTAACAGAGATATAAAATTTTTCTACAAAAAAGTCAAAAATATTCAAGAATATATGTATATACTTTTAAATAAAAACTTTATTTTAAAAAACCTTGTAGTTAAAAAAAAAAACATTCAGAGAGACGACTGTTATTTTCGTCTTTAGGTGTATGTACCTTCTTAAACGCGGATAAGCAATATGTTTCGAGGACCCGCAATATTAGGAACCGACAAAGAGAAAAAAGAAAATAAAATTATAATAATATAAAATAAAAATATAATTTTTCTTTCGCGTGCGCATTATAATCACAAAAGTGTCTATACAAGTTAAAATGTACAGATGTTTATTTTAATTTTTTTCTAGCTGCAAATGTGAAGCGGAAGAGGGAGGCCTCTTTCATTATTCTCCTTTAGGACCGAAAATTTACGGTTACGCCACTGCGTAAAATATACACTGTCTTTGATGTGATACGTCGCTCTGCAGTCTCGTGAAATACGATGAATCATGTAAATAAAATGGAGC
This sequence comes from Prenolepis imparis, assembly GCF_030444845.1. Taxonomy (NCBI): domain Eukaryota; kingdom Metazoa; phylum Arthropoda; class Insecta; order Hymenoptera; family Formicidae; genus Prenolepis; species Prenolepis imparis. Next base: position 6,327,196 of record NW_028141167.1, read on the forward strand.
AAATTAATAGCGAATTTTGTCAAATGCGTACACTGGTGTACATTTTTAAAGCCATTGTATACAAAAGTTATCATAATGCAGAAGCATTGCACGACAGCATCCCGATTATTGAAATAATAGCGTAAATTCTGCCACGCTATAATGAAGCTGAGCATTTTGTTAATGAATCGATTTTACGCTACTCACATTTTTATGTTATATGTTATACTCTGTGCAAGATTATTTTTAATATACACCGGTGCATTTTATTCGAATTCGCTGTTGAAAGATAAGAGTTGATTTGCTTCATATTTATCTATATGACACAATATCTAGCAATCGAAAGATCGACCGCTTCGCACGCATCAACACTCCTTTTCCATAGTCTCATTACTCAACTGGTCGGGAATCTTAATGTCTATGTTTATATCGTAAAGCATTCTGCAAAAGTCGTCATCCCTTAATCGCATGTATGAGTATATTAATATATTAACAGATTATATAAAAATTTTAAAATTAAATAATATTTCTTTAAATTCATTAATATTTAATTTCCAAGTATTAAATTATTAGGTATTTAATAATACATACATATATATGTATATACGTAATTTTATCTAAGATCCTTTATGTGTGTAAATATAATAGAAAGAAACAAAAAGTGATTTGTGAATTAAACTTTTTATATTATAATTATGATCTTTAATAGAGATTGAAGAAGATTTTGCGTGTTTTCTCAATTTTTGAAATCCATCTACTATAAAATATTATGACATTTTCATTTACAAATTCAAAAATCTCTCCCAATAACAGCGATTATGGGTGGACGAGCTATTCATTTCAAGCCTAATATACATTGAGTATTAGGTTTACAAAACAGATACCCCTATCTTCTCGTAGGGTTTCAAGGGTCGGATCAGTGATTTCATAGCGAAGGATATGGAGTTTCTAGGGAAATCGGAGATGTAGTGGGAGTTCGAACTGATACGTATATAGGGCCAGGAGAGACTGGTTACTCCCGTAGTTTGTGCCAATCGGCTATCTGTCGTCGCGGTGAACTGCATACCTCTTTCCAATGATTTACAGCGGAACCTTGACATTTTGGTCCACCGAACTCTAGCCGGCCAATTACCTAGACAAATCATATTTTTTACGATCGTTGCGATATTAACAGATTATCTTAATAAAAAATTATTCCCAACATACAAAATTAATATTTACGAATCTATAAAGCTAAAAAATAAGAAATATAACAAAGTTAGTTAGTATTCCATGTGAAGATATCGGATATTTTTTAATTATAATTTTTTTGTTTAATTTAGAGATGATTTTTTCTTATCGCGTAAACGTCGAGCGATATTTATTATTTATTAAATCTTCTTAATTATTAAAATTGCAAATTGTTTTGACGAAGCTTTAAATAAGAATTCTATTAAAATAATATTTATTTTATTATAAAACAAATGATTGTGCAAAATATGATTTTGTCATCTGTTTTTTCTCCTGAAATTTATTTTGTTAAATACTCAGAGAGAGGTTTCTAAGAATTAATTATTTAAAAACAATTGTGCATCGATATTTTAAACAAGAATTAATTGTAAATCATCTCTCTCTCTCAGCAGAATTTACTAAAAAGCATATTTATTGATTTTGGAATACTCTGCAGATATGACTTTATAAGAGAAACTTGAGAGAGAGAAATATAAAACGTATAATCCAATCAACAACGGGGGAAATGAAATATCGCGTCTTGAATGACAGAAGCGTGAAATTTACCTCATTTTTCGTAACTCGATCCCAGTCCAGTAGCATAAACTCGAGGCTGACATTGTTGAGTCCATCCGCACCATTCGGTATATCGAAGACAAATGACTCATTGAATACCGGACTGAGTGTACGTTTTTTCACGTGCGTCTTCTTTTTAGCAATACGTTGCTGGTTGTACAGAAGATAGATCTTCACGTACGGATCAGCAAGTCCGGTCACATCCATCTTAGGTAGATTTCGCGCTTTTAACACCACCACTGTCAGCCGGCTAGTGACTGGTTGCCAGCAAAGCGAGACTAGCAATTCTCCTCTTCCTTGCGACTGTATCTAAAAAAGAATAAGGGAAAAGAAAAGAACAATTATTCGCGCCCATAATGCAGTATTTATCATAGTATTTATCTAAAAAGTTTTTTGATCGAGACAGGATCTATTTTTCGAAACGAAAATATCGAGCTTTTTAAATAATTAAAGATTAAAAATAAGAAACTTTATATCGGGAAAAAGATAGACAGAATTAAAAGTAAATTAAGCCTATAATTATGTATATAATATGTATATAAATATGTTAAAAATTATAACCTTTATATATATGTATATATTTTTAGACAAGTTTCAAGCAAATTTATAATAAGAGAAAATAGTCAAAAAGCTGTGTTAAAAATATTTGCTGGTTTTTTGTAAGATATATTGTATCATTAATTACTAATTTTTTAATTACTTAATTACTTTTTAAATTAATTTATTAATTACTAATTACATTATCTATTTTTTCGAGATATTTACCTTCAAACTTCTAGGGCATATTTTTCGACAGAGAGATATTTCCTGATTATCTGCGTCTTCTAAACCGGGTACTGATGATAAAGCACATGTCAGTTCTCCGATAATATCATCGCGAGAATATCTGTCGAAACTCAGCACGATGAAGTGTAAGCTAATTTTCTGAAATCACAATTGTCAAATAGGTTACTATCCTTCTTTTAAAAAACAAATTTATTATAATTATTTTAATTAATTAAAAATCGACACGTGCGAGAAATGCGGTTTGAACGAAATTAAGTGTCATAATTCTACCTGAAGTTGACTCTGTGATATGCCGAAAAACGTGAAGTCTTCATCATATACCGGATCTCTAGTGTTTCTGAGGACTCTAGTTTTTACGTGATGCTGCTTGTCGGGCAGCAATTGTAGCTTTACGTAAGGATCACTGGTTGCATTCTGTTGGCCTCTGGCAGGCAGCCCTTTGCATTTCACCACTGTCACCGCGAGCGCATTTTGTTCACTTCGGTAGCGCAGCTTGAAGACTAGCTGGCCCAAGTTATCCTTATTATTTTCTGCTGTTTGACTCTTCTCACGCTCAACCTTTTCATTATTCTCTAGCTCAGCCTTGTCGCGTTCATTCTCTATACTCACAGCAACTTCGACGGGCGGGGTCTGTACCGGTGTACCTATATCGTTATTGCAAAAATATTGCTCAATAGTTTCTCAAAATAAAATTAATTGTAAGAAACACGTAGAAGATTGAAAAATGTTGAAGTTAATTTTTTTTAGATTAAAGATTAAAGCAATATTAGTGAAATATTGAAAAAAAGGAGACAGAAACTATTTTGAAGATATTAACTTGTGCAATTCTTGTAAAATTTCTATGTAGAAACATAAGAAAAATAATTGTAATTGCATATAATAGCTCAGTATTTAAAGAATTTTCGAGTAGCTGAGCTATAATTTTGTTATGAATTTAAGTAAGATTTATAATTTAAATATTTATATTTCTTGATAGAGAAAGAAAAAGAGTTTTTAAGAAAAATCATGCAAAATAAAAAATAATTCATCATATACAAAAAAAGATGAAAATGTGACATATTACACCTAAAGGGATAATTTATTTTTACTATATAACACACAAGAAGATTAAAATAGTACCAACCATTTTCATAATACGTTTTTCAGTGAAGAATTCTTATTATCTCTATTAATGAGAAGAATATAAATAAAAGGAGGAATTAAAAATTAATTAAAAAAAAAAAGAGGAAGAAACAGAGAATGTGACATCACACAGAAGCAAATATTCGTTTTGGAAACGAAACAATATGTTCAGTATCGTTTAGTATAACATACCGTTAGCCAATTCATCATATTACGATTGTTACCTGCGCTCTGCGGTGTTCTAGGCTGAGATGCGGGATTCGAAGATTGAGATCCGGTCGGACTCGGCGTTTGTCCGCCTGAACCAGGCGGACTTTTGGCCGGTCCCGTCGGTGATGGGCTCTTTTTCAAATAGTGGCTTGTGCTACCGGGACTCTTAACTGCCGTAGGCTTCCGGTGCGGCGGTCTGAACGCCAGGGACTTGTCGGAGCTTAGCTTGGTGTGCTCGCGACGTCGTCGACAAAGCCACCAGGTCATCGCGACGGCGCATAATAAGAAAGCGGCGCCGAGACATAGCGTCACCAGCGTCGCCGTCGAGACTGTAATCACACGCTCTTCGATTTCACCTCGTTATTACATGAGAGATCTATCATATACGACGCAACCTCTCACGTGATGTCGCACGAGGACAATAAAAAGAAAGAGAGAAAAAAAGGAAGGGGGCACGAATTATGTCAAGTATTATTACGATTATCCTAGAGAAATGAGACCTCGCGACACGATGAAAGTATATGAAACATTGCTGAGAAGACGGAATACTTTTACATTTTATTATATCCTTTTCGATGACATAAAAGTTATTAATTTCACGTACGCCGATGTATTATGTAAACTTGTAAAGTATATAAAATAAAATCAACATCAATTATTATAAACCATCTGAATGCATCGCGTGACACAACATGGGTTAATTACTCCGATGTTTCATGGATTTGCATAGTCGGGTTAGTCGATATTGAAATGTGTGCTCCACTAAACATTCCAGTACTTTCCACGATGGAATTATACATCGAATTCATCATAATGGATTGGCGATTATCATAATCGAAACGCGATTCGATTTCATTACAGTGTCGGAGAATTATAATTACCGCGTGATTCTCCAAGGAATTACGCAGTTGCAAGGGACAAGAGCTAACAGCTGTCGGCGACCTCCATTCTGAACGATGTCGTCGTTAGATATTGAATGTCGCGAATGATGGATGAAGAATTTTAGCTGATTTTTTGGAGCTCGCGCACGATGAACAAACGAACGAAGCTATCGGATCTGATATCGATGAGCGATTTTCAGAAGGGATGAAAAACGTCCGGCGATATACTTACCGGACTCGACAGGTCGAATGAGAGGCCCACCCTCCGTCACTCCACCGACCATCTTTGGCCACGCTGCTACTTGAGGCACACGCTAAAGAGATGCTTTTTTATCCGCCTTTAGATCCGGTCACAATGCACCGAACGAATATTTACGGGCGACGTGCGGCCCGTCGTCCGCGGCACTCTACTTCCGATCTTCGGCCGAAATGCGCGCGGATCAATAGCCCTTCCGTGAAGCGGAGCTTGCGCGGAGAGGATGACGTGCCACCACCGACGAAGGAAACCATCGACGGCATCGCCGGAAGAATGCGACGGTCCGCGAGATGAAATAGGGTGGCCCCGCGAGAGTATCCGCAGGTGCGATTCGCGCGGCTGACGCACCGTCTGATTGTGAGATTGGACTGATCAATTTGACAGATCAATACAAGTAATTATAATTGGTCGATCTTCATTAAATTCAACTCTCAATTTTAAAAAATAATTGTTTTCTTATGCTTTATACAATACGTAGAACGATCTCTGTTTATTATATAACTGATTTCGGTTTATTATTCTCGCATGTATATATAACATTTTTCGTGCAAGTATATACACGGACTGAATCATTAAAAATTATCACATTCTCCTAAATTATTTGTTCTATAAAAAATGTTTTATATAAAAATTAGTTCCAAGGTACATTTTTTCTACAAATATTTTAGAATTTATTAAAGGTGGTAACTTTTATAAATTAAATCCTAATTCTCTCTCTTTCTCTCTCTCTCTCTCTGTGTATATTTGAAGTTCTTTGTATACAAGTTTCAATTTTAAATATAATCTTTAAAAGAAATAATTTTAAAATAGAAAAATTTGCCGGAATATTCTTATATTAGAATAAAATATCAGAAAATATTTCTGTAATAATTAATATCTAAAATATATGAAGTAATATTTTTTAAAAGCTCAATTAAAATAACACATAATGTATTGTATTTCTCTTTATATAAGTCACACACAATGTGCAAGAGAATGCTGAAACGTAGTTTCAAATTACATTAGTAAATCAATATAGAAAAGGAATCTATACTGTCTTGAATCTCGAATAAAACTACGGAGATATCATCAGATGAATAACTAGTGTACTTATAGAGAATAAACTAATGCATTTAGCCATCACAGCTAGAGCTTTGTTTTCAATTATTGATTAATAAATATTAAACCAGAATTTAAAAAAAATAGAGAAGACATATTTGTCTACGAGAATACTAAGAACTAGTTAAAATTTATATTTATGATCTATACATTTAAATTTTACATCTCACTAAATTATTTTACAGTGAGACTCATGTTATTTGTATCATGATATTTTTTCTCAGAAGTTCTACATTTCCGGCTAAACTCGAAATGATGACATTATGGGGGAGTATGTATATAAATTATGTCGATGTGCGACTTAACTTTAAATTTCAACGCGAGTGTATGAACTTTACGACCGATCGAATTGTTATTCTATGATGTTCAGCGGTTGATATTGATGTGACATCGCGTTTTTATCGTGGCATTTTAAATCCAATTTCGAAAATACGCCGGACGATATATGTATGTGTAATGCTACAGTAAATTTCGATGAGTCGATGATACAATATGGACATGTTACATCATGTGTCATTATTTCTGCGAAATTACGAATACATTCGCGAAATTACGAATAATGATCATCTATAACAAATTCTCGAAATTACGCTAACGAGTTGGAAATTTGATAATAAAGTGAATTTCTCATATTGTTGCCAATTTATTGATTTGTCAATAAATTGTTCCGTTTCTGATAACAACTGAAAATCTCTCTCAAGTAATCTCATTCAAATTATAGCAATATATCAATACAAATGAGTTAAGGAATTTATATATATATAATAAATACAATATATATATATAAAATTAAATAAAAACTGTGCTCTACTGTATTCTTAAGTATTTTATTTTTCGACGCGCAAATTGCGTTGCATTTTGCTCTGGATCGATGACTATTTATTGCGCAATGTGACCAAACAGAAACGATACTCATTAATTGATATATTTTTTTATATAAATAAAATTATAATCTTCTCATCTTTATTATTTTTAATTATTCTTATTTTTGGTATTATAATATTGAATACATAGAACAATCATTAGAATGAAAAATTTAAAAATATAAATAAATTCTTATATTTTAAGGATTTTAGTTAAACTAACATAATATTTAAATTGCATTTAAAAGTTATATATATGTATTATAAATCTTAACCTTTTAAAGTAAAAAAAATTACATTTAATTTCGACTTAAATATTGATTATTTTAAATTAATCTAAAAGATCTTTTCTTTTAATTGAGATCAAAAAAGAGGTTAATTATTGTTAATAATTAAATTGAGATTATCTCCTAATCTCCTAAAATCAGTTTGATTTTAATCAATTTTGATATAAATTTAAATTAAATGAGATATTAGAATTGAATACAAGACCGAAATTTAAAAAAGTAACAAGGTAAGGTTTGTTTTTTACACAATCTAAACTAGAGCTAAAATAATCTATTAGATCTAAAATATTCATATAATGTATAAATAAAAAAATGAGTATAAAATTAAATTACTTGTATAAACTGTTAAAAATAATTAAAAATATAAGCAGGTCATATATATAAAAATTTTTGGAATAGAAAATTCTGCTTGTCGTCTCGAAGAGTTTCGTGCCCTGCCAGGTTGCCTGCGCGTTTTAGAATAAAGACGGCCCTGTTGGCCGCAATGTTGATGTCGACCACGTCACTCGTCGTCTGCGCAAACCGGATGGTGTACTAACGTGTCTCACTCTTACGAGTGCTCGATATAGCACGAGCGACGCGAGCAGTGTAGCACAAGACCGCATAACGTGTTAAATCATCAGTGAATACGCAACGCAAATGGAATAATCGGAGGTATCGTTCGGAAAAAGGAAAGAAAAAGCGGAGTAAATCGATCAATATGGGTCTTAAAGACTTCCGCATAGCATTTGATAATCAATGGAGTACGTATTATCCGGGACAAATCGTGACAGGTAACATCGTCATCGTCTTGGACAGTACAAAAAAAATTCGCGGTAAGTCCGACTATTAAAGATAAATAATTGATTATACAATAAGTATATATATATGATTGAAAGTGAATCATTAACTCTCAGAATGTAATATTGTTTTACAAGATTATATATGTCTTGTTTATTATAAATTTCATTTTTATTTATATTTATATTAGTTCTATCGATGGCTTTCATTACACCTGTTTTATTTTCGTATAATTTAATTTCTGATTCAGAAGAATGATTGAAAGTACCCTGGTAATCTAAAGTATTGTTAAAAATATGTTATTGTATAAATTTAATTTATAGGATGTATATTAGGCGCAATTTATGAGTGGGTGTTTATTGTTGACATAAATAGTTCATGACTTTCATTTGTCTTTGGAGTTTGGTAATAATTTTTTAAATATTTTTTAATATCACTAAACTATAGAATTATATACAATAATATACAATTGTTGTATTGTAGATTTTATTCTATATATTATTTATAATCTTTATATTGTTATAATTAAAAATGCAATATGAATAAATCGCTTACGATAACTATCATATACATATATTTGTAATCAAACCGTGTATGTGCGTATAAATAAAAGATTTTTGTTTTATTTTATCTTTTATTAAAAGAAAAGACAATGATTTTGAATATGATATATACAATAAAATATCTCGTCTGTTGCATTCTACAATCTTTTTCTACTCTTGCAACATGTGTGTTAATTATAGAACAATGACACATACACCCACACACATATGCATACACGCATGCGTATTCTCGCGTTGGTTCGACACTTTGATCGCTTTCTAAACATTGTTTTGTATTGCTAAAATATATTACATCGAATATGAAGAGGTAGTGTTGAATGTTTTGAAAAGAGATTTTACGTTTGCATCTTGATTCTTTTAATTAAGACGGATAAAATAGATCTTATACATTCGCAATAAAGCAAATAATAAGCAAATGCTTAAAAAAATAAAGCAAATTAATAAAATAATTTAATATACAAATTTTTTTTTTGCAATTTTTTTGAAGCAAATTGATGAAATAATTAAGAAAAGAAGAAATTAATAGATATAGAGAAATATTCTTTTCTATATTTATAACATATCTCTTCTATGCATAAGGTATAAGTGTGAAAATAAAAGGGGAAGCAAATACTTGTTGGACGACCGACAAACAAGAGATGGACGAGAAGGGACAATATCGGGATGAAACTCGAACTGTTACAGGGCACGAAGAATATTTCGAGACGAAATACTACTTGATTGGATCGGCCTCGGGTAAGGTCAAATTGTCCATCATGTGCAATCAAATCTTTCTTAATAAACGTCAAGATCAAACAAATTCTAAAACATAACATTCTCTTTCAATTTTCATTCTATTGCCTTTTATATGTTTTTTATTAGGTGGAGAAATTGAAATACAATCGGGGGAACATAAATTTCCATTTACATGTTCTTTACCGACAAACTTGCCGAGCAGTTTCGAATCTGACTTTGGATATGTTCGTTATATCATTAAAGCTACCTTGGATCGGCCTTGGAAATTTGATCAAGATGTTAAGAGTCCTTTTACAATCATCGCTCCCTTGGATTTAAATCAAGAACCCGGGGCGACTGTTTGTATCAAACTTTTTTACATTAAATATATGTTTAAATTAAAGATATATAGGATATATTTAATTGAATTTAGAATTTCTCAATTGAAATTTAGAAGTATATTTTCAACTCTCAAATAGGTACTCTATTATTATTAATTGCCTTTTATATTATACAAATTAAAAATTAATTTCTAAATAATTATATAATTTATATAATTAATAATTTATTAATTTTAAATAAATAATTTAAATAATTAATTTAATAAGTTTTTAATTTTATTAGGTATTTACTAAAAATACTTATTGAAATTAGAAGATTTATGAAAAAAATATTTTAATATTATAATATGTATTATATTTTTATACGTGTAAGGTTTTACCTTATACTGTACTATTATAATTATTGTAACATTTATTATGAATTCTAACAAGCAGTCTAATTCTGTGGCATTGTGAAAAATTAAATTTTCATTATGATAATACAAACGAGAAATATAATTGCATTTTCAGGAACCTGTGAGGCAAGAAATGTCTAAAACATTTTGTTGTTTATGCTGTGGCACGCCACCTTTAACCGTAAATTTTTCATTACCAGTTCGAGGATACGTGCCCGGGCAATCTATGCCGATAAAGATAAACGTGGAGAATTTGTCAAACGTTGTTGTAAACACCATCAAGCTCGTGCTCTGTAAGGTATGTGACAATAATTTAGCTATCAAATTTTGGCACATTGGAATCGAGCAACGTCTCTCGATGATGTCTTAAGGCTTAAGGTGCGAGTTCTGGTCAAGAAGTAATAACGTATCGTGAAGTCCAGATCGTGACTTTTCGCGCTACCACACCACACACGGACACTAGAACGGAGGAAATTGTAGTGACGGAAGTCAGCAAAGGACCGGTCGAGGGAGGTGGAACTGCCGATTATGAACAACGTTTGGACGTTCCGCCTCTTCCACCATCGAACCTCGCTAATTGCAATATTATCGACCTCGAATATAATTTAAAAGTCGTCGCATGCGTCGAAGGATGGTTAGTATCTTTTATATTTATAGTTTACCTTAATTTTTTTATATGTATGTGTGAATTATACAATTTATAAAATAAAATTTTAATTAATTTATTTGTAATTTATGTCCTTCTGTTTTATATAATTCATACTTTGCGATATTTTAATTTCATGCTTTGTAGGTATCATCGAAATTTATCTGCCAATACACTTATTTTTGTGGGAACGATTCCGCTCGCTATTTACCATGCTCCAAGTGCTCCGGCTGCTGAAACGAATGGCGATTATTCAACGAAGCCGCCCGAAGCTGGTTTCGTAATATCTTCGGCGAATACTGCGCTGCCTCCATTACCGGAGTCCAATTTGTATCCAAATTTACGTAAGATTGGCACAATAATCGATATTTTCCGATATAAAGAAAAGAAAAACCTTGATTAATACACACTAAAATAATACCATTTATGATAGCAAGTTTATAAGATTCATGTTGTTTATTCGTTTTTTTTGTTTTCTAAGAAATTATAGCTTATTCATAGAAATAATTTCTGATAATTTATCTTTCAGCTCCGCCATCCTACGAGGAGTCGTTAATTAATGCTAGAAATCTTCGCGAACGCGGAGAATCGGAATATGTTTATGGCCTATCTAATCGTTTTGCACCTAAATACCCGGTATATAATTTTGCTCCCGTGCAATAAAAAGGGAATGAAAGATATTGCTAATATATTAAACTTTTTGCAAAATTCTTGGGACACATATTTTGCTGCTCTGGTGATAAGAGTTCTCAAGAATGCACGTGAATTGCTAAATATTCGTATACTCAGTTTTAAATAGTCAATTCGTCAATCAGCGTTATTTAGGAATGAATTATAAAACGCACAATTTTTTGCATATATAATGAACTAATGATTATAATGCATATATAATAATCTAATAAGCAAACGAACAATATGCTTCTATAGTTGGCATTTATATTTTTATACACGTATTGAATGCAGATTAATAGATATCGAACAAACTCTCGTCTAATGGTATATTTGTTTATATTAATATATTTATACAAATATACATATATAAGTACGTACAATTTTATATATGAAAATATCGCAACATGAGACAAGGATTTCAGATTGATGATTATTGCATTAATAATTTTGTGTGTAAACGCACACTTCTCAGAATAATGCTGCATATAAGTACATTATGTGTGATATATATTATAGTCATGTGACGTACGATGAAATAAAAAATCGAATTTAGAACGAGTATTATATGTGCTTCATATAATTGTTAATAAAAAATACATTTTTCAGATTTTATATAATTTATTTTAATATATTTTATTTTAATGTATTCCCAAAGCTAGAAAAATTAGGAACTGATGGATTAACTGGTTGAATGGAGATGAGATTTCAAGATTATCGAGATTAGAAGAATGTCAATGATTTTTAAGTTTTCAAAATTATGACTTGGAAAAAATTTTTTGTCAATTGTGAATTATGTGCTTCAAGCTAATTAATGTGTTTCCTTAAACATATTTTTATGTTACTACTAAAGGAGATATTTTGGAATTTATTGGAATATATTGGGTATTTTCAGCCTGTATATTGTTCAAGATTAATCATAGAGTAAGTACGTTATATATCATAATGATATATCGTGCAGTAATATAATTTTAATATACATTTTTAAATTTTGTATTTAATGAGTTTAACAACTACACACGCGTCTAAATTATGAAACGATTTTAATATAATTTGTATGATCAATAGCATATCAACTTTTATATGCGATAGCGATTGTATCTAGAAAATTAACGAGGCACGTTATTGTTTTCTGTGGAATTAATATTGTTTCTCTGTTTCGCAAAGATAATAGTTGTATTCTTATCAAGCTGAGATCAAATGCATAGTACATTGCATTTATCTTTTGTAGCTTGACAAAGCATATGTCTCGATTTCGCGCTACATTTCTGCAGTTTTTCACTGTCACGCGTGGCATTATCTTAATCAAAACGCGGATCTCTAGGCATTGTCTGTACACACTGTGTAAAAAATTTTCAAGAATTTATTAAATAATGTTAATAAATTTATTACTATAAATTTTTTACGTGAAAAATGTCTTTTAAACCTGAGATAGGACATATATAAGACATGTATTTTATAAATTTTAATAACGTATTTTAATGATATATTTTATAAGAAAAAAGATAAATCAATATCATACATTCATATTTGGATTTCCTTCCTTGTTAATTATAATGATATTTCAGAATCTTATTCTTTAAAGTAAAGTTGTTTTGAAAAGAGATCTGATTTATACAATTTCTCATCGAATTAATTATATAATTTTATCAATGGAATATAAGATTATATTTTTTTAATATTATTTAACTAAATATTTATGGTTATAATTATTATGTACAAGTATTAATGAGAATTATGATATAATTTAAAATATATCAAGTAATATAATTTATTTTAAAAAATACACATAATAAATATCTGTTATAATTTATAAAATCATCATAAAGAGATTTATATAATTAAGATTTGTGTTATTCAAATAATATAAACTGGAGAACCATTATTAACGAGTATACATATTATAGTGTGTGAGTTTATATTCAAATTTATATTTAAAAATAATCTCATAAATTATTTAAAGCCACAAATTATTATTCAGCCTCCATGCTTTTTATATATATACGTGTATATACATACATACATACATACATATATATATATATATATATATATATATATATATATATATATAAACGCGATTCATGATTTAATGTATATAATTTAAACCTAGTTAATTATGTGTGAGATCTGGAAACAGTATTTGCCTTTGAACTAATGATCAATGTTGCGCAAATATTATTACTTGCAAGAGTACAGTATATATTATATAACTAATCGAAAAAAGTCTTGAAAATTTTATTTAAAAATATGTGCAGAAATGCTCTTTTAAATAATTAAAGCTATTTTACTTCTTCAAATGTTTCCTTTATTATATGATACATAAAATTATAAATAAAAGTTTTGAATTTTGTTGCGAATATATATTTCGTTTATGTAAATGGGCTTTGTAAATTATTTTTTTTTTTTTCAGTATATTTCATATTTGATCAACTCTCTCTTCATGAAACAACTATATGCTCAATTGAAAAATTACGAGATGTAAAGAGTTTCTTTGAGACAACGCGCTGTGAATCTCGGTCGACTATATGCTCGGCAAGAAATATGACAATAATACACGGTCTTGGTCGATGATGTAACGATATCACTGGACAGTTTCTTTTCGCGGCCTTGAAAGCGCGAAATGAAATATTCGTGAACCTCGTGATTTGACTTGTTACGGATGTTCAATCAACGAAACAAACACGGGACGGAATTCGAAGAGTTTCGCTAATGTATTCTTGTATTACAATCGAACAGATCATCATGTTATTATTACACGTTATTACATTATAATGATCCTTTTGCATTTACGATGTTACCACGACGTCACATGCTTATACGTAACGATTTTCTACATTGTTGATGACCTAGCTGATGTTTTGCTCGACGAATTGATTGCAATCGTGTGATTGTCCGCGACATTGTTATATATCGCGCATTATTGGCGGCAATATTTAGATTAATCATTCTCGCGGTTGACGGCAATATTATGCATATTGACTACTATGCTATACTTTGCAGGTGTATACTTATCTTGTCAATTACGTAAGCAGAGCGACAGTAAACGTCGACATAGACCTTTCTGATAAGTCGTAACTCGTAATTTTACTACGAAATAACTACTGGAATTTTGACTCTCCAATATACGACATCTTTTGCGATAAAGTAATGAGGTGAAATTACGATAACTTTGAGCAAGGATGACAGAACTTTATTAAAGTTTTAGATAGAAAAATTTTTTCACAGTTAAGAGAAAGAGAACTTATTTTCAAACTATCTTCAAAATACATTTTTTAAAATATTGATTTATGATAATTTTACTTTAAGCAGCTTTATAACAATCTCTGTTTTTTTTTTAAATATAGGTTTGAAATTTTAGAATTTTAATTATATAAGCTATACAATTATGTGGCGTTAGATTTGATCTATATTTATTGTGCATATATATATTATGTGATAAAAATGCTTTGAAAATATCAAACAAATGTCTTTACAACCTTCCAGGAATTGACTGAATCTTGACTGATAATCGAGTTAATATATGATCTCACACAACGTCATCATCTATTATTATTCAGTTTTATTGTATACCCAATTTCGCTTCTATTCAATATTTTAATATAAATTTTCATAAATGTGTACAATACATCACCGATTTCCAAAGGATTTTTTGTTTAAAGTATCTTTTTATATTAGCAAACAAACTGAACGAAACTAATAGAATTTCATAATATTCTTAAAAATTCATTCTTTGTGTGATAAATTACTGCTTTCAAACAAAGTTGAAAAAGTTTTAGATAACGAGATTTTTTAAATGTTTCAATAATTCATACAAATTGATCATTTAACTAATATTTTATTTAATTAATAATTTTATTAATCATTTAAATCACAAACACACATAGATACACACATATATATATTTTAAATTATATTTAATTGGTATTTAAAATGTATTGAATTGCATTAATAGTATATAATGATGTATATATAAGCGAGAGAAAGAGTGAAGAAATTTATGTATTTATATATATTGTAGATTTATCTTCTTTTTATGACATATTTCTCAGTGAATTTTATTTCAGAGCCGAATAGATATAAAACAACAATCGTGTAAGACGAGCGACATTCTCTCGCATCGTCAATCAAGGCTATGATATAGAATAAACTTTAGTTCGAAACTGTCGAGGTCGTGATGGACTCTATGCCTGCATTTCGACCTCGTTGACGATCGATAATTCAAACCATATCGATAAGCGGAAGCATCGCGCGCCGGGATGTAACGGCGAGTGACGTCACGTGTTTGCTGTGTGCTCTCGTGTTCAAGTAATAAAGTAAAGCGGCGTCATACAAAAGCGATCTATAATCAGCGCATCCCGCGCGTCGGCCTCAGTTTATAGCTGAGACTTGTCAGACAGGCGATTGCAAGCAACCCCCTGGGGCGACGGTTGGTACTCGCCGAATAATCTTGCCATCATGGAATCATCGAAAAGTTGGCAACCCTGTCTACACGTAGATTCAACATATAACTTCGTACCATGACCCTCGTTAGGGGTTGAAAGTGCCGTATACATGTCGGGCGTCTATATGATTGCTGTGTTCTCTTCAAAGAAGAGGATTTTTCGCAGAAAGAGAGAAGAATAGAAAGTAAAGTATGTTCACAATTAACTTGTGCTCTTCTAATCCTGTACAAACAAAATTAATTTTATTATAAATAATTCTGTTTCTTCTTATTTTGTAATTTTTTTTTTTTTTTTAATATTCCTAGAATTGTATTCACTTTAAAAAAATATATTATTTGACTTCTCACAAGGACTCACTTATACAGTCTATTTCTTAACAATATAAATTTATAAAAGTGTTTATTTCATTATTCTTTTCTCATTTCACCTCACTTTATGATCATTATTCTACAATTAAACTATAGTTCACTCAAGTTCAATCTTCAAAAATAAACTGTCGGTAAAAATGGCATATTTAATAATGAATTATTGTTGATAGTCACAGAATCAGTAGTCGAATCCCAGTTTGCGCCACCCTTGGTCGTGCTGGGCTGCGTGCCGGCACGTGCGCGGTGCGCCGAGGCGCGCGTGTTACACCTCCTGTCAGACTCGTTCGTCGCGCCGCAGGACAACTTCCCTCTGTGGCCGTGGAAAAGACAGAGCCGATCGGAGCCGCCGCGTTCGTTCGGTTCTTTCGCATCACGGCCGTCAACGACAATCAACGACAATCACCTCTCCACAAATCCCCTTTTTCCGACGTGCGGCTCGGAAGATTTTATTCTCGCTTCTCGCGCGAGAACTGCAAGCGGAAGGATACACGTGTGCACACGTGAAAAAAAAAAGGCGAGCGACTCACCATTCACGAGACTCACGACGCTCGCGACACGTGTCGATTTGTACGCAAATATATACAAAGCGTATACATTATCGCTGTTATCGCTCGGCGAACGTAGCTGACAGGAAGTGCGGTCTCGACCGTCGCCTGCACACTCGCTGTTTTCCTCGCCGATTGTGACGGAGCTGACGTTGCGGAACCGATCGCGGGTCACCTGCTCGCGAAAATACGACGAGCAAATCGATGTCGCGCCGTGAGTCGGAACCGGGAGCGCCGAGCAGCTAGCACGCGACCTTTATCATCGTCCGGAGTCCCCTGCGACGCGCCGTCGTGTCCGAGGGAAGAGAAGAGACTGCGAGGACCAGTCAGCCTCGGCATTCTTGAAGACGGATTCCTAGGAGCATCGTGCGAACCGGGACCACCTGGGTTCCTCTTGCAACAGGTACGGCTCGAATTTGTACTATTTATTTATACCTCGTATCGCAATTTTGATTTTGATCGTCGTTAATTATCGCGATTATCAATTAGGAACGATCGATTGATGTCGTGATTAATCGGTATCATAATAAGTATATCGATGAAGTGTTCACGATAATGAAGCTTTCTTGTATTACTTTAATTCCTTTAAATACTTTGATTCCTTTAACAGGTCGCTTTAAGTCGTATTTCAAGATCGATTCCGAGTTAACTTACTCGCGACTATGATACTAGCGTTTGCATAATGGTCGAGCGTAAAGATTGAAATCGTTGTTTCGATCCATTTTATTCATGAAATTAGCACCAATCTAGATAAACATAGAATTGTTTCCAAATCACTTCTTCATGCTTAACACAACAAAGATAAGGAAACTTCAAAAGTGTTGAGTATTTTCGCGACAGACAATCTTTTTTGCATTTTTATCTTCTCTTTCGAGATAGAAAAGATTATGGGAAACTTATATGAGACGACACGCTACGTGTGTGCATACATAAGGCGTGAAGATTGCAGAGCTTAGATACTTGGATAAGATAAAATATTCGCACTCTTATAATATCGGTTGTCCCAATCTCTAATATACGTACATATACTTCTATATTCTATATGATTACAAGATTGTGCCGAAACAGCATGACGAAACGTTTTTTTTTCGTGACTCACGTCACGCGATATACATATACACGCCAAGTCGAGTCGTCGTTTATAAAAAGAAACATCGTACGAAGACCGACAATGTCTCGCCTCTCTTATTACGTTTGCATTGAAGAAGATAATTAACGCTGAATAATCTCGTCGTAAGAGGAAACAATAGCTTTTCGGTCGCAGTATAGTGTGCGCTTTTGTGTGTGTTGTTGAATCTAATAATTCACGTTCTAACAATAGGATGTTTGTTGTTTCTGCATTTCAATCATGATTATTCATCATCAATTATAATTAATTATTAAACGTTAATTATTCATTATCGGTATTATTTAGTTATTGATTACTATCGAACTTTTATAACAAAAGCAAAATAATTATTCTTCAAAATTTAAACTCACGATTTAATCGATTGGTTACGATCGAAAATTGGATAGTTTAATTTTTATAAATTCGTCGATAGAATTTTCAATAATCAGTCTATTTTATAACGATATTTTTATGGATACTCGCATGTCATATCCATGTTTACATATTGGTCTATCAATTCTATGTGACGAGTTTGTTTGCGCAAAATGGAAAAAAAAAACACGAAATTGACATTAACAGTTGGAAAATATTTGGTTGTGCTTGCACTATGAATAACTTCTTCGTTTCAATTCGATATTTTTACGTTCTCGTGTTATTTGCCTTCAAATATCTGTCGCACCCATTTTCGCTTTATGCATCTTAGTAATATTCGCTAATTACATATCGATTCCCTACTAGATATTTACACTGTACTCCTCGATTGTGATGAAGTAACGGACGTTACGTCTCGAATTAATTCTTTACCGGATATCTCTGTTTCATGCTACTGCTTGAAGAAAGAAAAGAGTGCATCTTTGCGCTCGCTAAATAACGAAGTGATTGCTCTTGTCCTTTTTGTCCTCCGCTTGTTTCATTTTCTCGCCGACTGCATTCTTTGTAGTCTAAAATATCAAGCTTGGGATTAGCCTACTTTCCGCATTATTTCAGAGCTTTGGCGCTTCTGCACAAAGAATACACGAAGTACATATAATTGCATACGTACGTAATTATTCGCCCTCACGTATAATATGCTCTCAGAAAAATATGATAACAAGCACTGTGCAAACGAATTTTCACAAGAATAGCTTGCGTTAATAATAATTTTGCGTTGTTGCTGAAAATGGAAAATTCTTAATTATATTTATGTTCAATAAATTTGGTTGTTGAATGTGCAATAACAAAATATGCAATATGTTTGCATAAAAATGGAGTAAAAAAATTAAATATATTACAATTTTTTTCTATTTTTTTTCTATAAATTAATGAAAATTATTTACATTCTGCATTTAAAAAAAATATTCAAAAAGAGTAGTAAGAATTTTGAGAGATTTTATTAATTGTATCAATTTTCTATTTTATGTTAAAATTTTTTAATTTTAAGAAAATTAAAAATTAAGTATTTTTTTCGTAAAATCTCCTAATAAAATATACACTAAAGCATGTTATTTTATTCGAAATAATTACTAAAACATTAATAAAATAAACAAAATAAAAAGGCTCTTATGATTAAATCAAAGAGGGACTAAAGGCAGGAAAGAGCCAGCGCAGTATTAATAAAATACTCATTAATCGACATAATCAAACATGAGTAAAATACTAGGTGCACGCGATAAAGGATGCAAAAAAGACATAGTATCACGCGATAATATAATGGACATATGATATTATACGAGTATATGTATTCATCAGTGATTCTTAAATATCTATTTTTTTATCGAATTATTTTTGGTTATCATAAGATTGAAAAAAGGAAATATGTCGATTATTCTCAGTACTGTGTTGCAATAAAGTTCAAAAAATTTGCAATTAAAATGCAGCGCGATAAAACTATTTTTGAACATAAATGTATTGATTTGAGAAATTTTAGACTGCGATTATATAAACATTAGAATAACAGATTAGAATAATGCCCGTCGTTTTTTTCCGCTTGTAATCGTGATTGAAAATTTCTCAAATTGTTAGTTCGAATTGATTTCATTCATTATATTTTGATCTTGCATTTACTCTTATGGGCCTCGAAAATTAAGATGATCATAACAGGAAATTAATATTTTTCGAAGAAAGTGTAAATTGAACAATAAGTACTAAATAAATAAATTAAAGAGCGATTAAACTTAATAAAATATTTAACACAAACAAATAAGAATGTGATAAAATAAAATAATAAATATTTACACATTAAAATTATAAAATAATATAAAATAATATAAAAATTTGCTTCTCATTGTTTTCAAATTGTATTAATTTAAATCGTTGTATTATACGTATTGACAAATTTAACATTTCCTTGAATATCAGCCTGTCAACTCTCTAGCATTGAAATCTTTTCTCTCTCTTTCTTTCTTATTTATATCCGATATAATATTCGAACTTTAACATTATTATGTCCGACAAGATGTTTCAGATTGTATTTTTTAACATCTTATCCTTTCATCAAATTATAAAAAAAAGAAAACTAAGTGACGTTCTAAGTAAGAGAAAAAGAGAAAGAAAGAGGGAAAAAGAGAGTTATATAGTATATTTTTATATTATTTTATACATATTATAATAAATGATATTGATAAATGAATTAAAGGAGAAAAATATATCTGTATTCCAAATCATTATTTAATAAATTTATTGCGCGTAAAAGATGCCTCATGACGCCAAGTGAAAACAAGGAAAATGTCAGTGGAACCTTTCGCCGTTGACTAAAATAGTTAAACACAGAACGTCACGAATACTGTCATGAAAGAAATAGCTTGTGGATCTTCTTGCAAATAGAGCTCGGAATTTTCCAATGACCTTACAATTGAAGACCTTACAGTTTGAATTTCGAGCTCAAATTTTAAATTATTTAAATCTTTATAGATTTGGAAGTTATAATAGTTTCAATTTAAATTCATATAAAAATAGCATAGGTAAATTAGGTAATGTTTATTCTAAGAAAAAAATTAACAAGAATAGATTTCCATTTTTGCTAACTTTTTTTTGTCCGAACAGTCTCAGCTTCGGATATTATGAAACAATCAAATAATTAATTTTATAAACAAATTCCGAATTTCCGACTAAATTGCATAGAATTTAATGAATATTAATATATAGTGAAAAGAATTTAAACGAGACAATCGAAAAAATCGTTTGTAAAATTGAGAATTATTTTACTATTTCTATTTTGGTTAATTAATTAGAAAGATTAATATTCAGTTTTATTAACATACACATTTTTCTTGAAATAGATGATAGTAGACAATTACATCTTTAAGTGGCCTTAAATGTTTTTGGTACTGGATTTTTAGTAAGAGAAAATCTTTTCCGCAAAGTTAAACGCAGTTCTTTAATTAAAACACTGTAGAATGAATGACTTACGATAATATTAAGAATAATCGGATAGTCAAAGCTATTGAGTAACGAGTACTATAGGCGACAGCTTTTACACAGGTTGTATTATAACAGCGGATCAATTCATGTATTAAAAATTAAATTCTTTTGGAGTAGTTCTTAGAAGCAGTTTATTCGTAAAAAGCAGTAGAAATTGCTGATTTGTTGTTTAATAAATTTCTTGTAATTAATTTTTCTACAATTATGATAAAAAGTTTTTTTCAGCATCGTGTCACTGACTGAGTTCTTTTTAACACGCAAGTGCTTTTAACACGATGCCCTTTGAAGATAGCATTATCTGCTAGACAAATTTTAATCAACGATTTCTAAATTATACATATATTTCGCATGATAGCTACATTTCATGTTTATTTTTCTTAATTTTTTATAAAACTATATTATATTTTCTAACACGCTGTAAAGTTATATTACATTCGCGTCTCTACAAAATTAATTAGAAATAGTAGTAAGGATAAAAGAATTTAATAATATTGAAATCAATGAGTCAATATTGAATCAAAATCAATTTTCTCATAAACTAAACTTGGTATCAAAAAAATTATATTCTATGTTTTTCACTTACATATATACATACATGAAACAAATTATTAGGAATTTTTGAGAGAAACTAATATTGAAGCTAAAATTGAAAATAAATAAATGAAGAATAATATATTTATGTGAAAATATAATATGTGTTTTTTATCATTATTATTGCAAAAATATATTTGATATTTATCGAAAACGATGGTAACCTTACCGTATAATTTCTACACATGCAGATTCATTTAAATTAATGTATGTGAGTGTATATGATAAATTATTAAACTCTCTACCAGAGAATTTTTTTATGAATATTTTTTTTATGGATAGAGAGGAGGGATATGACCGGGATTAAAGGTTGTAGGCAGCGCCGTTTCGTTTCCAGAAATTTTCCGAAGGCACTTTGATAAATAGCTTCCGTCGAGCGGACAAAGAAAGACTACACTAGCCTACGTCCGCCGAAAGTGATTTATGTAAACAGTGAGTCTCGCATCAATCTGCTGTAAATTTTCGTTTAATCAAGCAATAGAGAACTGCTGTAAAGTTGCAAGTCGTTATTCTCAATAATTGCCATTATACCTTTATATCGTTATATCCATGTTAACTCAATCTAGGAATTGTGTAAATATATTATTTTAGCGTATATTAAAAAATTGTGTATTAACAAATTTTTACAATAATATTACGTTTTAATAAAACCGAAAGAGAATATCAACTTGTTCACATGTTCATGTCTTTTTAGCAAAAGATAAAAAGAATTTTTTCTATGTGTGAGTGTATGAATATGTGTATAATATAGATTTTATAGATAATAAATAAATTTTTCTTAAATTGGACGAATTAAAAAAAAGAAAATAAAAAATCTAGATTCTATAGAATTCTTAAGGTTCTTCCCTTAGAATTCATGCGTGAAAGATGCTAAGAATCAATAATTTATCATATGTGAGCAATATAATTAATTTAGAATTTCAAGTATTAAGAAGACTACTTTAAAAGTTCGAGTTATTAGAGAATAATAAATGAAAACTGTGATTTGCTTGCTTTGAAACAACCGTGATATTGCTCGCGTATTCCTCTACTGCATGTTGAACTATTCATATTTTCCGCAGTAATCAGCAACTCGTTCACGACGACAGCATAGGAGGAGAAAGTTGTGCAAAAAAGGAGGAAAAAAATAAGTATCAGGTATATACGACGTGATAACGTCGTGGTTAGAAAACACAATCGAGTCGCGAATCGCATGTCTATATAACAACTATATAATTCTTGCGAACTAGACCCACTAACCGAGACACGTCGGCTATCGATCTACGATATTACACGCATGTATGTATGCCATAAGCAAACATACGGGGTATGTGCACATTTTACGCTCGCATGTGTACGTAATGCAGACAGAGAATATAAAATATATAACGCTTCTATATAACACAGATTTGGAAAACTGTATAATTAATCAATGAGAGAGATGAATTAAGATAAAACTGATTCGAACAGGATTAATCGGAAGAAAAATTTCAAACAAAAATCTATACATTTGTTGAGGAATTAATTTTTTTCTCAATTTTAAATTCATATTTTTAAAAAACTGAAAATTATATTACAAAATGTGAAAAATTTATATGTAAAACTACTTAATTATTATAGTCTTTTCAAAGAAAAAAAAAGAAAAAAATTCCAAGTTTATTGTTATTAATATTCCTTGCTGTTCGTTACTTTGGCAACAATCCCTCAAACAATACCACATTCTGTATTATTATGAACAGGCGGAGTACATCGACCACGAAACTTGAGCACATGTAAAGCCAGATAAATGACGAATCACGCAATTTAAGCCAAAAGGACGTTTCTTTGTTCTCTTGTGTTTCATTGTAATGCTCCCCTCTCCTTCAAACAGAGAAAACTAATTATGATATTTCGTTGTTCAGCAGCTATTGTGTGAAATTAATTTCTCGATTTTTAAAGCAGCGCGGATACATTCACGACGTCGATCGATTGCTACGATATTTCTAACTTAATCGCGGCCATATAAAATGAGACGTTTAGAAAGTTATTATGAATCATTAAATGTTCTTTCTATTTCACTAAAATCTTAATAGGAACAGAAGTCAAATTTTTAAGTTATAATTATATAATCTAATAATTATATAAACTGATTTATATAATTATAAAAAATGTTTTTTATAGTTATTCTTTCTGAAACAACGCGACACTGTTTGTAGCAAAAATATCATAATATCACTTAATGTTTTGCTTGAAAATTTTATTTTTATTCTAAACTTTTAAAATTGTTATCTTCTAAAGTTAATATTTTTCACGATATCGAGATTCAATTGATTTAAATTTTATCCTGCATATTTGTACATTATTTCATTTACAATAGATCTTTTTTTTTGAAACAATAGAAGAGTAGACGACAATCGACGAGGCCCTACTGACGCAAGTTGGCGAATTGCCCGATCTTGGTGATCTGGGCATGGTCTTAATTGCGACGGCGGGGCGATGACGCTCAATCACCGTCCACCATCATCAGCAGGGGTCCCTCAGGACTCGCCCAGCTTCCTGCTCCCGGTTTCGGTCCCGAATCTAATCTCTGACAACGATTGTCGCTATTCAGCGAGGAACGTCGTGAAAACGCGCGCGACTGTTGCAGTCAGGAGGAAATATGAGAGACCGTTCTCATTACCGAGATCATCACGGACACGCCATGCCCCTCGAGGAGGTTCAAGGTCTATTACTTCCACCCTCCAGGACAGGTGAGTCTCATTTTTTTTCTATCTATCATTATTAATATGGAGATAAGAAATAATTGTCACTCGTGCGCCAGGTTTGGATGAAAGTAAAGGATAAAATGCTAAAATATGTTATATTGTACAAATACGATTATCAATTTTTCTGCGCAAATTTCTTGCTGCGATCTTTTTCTTAACATCGTTGGTATAAAATAATCGGAATGTTTCCTATTCATTTTGCGAAACACAGCTGAAATGTTTTGTTTACGTTCTTCTTATTTTTTTGAATGAAAACACAGTATTTGTAAAAAAGGAGGAAACTCGTGTAAGATAATTTAAACGATTCCTTTGTTTATTTTCGTATCAGTGTCGTGTCGATGTAAGAAACACATACATAATAGGATTTTCAGATATCAACATAAAAGTACATAATACATGATCAGTCGTCGATGAACGAGCGCACAGACAAAATAGATAATTTTCATAAGAAAGAGATTAGCAAGTAATTGTTTTTATATTGTTGTATATATAGTATTTTATTTATTATATACTATTGCGTATGTTTTCCCTTTGATACTAGAAGAACATTATTATTATTCCAAATGCATTATTATTATTATTCTTTAGTATTCATTGTGCAGTGCTATGTGTCGATTTCAAGAAAATCAAATCGAAACATATCACAAATATCTTGCGCGTATATTTTTTCCTCTTGCGTGTCTGATCATTGTTCGATGTTGATGTGGATGTGTATTTTCTGTTAGGGATGAATCAAAGAGAGATGGGTTCTTTTTATCATTGGACTTATATATCAGATTGTAGTTCTACATGAACATGTCGGCTGTTTTTTATACAGTACTGAAAATTTTCTTTTGTGGGAATCTGGGAATGTAAAGAATATAATTTTTGATCTCACTTTATTTCTTTTTTTCGCTCAAATATTTGCTGGTTCATTAAAATGAGATTTCTTTTCTCTTTTATTTCTTACAATAGTATTGTTACATTCAAGCACGCAAATTATATATATATATATATATATATATATATATATATATAATTTGCGTGCTTGAATGTAACAATACTATTGTAAGAAATAAAAGAGAAAAGAAATCTCATTTTATATATATTTATACATTTATATTATACATTTTATATATATATATATATATACATATATACACGCATAGGCATTATATAAAAAATATAAATATACATAATTTTCATTTACGAAACTTGAGTTCACAGATTGACATATTTAAGTACTTTGCGCTTTATTATATGAAAAGATAATTACAACCCTCTTGCCAGTTAGGACCTTCCTATTATACTCCTTTCAATTATATTTTCTTACCTTCATTAAAATTTAGGTCGCAAATTATAAGATACTTTACGCAATATCTTACACGCCAACCGCGCTGTTAATGTTCGTTTAAAAAAAAATTATTCTCATCTCGAGTGTATGTACATTGATATTACTTATGGAAAGTAATTTTTTTGTTTAGAGAGATAAACTGTTTTGCAATTTAAATGTGATTCGATTTTTAATCATATATCGTGTGTTTATTTCTTACGTGTATCATTAAAACACTATATCCGCTTTATCGGAGGCCACAGAGGTTAGTCTTGCGACGAATGGAGGATTACGAACAGATTACCAGCCGCGTACGTGCAAGAGTTCAAGCGTGAATGTGTACATTCAATGCCTCGATATAACTCTCTGTCTCTCTTGATTCACCTCTTATTAAATTCTCATGAAAATCCAACCTGAATTCCGGCGACGGAAAACGCGCGTATATATAATTCGTGTAGAAACTCTAGCTTTACGAGCATTGGCCCGTGAATCGTAAAACTTCAACGTTTCTCTTTATTACTGTAACCATACATGCGTGAAGATCGGCAATGAAGCAGTAGTTTACGACACCCCAGGTGTATGTTTGTCTGAAAAAAGGATACATATCCAATTTTTATGAAGAACCGCTTTAGGGATACAGCAAACTAGGATCGCATTCTAAATATTCAAATTTCTTACCCAGGCTTGTTTCCAACTAGATAGCATTGTTTTATGAGACAATAAAATTTAAAATATCAAGTATAATGACACACACAACACGCACATATGCATAACACAAAATTGATTTAAAACTAATGAAAAGAATCTTTTATGAAAATTAGACAATTAACATTGTAATTTTTTGGGACATTTTTTTCTATATTTTATTATATGATTTTATATGTGTAATCGTTTATGTCTGCCTTTGATAAAAGTTTTGATCGTCTTTTATCTCAAAAAGATTGTACAAAATTCAGTTTTGTTTTGTTGCCAGAAATTTGTGTGACATCTTTTCTCGAAATAAATTTTGATATTTTTGTGATGATATAATTTTTCTTTTGAGATATATTTAATTTAAAGTGAGATATACAAGAATGATACTACGATAAATTCGGTATAATTGTTTATTACCAAGTATATCAATTATATAATAATTGCACGATGCGTTCTCGCAATTTAATTTAATGATGATACGCTAATATCTTCTCTAATCCGTAAATGAGGCAAACCGAAAATTTCGCAAATTTCACGAATAAATTTTCTTCAGGATTAAAACTTCTGCCACCTTTACGTGCCGTAGGGCAAATTGTTATAAATCAATAAACATCGCATTGGCCGATCGTACATCAAATTATCGCACGAACGAATCGCGGTCGACCGAGGAGACGACTACTTCGTCCGTTCCGTTAAATAAATTCAATTTTAACTCGACTCATTTGAGGAAGAGGCAAATGACACGGGAGTTAATTACCACTTAGAAACATTCCTGCGAAGTGTTTCCTATCCTTCTCCATCATTCTCCCTGGAGACCTCTCAGCTTGGTTAGCATTTCTTAATGATAATTTTGCACAACAAGGTGGCTGGCGAGGTAGCACGCGATATTATATGTAATTAGTAGAAAATTTAATTAACACAACTAAAGAGATGTATTCTGATTAGCTTTTTCATTTTTTACGGATTGCAAATTTTAAATTAAAAACAACAAATCAGCCTTTTGTAGAAATATCATTAAATGGTTATTAACTGTGTCATTTATCTTACTCTCGATTAATTCGAGTTAAAAATAATTCTCTTTATATTCAATTGCAGTTAAACCACTGGCAGATCCTGGGGGGGGGGGGGTTAAAACGCCCCTTTGCAAATTAAAAGAAACAGTTTTGCTGAATTTGTTTAAAAAATATAAATAAAGAAAAACAAACATTAAAGAGCTATCGACATCAGGATCCGCTAGTGTATATATAAAAGTATAAGATACACTGTAAATTATACTCATTACGCATTCAAGGAGTTAAGTATAGATTAAGTCAGACATAGGACGAAATGATGAGATAATTTCATTGCACAAAAATAATTAGGTGAAATTTTTTATATCTATATAATATATATATAATATATATTATATCTATATAATATATATTATATATATACATATAATATATATTATATAGATACAAAGAATTCCGCCTAATTATTTTCGTACAACAAAATTATCTCATCATTTCGTCCTATGTCTGACTTAATCTATACTTAACTCCTTGAATGCGTAATGAGTATAATTTCCAGTGTATCTTATACATACATATTGTATATATTATATAGATATAAAGAATTTCGCCTAATTATTTTCGTGCAACGAAATTATCTCATCATTTTGTCGTATGTCTGACTTAATCTATACTTAACTCCTTAAATGCGTAATGAGTATAATTTACAGTGTATCTTATACTTATATATATATATATATATATATATATATATATATAAAAGGGTCCCATTTTAAAGGACCCACTCAAATATCTCATTGTCAGAAACACTGCGTTAAATCGAAAAATGTTTCCTACAAAAATTGTAGGGTTTCGTGGGGGACATAACATAGTAATATTCATTTGACCTTGGACGGCATCAAGAGTCCTTTAAAATGGGACACCCGGTATATATATATATATACTCATTGCGCATTTAAGGAGTTAAGTATAGATTAAGTCAGACATACGACAAAATGATGAGATAATTTCGTTGCACGAAAATAATTAGGCGAAATTCTTTTTATCTATATAATATATATATATATATATATATATATATATACACTGGCAGATCCGGGGGGGGGGGGTAAAACCCCCTTGCAAATTAAAAGAAACAGTTTTGCTGAATTTGTTTAAAAAATATAAATAAAGAAAAACAAACATTAAAGAGAGCTATCGACGTCGTTGATCCTGGAATAGAAGCTAATCATGAAACCAAAAATATTAAATAAAATAATTTTGCAAACCCCCCCTCCCCCCATTATCGACGTCAGGATCCGCTAGTGAGTTAAACTATTAGTAAAAAATATTGGGATTAATTAAACGACCTAGCATATTTACTACATTTATATCAACATATCGCGTGTATTGTAAATCATTAATTGTATAAAATATTTGTACATTAAATAAGAAAAATTTATTTATAAAATAATGTTTTTAGATTTGCTGTTAATTACTTATTTTGTGATTTTTATCATATAGGTATGTACATACATATAGATATGTACAATGGTAAAAAGCAATCTTTTAATTAAGAGATGCTTTGTGAGCGATTACGATTCGCCGTTTTTATAAAGCTGCGTGGGCGAATTAAGAGAGCGCTTTTATATGATTTTCATTTTCTCGCTAACGAACTCACTGATCCCCTTTCGCTCAATTACAATTCGCCCTTCAATTTCGTTATGAAGAAACGGCGGGGACTTAATTACCTCTTCCCGCGTTCGTTCGGTCATTTATTTTTAACGAGTCGGTTCACCATAGTCTCTCTCTCTCTCTCTCTCTCTCTCTCTCTCTCTCTCTCTCTTTCTCTTTTTGTTTTACGGCAGGTAACCGGGGACCTCTGAATGTGACGATTGTACAGGTCGGCAGAGGAAATGGAAATGGTGGAGATGGCGGAAGTGATTTACTGAGATTGGAGCCGCCGTCGGATTTAAGACCGTCGCCCCTATCTGACACCAGTACTACCTTGCAGTCTGACAACAATGACACCTTGACCGGAGGTGAGAGAAATATACGCCGATATTATACTCGTTTCAAAGATTGCTGAGATATCTGTCTCAAGTACATACATATATTTATTTTTAAACTTGGCAACTTTAAAGCATTTATTGCAGCCACATATTAGATTAGATAAGAACCAGAAGTAAAAAATCGTATAAATTTTTCTCTTGTACTACATATCAAGATAAATTTATTGCGTAAATAGATTTTACCGAATATAAACATATCTATTTCGTGAATAGACTTTATCAAATATAAATACCTAATAATAAGTAATAAATATCAAATATCGAATTACGTATAGCACAATGGTACATTAATTGCAATTTTTGAAACTATCAGTATGTATTCCTTAAGTATTGATGATTGAGCTTCTTTCACTTTCGGTGCGCGGTAGATTGTGCGACGTCATATCCTGCAATCGGAAACGTTTTAGTAAGAAGTTTTCGGTTACAGTCAGTTTGCCAAGGATTGATGGAAGAAAAAGCAAAGTCAAAGTGCATCAAAAATAGATAGGGAAAAGGCAATGTTAGCGCTTCATTATTTGTTGAATGTAATCAACATGCATAAAAAATAATTTATTTGATATTTTATTTGCTCAAAATTACATTTTATCATCGTAACAAATTTGTATTTTGTATTCAAAAATTTTAATGAAGTTTTAGGAAATAATAATTTACATACGATATAACTCAATCGAAAAATTCTTCCTATTTTAAATATATTTTTAATATAAAAGAAGAGAAAACAGATTAATGAAAGCCAAGCGCGGAAAACAATGTGTGTGTACGCGCGCGTGTGTTATGTGCTTGCTGTCTTGTCATACGAATTAAGTAAAATTGCAAAATTGATAAATTACTAGGTGTCGACCCAAGACTGTTGCTGGGAACCGGTGGTGATCGCAACACCTGGGAAGGTCGTTACTACGTGAAGGAACATCGACGTGCTGGAAAAGCTACTTTTCAAGGTCAAGTTTACAACTTTCTGGAACGTCCCACCGGTTGGAAGTGCTTCCTGTACCATTTCTCTGTGTAAGTAACGACGATATTCAATATATATGCATGCGGTTTTTGGCACGGCTTTCTAGTAGAACACGTAATACATTATTCATGCCTATTATCGAAATATTCATAATGAATCCATGTCGCAAATGGCGTTCTTATGACGGTATTCTTCATTTCTTAACAATTAACATTACGTAAATTGTTTATCGGATATGTCTATTATTGCAATAGGAGATTCAATATAAAAAATAAAATAAGGAGTTCGCGGGATCGCGTACCTTATTCATTCGCCTTATCAATCGCTCGCAACGCTCAATACATCAAAAAAAGAATTAACACATTTGATGGCTCTCTACAATATCAATCTTTATTGTCACTTAATAAACATTATTAATCCACTGCTTCGAAAAAGATTGATGGGAGTTCCAAAATTTCTGTCCACTTCAAATCTGATTTATGAGTAGTGATTAATATATGTATATAAATGATTTAAAAGGAAGCAGGTACTTTGCCATAATTTATAAACTAATCTTTGCCTAATAATTAATCAAAAAGATTTTCCCTTTGAACGGCAATTTAAACTAAACGGATAAAAGATTGCAGAGAATTTGTGTTTAAAAATGAGTGGAAATAATTGAAGAACTTGAAGAATGAATGCTGTTGATAAAATATACAGTTATTTATGTACTTTCGCGTTTCTGTTGCATAACTTCAACTCGCAGAAAGAAGAAGTTACGAGAGCGTAACTTTTTAAAGTTTGCTATGATAAGAAATCTATACATTTCCGAATATTTTCTTGGATCACAATTTATGGTTAGTGTTATAACGGATGTTATATAGGAAATGCAATTGTTTATTAGAAATTTATATGACGAAACGAAATATCCATCTATATGCGAAGCGTTTTATGCTTTCCCCGGAGTATTTCTTCAATTTCCTACGTCAATAAATAATAAAGGTTTATCACGCTATAGACACAATATGATCGCTTATCAGAGTTTATCGTAAAAAGTTGAAGAAAGAAGTTATAGAATTTTATATACAGGAAATAATACATTATGTAGACATATTTTTTGAATTATTGAATTCAAAGCGTTTGCAATATGTACTATTTTAATTACAGTATTAGTTTATTACGACAATATCAGATTTGATACATAATTATGACATGCACTGGTTCTATCTTTCTCTACAAGACACATTTATAATTAGAAATATGTGTTTTTTATTACAATTAATCGCTTTACATTTTTTATCGCCCATAAATAAAAAATTAATTGAATTAATCGATGATTTTTCAAAATTTTGCAACTGCTCGTGTTTGAGATTTTCTAGATTTTCGAATAATTTCATAATATATAACGAGTACAATTTTTTTGAATATTATTTGTATTAAGTGATATACTTTTTACAAAATACATATATACACACATGCAAGAAGAGATGAAGAAAAATAATAAATTACTTTTATTCATTATTTTCGAGACACACTTATTAAACGTTGCGCATTTATACGAGACAGTTTTATAGCTCACGTAGCTTAAGTTTGATGCGCATAGATGGCGGACCACATATTAGTATTAACTACTTGAGGTCTGATCAATATTCTCTTTCTACCATTTACCAGATGAATTTATGCTGGAACCTGCATATTTAAAGTATGCAGCTTTTATTGTAAATATTCAACATTTTACATTAGGCAACACAAGAATTTTTGTGCTGTCGAGGTATGGAATTGTTATTAAAAATTGCATGTAAGGGATGTCTAAAAAAAAAAACAGTATAGAACATGCTTTTTGAATTATAAATACTTTAGCCGATTTATAAAATAAATTTTTTTTCTTAGCTTAGCAAACTTAAATTGTATAACTTTTCTATTTTCAACATCATACATCTTTATAATTCTTATTAAAATTTTACTTAAGTTTATCTGAAATTATCTAACATAAATATTGTTTCATAACATTTACTTTTACTTCCTTGAAGTTTAACCTGCAGGAAAAATGCTTTAGTGTTAACGAGAAATTATTCGGAAACTATTATTTTTATATTTTTATTTAGAAAGTTGATTTAAAATTATAACCAAGAAAAAAATATATGTGATAAATCGAATTAGAATTAATTTAATCTGGTGGTTTTGGGATACTCTGTATTCTACTGTGATAGAATTTGCAAATATGCAACATAAGTATAATATATAAAAAATAAACATTTATGTTGTGTATATTATCTAAACTGGTAATCCATGTGGTAACAAAGTGCAAAAAAAATGTGTGGAAACATTTAGGACATGTTGTTGATTTACGTAACTCACGCAATATCACAATGTTCGATTTCATCGATTCGGATATTTCGCTAGCGACAAAATGTAGATAGAAGATCTGCGTTATCGCGGAGATACTCGACGTTTTCCTTCTTACGTTAGATCTAGCGATATTGACAAGGAAACGGAGGGAACGAGAGGTGGACACTGATATCGGGGTCCTTTAGAGGGTCACGTTACCGTCGGTGAAAGAAAATATATGAGGGTTGCTGTGCCAGGTGATATTCTACCATCAACCCTCAGCATTAAATAACATCTGTAGGGTATGCGTGGGACGGGAATAAATTCGGTATTACGCAGTTGTAGCCAGATACTTTGTTAGGTCAGCAGGTTAGCATGTAGGTCACATCTAAACCTACTGCTTTGTACATTAGAGATCGTTATTCCTCGGGATATCATCGCACGAGGAAGGAGATTAGCGTGTCTGCTTTATGAGTATATTCACAGGGTGGGATTATTAATATTGCTAACACTGTATAAAACTCTATTGTATTTATCTTTAGACTTGCGTTACAGAGTAATTCACAGAAATAAATAATTTATTATAATTAAACAAATATTGCAGCTAATATATACCTATAAATTGTTTATTATAAAATGAATTAAATTAAAATATTTAAGAAATTTTTACAATTAATCGTGATAATTTTGAATAAAATATATCATATGTTAGGTTCATGGGTTCTTTCTATTTTAATAAATTACGAGATCAAATCACGAGAGATTAAAATTTTTCATGTTATAATAAGTTTATCAAACAAGTATTTAAAAAACAATATGATGATTTATTTCTTACGATACATTTTAATATCTATTGAGCATAAGACACATTTTATTAAATTTAGCAAATTTGTTACAATAGCATGAATGGACATATTCTGTCGTGTGATTTTCAATATATGATACACATGAATTTGATAAAACGTTATTATAGCAATAAATAAAATTTCTATATATACATATATTCAATACTTAGCACGATTGTTTCATCGATATCAAAATTATATTCGAGAAATATAGTTTGAAAATATATATATATTGTGTTGTGAGACATAAATAATTTTATTACGAGAGATTTCAAGTATTTTTTTTAAAGATTATTTAATTGAGCTTGCAGATTTATTACAATATTAATAAAACTTTTGTTAAATATAAAATTTATATTTTCGAAGGTAATACATACATCTCTTGTATGTACATATTCAAAGTAAAACTTCTATAAAACTTCCATAAAAGTTATCAAAGCTTTTAACTTGTTATAAAAAACTCCGTATATCAATTATTGACAAAGATAAATTCTCTATGTATAAATTGTTTGAACGCACTTTGAAAAATAAAGCTTCGCATTTGCCAACTCCATAGCAACTGAATTATTGATGTAACATAGCCTACGTTACACCTGCAGCACGTGCTGCAAATCAAGCGCAGGGAAGGGGGATGACTTTGCGAGAAAAGTAGAATTATCCCTTGCATACGTGCACAATTACTACAACGAACTCGATGTTATTGCTACAATTCCATGAATAGAATTAAAATAGATACAATGGAGATTTCCGACACGATTCTTTCACGCGTCCGTGTGTGTGTGTAACTTTCTTTCAAATAATAAAAGAACGAATCTTCATGGACTACAACCAAATTAAGGATTTATAAATTCAACAATAATTTATTACGCGCGTGCGCAGCAACATTTTCATGCCTTTTATCACATAATTTTACAAGAAAAGTAAATAGAACGATAATTTGACTAGAAAAGTATTTAAAAATAATAAATTCTTAAATTGAAGCGAAAAAATACAATAAGAAAAAAGTAAAGTTTACTATGCGATACTATGCCGTAAAACTTTAAAATCTCGTTTATGCAGAATTTATATAAAGTGCATGAATGAAAAATCTTATTTAGTTGTTGAAGTCATTCCACAGAAACAATATAAACACAGATTTTATAAGTAGCGTTACGTAAATGTTGTATACAAATAATATTTTTATCCTTCTGAAAATTGAGCAAATTTCGCACTACGCTGCGCGACATCTCGAAGAATGCAAAATTTTCTTTATCGTATTCTCGTTATTAAACATGCGGCGTTAAAACGAAGGACGGCGACTTTCTTATGTCATCCTATCATGGCACGCATTTTCTGAGACTGCTGACTCGTAGAATATACTGTTGGCCGAAATGTGTCTCACGCGAGCACGAAACGTATATGGCAATTTCAATAATTCAACTTAACTGTCCTAATCACGAGTTCATTCCTTTCCCTCTTTACTCCTTTATATCTTCATATCTTAGAAACGAGAACGGAAGAGCTCTCGCGTGGTGTTTCTTCATCTGACTCGCTTACGAATTATGCTACTTGTATATTCGGGACCCGAAGGTGAATGAATTTATCGTTATTCTCCGACAAGAAAAGCTTTCACGAGACATCGAATACGCAGTTAGTGAATAACGTAGATTTATGATCACGGGAATCGTTCTCACTTCGATGCTAAAGATGAGAAAGAAACAAGATCGCTGATGAGCTAGCTACCCCGAGGGACACGCGACGTGGTAGGCCAGTCTAATATCGATTTTCTCACTTTTACAATACCGCACACAGATAAGCATGAAACCTTTATATGAGAATGAGTCGTGTATTATTCGGACGAATCTCCTTTTCGTACGCCCGCACCCTATATGCCTTGAATACCGAATCCCGCCAACATCTGCCCTTTTTGTGTGGCACCGTGACCGAAAAAATAGAAGTCCTGTATGAAAGGAACAAGTTCTTATTAGAGACGATGAGAATGTCGTGGCCGTTTTGTCCAATACAATTCGAAGAAAAAGAAACGTCACTTCTCTATCGATCGTTTAGGGAAATCAAAGAGATATGATAGTTCATTGCAATATATTTCCTCGCCAGCAAATGTAATTTCGAATCTCTCGGATACTCGTAATACAATGGACAAGATGACAAAGATAATATGTGAAGCTTAAGTAAATGTAGAAATAACTTGTTGGAACAGAGAGAGAGCTTGACGATGAATGGCGCTAATAGATGGTCTTCCTGCTTTGCAATCGCTTACAGTAACGAATAATTTTAGCTACAATCTTCCGTGCACGAAATCCAAATCCGCATTGCAGTGGACGTGGAGTACTATTATATCTCGATGGATAAATGTCATTAATTGCCACGACCTTTAACATGCAATCATTGTTCCGCTCCTCGATAACTCAGTTGGGAGAATATGTCCCGCAGTGAAGACTGGATTCACTTCGGGACGCTGCTTGTCATTGTTAGACCAATGAAACGTTCAACCAAACCTTATTAGGATCGAAGATTGTCTGTTACTTAAAACGAGGTCGGCAACGAGATGTGAAATGTGACAATAAGGAATTCTTCTTTGTGACTATATAGGAAAAACTGACTGTTCTTCCCTCTTCCTTATTTACTTTTCTTTCTCTGTTTGTAAATAACCTTTTCTTTCGCGAAATGTGTCTTTGTTCCGCTTTTGTTTTTTTTATAAAATTTATTTTTTTATATAGAAAGATAGAATTTCGAAAGAAGTAATTTTTATTAATTAATGTAGTTGTACGCTATAACTTTATTACATTTTTTCTATCTGTGTGTGTGTGGAAGAAAGTTCTTTAATCCCTTTAATTGAGTTTTTGAAAAATAATTTAATATAACTTTAGAAAATTCACTAACTTTATTTAAAACACTTAATAGAAAGACGGTGAATATTTTTTCATCGCAATCTAGTAAAGAATAAAATTCAAAAATTTTAATAAAACGTTGTTACGGATGTTTAACGCGACGCTATTTGTTGGCGCGATGCGCTCAGCCGCCACTTAAGTGTCATTGTCTATCGTCCTGTACACACGGCATGTTTGTCGTTGTAAATGCAATAAAGAGGCGAAGGGGCTGTATCGATTAACGTGTTGAACTGCCATGACTGTGCCGATTGGAGAGACTCGATTCGATAGACCAGCAAAATTCCAATATCGTACGTAAAGAAATCGTTTCCCACGCGCCACTTCGGTGGTAAACATAAAAAGAAATGTACTTTCCGCCGAAACCTACCTACCTACTCTCAAATGTTGCTTGCGGTTTTTGAAATTGCGCAATCTTCTATTGCATACTTCGTTTTATTGGTTGGGCAAACTTTCAAGGTATTTCAAACTGCAGGGCAAATACATTTTTGGAATTTCCACATTTTTTCTACTTTTATTATTTTATCGAACGTTTAAGATAGTAATTTTTCGGATGTCGAGTTTTGCATTTACGTTGAAAAATAAATTATAAATTTAACATTTTGTACAAAAAGTGATGTGAAATGCTTTATGTAAAGCTCTGTGAAATTGTTTTGAATACTGATGGAACTTACTACACACATGTATTCTAAAGCTTATTGATCGTCAGAAAAAAAATATAAACAATGCGAAAACTTCAAATCAAATGTATATGTACGAGCGTGGTATTGACAAGATTAAATGGCATTGAAGGAAGAGGAATTTATCTGGCATATCGCTCGACGAAGAAATACAAAATTAATTTTACCCACTTTGCGCGGTGTCTCTCGGCGATGAAAAATGTCAGCTTATCTCGCGATCGAGTGCATCCATTACTCGCAGAAAGAGGCACGTGTCGATGTATCTGCAAGAGAGAAAGAGAGAGAAAGAGAGAGAGAGATAGAAAGCGGGAAAATTGTCGTGACACCGTCGGCACGCCAAGGCTTGGTGACCCGCAAACAGCGGGACGCACTCCATTCTACAAAAGCCGTCCATCAAGCATCAATAATGTAGAAGGGTCATAGTGTGGCCTTGCCATGAGCATATCGATCCACTGGCAAATATCGATTACTCCCATACATGCGGCGGCGACCCGCAAGATGCTGGCCCTATACGCTAAACGTAATTTTTTACCCTCGTACGCACACACATTAGTATATCGATAGTATGAAAGAACTCATCAAACGAGCACAATCCATTCTATAGTCTCGTGAGCCTCATTATCAAACAAGAAATCTCTACAAAGATTAATTTTTTATCCGATTTTATAAATTTACTTAACAAGAGCTTGTAATGCAAACACAATTTTTATTTGATTTCATAACTTGAAAAGTTCTTAGGGTCTGTTCAATAAATTTCAGTATGTACTTTTAATTACACATTTGTTTTAAGATTATTTTATTCAATCAATATATATTTATTGATTGAATGAAATAATTTTAAAACGAAAAAAAGATACACGTAATATTATATAATCAGGTAGTTGATGTTTATATAATAGATATGATTAAGAGATCAAACAAGAGTTTCACATTGCATTTCGGCTAGAGATTGCAAAGTTTTCGCGAAAAAATACAAGAGAGAGTTTTTTAAATTCAACGAGGTCACATTTTACCCTCCAGTCATAGTACGTGAAAAAATTCTTGAATGCACCGAAATATGTAAACAACTTGCTAATGGGCTTTCTTCTATCGACGTATTTGTCATGCTGTTGCTTCATTCAGTAACAGTTGACGTTTCTGCATAATTTATAAGAATATCGAAGCGCAGCGAATGTTTCGTTCGCGAAAGAAACAACATTCTATTATATGTCTATTTATTATACGAGGGTAAGTCAAAAAGTAAAGGGACAAATAAAGAAAAACACATTTATTTTAACCTGTGGAAAATTTACATATCATTTTTCGACATAATCCTTACCAACATTGATACATTTGATCCACTACTTAATAAGGTTCTGTATTTCATCCTGGAAGAAAGATTTGGATTGGATGCGTAGCCAGTTATGCACCACTGCAATGACCTTCTCATCCGAAGAAAAATTTTTTCCTCGTAGTGCTTCTTTTAATAAACCGAAAAGATGAAAAGAAAAAAGAAAAAAAAAGAAAAGAAATACTACGAGAAAAAAAAAGAAAAGAAATACTACAAGAAAAAAAATTTTCTTTGGATGAGGTCATTGCAGTGGTGCATAACTGGCTACGCATCCAACCCAAATCAGAATATTATTTAATATCGAGAGAGTACCGTTTCATATTCATACGATAACGTTTTTTTTTTATCAATTAAACCATGGAGATTTGAATGCGTTAGGGCGTGTATATAGATGGTACGAAAAATCGGAAAGCTGCTTACGTCGCTACGCCGGTTCAATTTATATCGCTACTGAAGCGTAAACATTGTTAATTTCGAACGGACCTCCAATCGATTTTTGCGGATACCATATTTGCCGCTCGCTCCGTTGTTTGAGAATACAGAATATTTTAGAACCATTGAACACGTCCTCACCAATCATAGATATGACAAGATAATGTAAGTAAAGTCTCCTTGTAAATATGACCTTTAAGGTAAAAGTCTTTGAGAAAAAACTTTAGGACACACAATATACATACACACATATAGGATCTTAATAACATATAAAAAGAAATAAGTGTAAGCTGCACGTTGCGAGGCAAAGTTTAAAAATAAAATAAAAATGGAAAATAACATTTAGCTACAAATAAAATTTAAAAAAGCCAACATTTTAAAATATGTATATATAACATATAACTAGAAGGATACAATCAATTTTTTCTATTGTGAATAGGAAATGTTAAAAATAAAGATATATTGTTCGGGAAATAATGAAAACTATGAAATAAATCTATGAAAAATGAAAAAATATTAGAATTATACAATTTCAGCCTCGATAACGTTTTCATTACTTCAAAAGCAACAGAGATATTAAGCTCTGCACCATTTTAGTTGTCTCATTTAGAACATTTAAGACGTAATAAATTTAATTTAATACGACAGCATTATTTGAAACATGATGAGGCAACTAAAATGATGCAACTAAATAATCTCTGTCGCTTTTGAAGTAATGAAATAGTGGAAACATTATTGAGAATAAAGTTATATATTCGAATATTTTTCATAGTTTTTTTCCAAATAATACATCTTTAGTTTTAAGAGTTTTGTAGAACAATATGTGCAATACGCACTTGTACGCCAGATCAATATAAAATTAAAATAATTGAAAAATATCAAGATAATATGTAGAACTATAGAAAGAGCAATATATATTCTTTTTACAGCTTTCTACCCCTTAATTTTAATGATAGATTCTCTGGAGATAAACGTTTCAAGTTAAATTTTTTTCTTAGAAAATATTATGTATATCGAGATAATATCGAGATAATATCGATAGAGTTTCCGAATAATGAACAATTTATAAACTGAAACAAAAGAGCTCTTTGCGCAAATAATTAAATAGCAAAATTATAATTTTTAATAAATACATGTATTTTAATACATGTATTTTACTTTCAGAAAATTTTAATTGAAGACGTAATCACAAAAACATATAATGTTAAAAATAATTAGGACGTTGCTATAAATTAATTCAACAATGATTTTATTCGACATTTTCGACTATAAATTGATAAAACATGAGATCGTATATTATAAGATATTCTTCGTATCTTGCTGTAGCTTACATATATACGCCTAGAAAAATACACATCTATTACAAATAGAAAACGCACCTCGTCAGTCTGTGATAATAAGAGTCAGACAAGAAAAAGATCGCCAATCTCGAATCTCAGGAATCAAGTTGTCAAGTAAGCTTGCCAGAAAGATGGTAAATCAAAATTGCCAAGAGCACAGCGAAGTATCCTTAGGGCAGAACG
Organism: Prenolepis imparis; assembly: GCF_030444845.1. NCBI lineage: Eukaryota > Metazoa > Arthropoda > Insecta > Hymenoptera > Formicidae > Prenolepis > Prenolepis imparis. The sequence continues at coordinate 6,367,770 of NW_028141167.1, forward strand.
TCCCTCCACTTCTATTTTCTCTCTCGTTTGTCAGCGCTTTACCCTTATTCGTTTCTTTCCTTTGTGTTCCCTTTTTTCCACCTTCTTTCTCCTTCTCTCTTTCTCTATCTGTTATTTTTTTTATTGCTCATTCTTTTTCTCAATTTTTCTCTCTTTTTTTATGTTTCTCTCTCTCTCTCTCTTTCTCCCCACTTTTATTCGGTCGCTCGCTCCATTCTATAGCGGGTGTCTATCGATCGTGTCGGCTCTATAAATAGACGCGGTATTTAGCATTTCGCAATGAACTACTTGCACACCGCCTGCGTGTAGCTTATATGTATATGACAAGTGGATGACACGATGTCTCTCGTGCTTTCCTGCAGGGAAAAGGTGACGGCCGCGTGGGACATCGTATAAACGCGACTGATGCCCTCTTATGTGACGTTTGTCGTCCTACGCCGAGGATTCCGTTCTGACAATACATTTCTTTATGACTGACATGTGACGAATGGCAAACGGTTACGATGTTGAGTTTCAATGCAAAATTGTCGATTACGTTTCATCTTACAGTAGGGACTGCAAACTGTGAATCGATAACTTATCGATTATTGACTATAGCAATTATTATAACGATAATAATGATAAAGGATTAGATTAATGCATAATTGTGTTGCTTATATTTTTACTCAAGTTTAATGAAGAAGTAATTAATTAAATCTATTTTTTTATTATTTTTATTTTCGTATTATTTTTGCTCGCAAAGAGTAATTAAGATTGAATTACAAACAAAAATAGTTTTGTCTGAAATTTAGTGATATTAAAAATTTCATTACAAGTAAGATTTTAATGTTAAATTCTATAAATTTTTCTTTAGCACTTGTCAGAATTACATCAGGAAAGAAATTTTTAGAAACTTTCAAGTTGTCAATAAAAACTCTGTTCACAATTTATATGACTTATCTAGTTTGTGAAATAATCGATTCCATTAATTAAAATTAAAGTCTAAAGACTAACAAATCTTTTCGCTCTTAATGAAGTGTTTCTGAGAAGACTTTTTAATATTTATAGAGATTTAAAGAAGAATTTTCCTTTGTAATTCAACTGTTAAATCTTTGCTCGACTATCATCGTTGTTCGCATCTTGTTCGTGCTCTTCTACCGTTTCTGTAATTTTCTCCGTAACAATGGCCGATTTCTCTTAGTTTTTAAGGGACCGGCTACTATGCATCTCTGCTTTCCTCTCATTTGCCGCGCTACATATTTCTCTGGATTACCGATTTATTAATACTACCTCGTTACACTGGAAAATTAATTAAGCTGTCCTCTTAAGCAAACGATACATTGCGATCGTACCAGAGAAGATGAGAGCTGCGAATAATCTCCGTGTAATGTTTTATTACACAATTTAATTAAAAAGTATCGCAAAATGCGTACAACTTTATGAAAGAGTGGCAATCAGATTTTTTAAATTAAAAATGTGAGCTACTCAAAAATCAATATCGCGCTCATTTTCATTCAGCTACCTAGATATCATGTCTCCAGTCTAGATCTTTTGCTCTTCCGCATTCTGACATTCTTCGTGCCGGTTTATATATTAACATATATTTTTAAACAGATATAGTGTAGTAGAATTCAACGGATTTGCGAGGAATCGTTGCAAACATGGGTGTCATACGGGTGAAAGTTTGCACAGACGGAAATGGAAACAAAACGTGGAAACTTTATAGAGATGTATAGAGATGAAGCGTAGGCGACCCGATCGAACTCACCACGATTAAGGCCGGAATCTTTTTTCGGGAGCACGAAACTGGAAACTGCGTTGATACGATTCGCCCGTGTTCTCCAAAGGACATATTTGATAATGTCAGGCTCGGTTGATTCTCCGAAATTCGTGGCATTAATTAACAACGACGCAAATTTCACAAAAAGTTACTTTGAACTTACAATTAGTTGAGATTTATTTTCCTCGCAACTCGCTTTTTCAACATGAGATATTCTGAAATTAGAAGGTCAGAATATCACAATATATATATATATATATATATATATATATTTGCATGTGTCAAAAAGGATTTAAAAAATTTTTAGAGATCGTTTTGTATTCATAATGTGTGATGTGACATTTGTGTTTAATCTAGAAGGATCAAAATATTCCAACTTTTTAATTTGAATAGAAATAACATTAAATTAAATTAAATTAATTATTCGGAAATTTCAATCTTAAAAGATTTTCGAAAACATAAATATGATGCAAATTAAAACTCTAGTCTTAAAATACACACTGGATTTTAAAATATATTCACGAAAGGCATAGTCACACTGCATTAAAAAAATATTGGCATGCTCGTAAACGCAAAAACAATATTAAATGTATCAGATATAAAAAAGATATTAAATGAATAAATAAATTTTAGGATTCTGTTTGAGCTTTTTATACTGATACACTTAGATGTATATTTTTTAATTTGAAATACGTGTTTAACTTTTATAAATATATATCTGTATTTTCATGCAAGCGCACGTAGGTAAAACATTTTTTTTGAAAACGGACAATATTTATATTATATAATATCTGGATGTATTTTTTTATATTGTAGAATTTTTTTTACATTCTGTACTCTGATACAACATAATCTCTAGTTGAGCACTTGCGTCCGGCACGTTCACGCGTACCCTATATATTTTTCTCCCGTATAAATCGTGACTTGAATATCCGCATTGATATTGGTTTCAAGGGATTCTTTCTCTCTGCCTGGAACCACTTCATATTTCATAATAAATAATAGACGAATTGATCGTGTGTTGTCGTTGGAATGACCCTAAATTTTTATCTATATCTATATACTTATATACTTATGTATATATATATATATATATATATATATATAACATTTTATTGTTAACATTATACTGTGTTACAATAAAATGTAATAAATCCTTGATGCATTTTTTAAAATAGTTCTTTTATATTTTGTAGAGTTCAACCATTTTAAACATTTTAATTTTTATGTTATAAATAATTATTTAATGTTAAATATTTTATGTTAAAAGAACTATTTAAGAAAATATATCAAAGCTTCATACATTTTACTATAACAATACACTTTACTGTAGGCAGCGTACAGTAAACTTTTGGCAACATACATCTGTAAACATAATACGTCTATAAATCTTACGACATCAGTTAGTTTAATCGTATTTATCTCAACTGCTGTTTATAAATTACACCTGGTATTTTGTATTAGTACTCTATATCTTTATTCTAAATTTTACAAAAAAAGTCTCGAACTATGGATAATTACTTTTGACCAAATCTGGCGTTTGCCAGATCTTTTGAAACTCGATATACCCATCAAGAAACTATCTGGGCTGAAAGACGCGCGTAATCCTCTTTTCCTATTGATTGGCATACAGCTCGTTGCCGTGGTTACCCAAAGGTTGCTACAATCCTTTCATCAGGAGCCATTTGTTTGGATGAACATTACCCTCCTTGAGTTCATAAGTTAGCGATATTAGAAGAACCTGGAAACAGCGCTCGCGACAGAACGAGTCGCGATACGAAATGAATTGTTCGAATAGAGAGAGCGAATTTAAAGCTCACATTCCATCGAATCCAACACAAAGCTTCACAACCAATGTATTTCAAACGTATTTGAATAAATTGCGCGTGAGAGTACAGAGCAACTCAACGGTATTTGCCATCAAAATGCATTTATTTATACGCAAGTCTTATATTCGTTGTATCGACGTCACGTAATGCATCGTGTTGGATTTAATGGAATGCAGTTTTCATTCCTTCGCGAGCCAAACAAAAGTGAGCAACAAGATTCATTTACTTTAGGAAATTAGTATACTATACTTTGTTGTACAGTGGTATAATGTTGGCAGGAATATATGTTGGAAGCTGTAAAAGTCCGATTATTCCCTAGATTGTTAGCTATAGGTCGTTCGTCAGAAATGCAAAGTTAAATGAATAATTTTGACCTTTAAATGATATTGAAAAATTTAATCTTTAATTTCTTATGTGCAATAGTGAGCAAAAAAGATTTGCACATTTGTTTTAATTTATCAAAGGCATACCAGCGAATAATAAGAGTTATTTTATTAAATTGTAGAGAAACAACTTGATCTTTTTTATTCTACTGTAAATGTTTACAATATTACATTGATGAGGTTATTATAAATTTTATTATAAATTTCATTCGGCAAATGTATATCTTCGAGTGTTTTTGGCAATATACATTATATAGGAGTTTAGCCAGGGAACAAGAGGTCTGAGAAATTTCTCGGAGAATGTTTTTATGAAAACAGAAAACAAAAAGACAACAGCTTAGAACGGAATATAAAAAATTAAATCTTAAGTAATAAAAGTTTTAATAAACGTTACACTTAATAAACGTACTTGTATGTTAAGAAATTGTTCCTTAAGGAATTATATTGCTAAGGAAAGCTTTTTGAGGAAAGCATAAAATAACCAAAAATTTATTACGAACATTATGAAAAATAACACAGCAATTCACAATATATATTTTTTGTACAAAAATTCAATATATTTCTTTTCTTTTCCGCGAAAGCGTCTCTCTTCTCTGGAGAGCTTTACAGAAATGTCCCTTCTTCTCTTTCTCTAGATATCAAGAATTCATATAACTTCCAAATTAATGCTCTTATATTCTGTATAGAGTTTCAAAAACAGACAATATTTTTTTACCGAATATTAATACCAAAGAAGTGACTAACACGTCGTTATTGTTGATCCGGCTACACGCGGTTGAAATGTTTGTGCAGTTTGCTGCAAGTTTGCACGCAAACATATCCCGCGTCGGACGTGGGTACACACAGTAGCAACACACGTCATGCGTCGGACGAAGTGGGACGTCGAAATCAATCGAACAAGCGAATTATTGTCCGGACAATATGTGTGCATTCACCAGCATTACGTTCCGCAAACAGTGTTATCGTGCAGAAATCAGAAAGATCTGTTCTTACCCAAGTAAAGGGAACTGATTTCTATGCTTCACTATATATAAAATGATTTTAAACGTAATATATTCTATATATCTTTAATATTATATTAATAGTATATTTTCTTGTGTGCTTCTTTATTCTCTTTTTATTATAACACAGATTATATAACAGATCTGTTTGTTATATCATGAAAACTGTTTTCAAATTGTATTTAATTGAATAAAATTTAGAAATAGATATACGCTTAGCTATTTTCTATTTTAAATATTAAAATGCGATTTGAAAACATTTGATGGAAACCAGATATTTTTTTATTAAAAGAGATGATATTAGTAACCATGTATCGAATTAATATTTTGGTAAATCGTAATTTCTCGTAATAGTTCAATATAATCGTCTTAATTTTTGGTATATAGACTAAATTATATTCACGATAACGCGAGGGTCCGGATTGTCTTTGGAATTAGCTTCAAAGTTGATTTCAAGTTTCAGACATCTTTCTTATTACGATTGCGAAGATTTCCTTTGAGGGGATAACCACTGCAATCGATATTTGTGTTTCAAATGTGAAAAACATTTCCAGAGTTTGCACGAAAGCTTGGAACGTTTCAGTTCAGTTTCAGATAACTGCTTGAGTTGTCGCGAATTCTTCAACCAGTTTCTTGTTAGCTTTTCTCTAACATTGCCTGAGATTAAAGTTTCTCGTGGTTTTATAAAGTATTTTCTTTTATAAAGTCCATCTGAGAGATTTCAAATCAAAATCGGTGCAAAAATTATTCACGTGCCGACGCGCGGCATTCACATTCTCTCTGTGTTCAGCAATTGAGCATTTACGAGGCAATACGTTAAGCAAGAAAGAGTGAAGAAGGGAGGGTAAACGCAGATACGGTTGGAAATTCAAAGGGCGGAATAAATGCGCCCCGTGCGGACACGAATAATGGAAATAGCTATATCGTGAGTCGTTCGTACCGAGTCGTTAAATTTCGTATGGAATTGCGACGCTTCAATAATTAAGCATGAGCTTGAGTTTAGTGTTTAAACGCACTCGTAACTTATTATCTGATTTATTATTTTATTCTTAGGAGAACTTTTTAATTTTTCTGCAAACTGCAGTAAGATCTTGCATCACGTAATTTATATATACTGAATACATGAATTGCAATTATATATTAGCAATAAAATAAGTCAAAATTATAAGCTGGTTTACTTATTGGAAGCTTATAATTCGTACATTTATTCGCTTACAAAAGTTTCAAACGATATTATCAAATCCGGGATATAATTTAATAGAAAATTATATTATTATCTGAGTGATTTTAAATAACAAATCGTTATTTAAAATTTTTTTTATATAAAGACGAGATCTGATATACGTCACAATTTTTTAGTACTTTTCTTCTACTCCAATTTACTGAATAATTTAATTATAATATGCAAAATATACATGAGAAGGAAACAAAAAGAATTTTTTTATACATGTCTTCCTACGCAATATTTGTTTTGTTTTTAAAAGAAAAAAAATATTTTACACAATATGATGTAATATTTTACATATTATAATATTCTATTTCTTTATTCTTTTGCTATCTTTTAAATTTTTCTCTTTAATATAAAATAATATTGCACAACACAAAATGCAAAAGATTTTTTACATTCCGCTAATATACACTTCACCTACATTCCGCTAATATACATATAGCACGTAACAGTAATTAAAAAACGGGCTGAGAGACAGAGGATTTTTATTAAAAAACAAACTTAATAGAAAAAAACAATAAACTCTTTATGCCAACATAACAGATTTGATTATTTTCTAAATAGACTTTACGAAATTTTTTTTCTACCCAGATATTGCTGCGCGTCCATAGAAGGGATTATTAATTTCTTTAAGCGAGATTATTTCGACGGGCTTTTGCCTTTTAGGGGGAAAAATTACAGTGGGGTGAAAGTGACCCTTTCTACCTCTCTCTTTTTCTTTCTCTCTCCTCCCGGTCCTGCGAGCAGACGTGAGCACCTGCCGAAGAAAGAAAGAGAGTGGGAAACATCTCTCAGGGGAATCCCGTAATCCGTGTGCGCTAAGCGCGTGCAAAAGCGCCAGGCCACCCCTGCTCGGGGTTGCGGAGGGTGGCGGAACTACGAGGTGGTGGCCAAGGAGCCACAGTTGGTTGCGGGCTGTCGCCCTGAGAACAGTGCGCGTGCTTCTGCGTCTCTCACGGCACGCGACCTCGTGATCGCGTGATCGTAGAACAAATCTCTCCCATCGCATCAAACGAATCGTGCTGGCCGAGTTGCGATCGAGTCGCAATCCATCAGTCAGCTCGCCAAGGTCAGCACGCGGACAATGCAACAATGACAGAGTGCTTGCGACGTTGATGTGTCCGTCAGCACATCGTTCTGATCTTTAATCAGTTTCTAAATAGCTTTCTGACAGTGTGCAACGTAACAAAAGGAATTTTCGTACTTGCGTTTTACGCGCGTGCGGCTGTTTGGCGACGAATCGCCGAGGCGATATCGGTGAAATGGATCGTGGGAGGAACGTCGCGAATTACGGCTACGTGATAATTGGTTGTTCCTGATGGGTGCGGTAAATTGAATCGTGCGATTTTGTGCCTCTACTGTGTTTAAATATTACGTTTGATAATTCATTATCTCAGCGAGAGATTTGAAGCGCGAGAAAGGAAAGGTCATTTCGCGGATGACCTCGTATTCGGCGGTGGTAAATGTAGAGGTTCTGGTAAAATCACTTACAAGCTTTGATATATTAAAGAATAACTGATTTAGAGAACTGATACCGAGAGAAATCTATTGAAACCCGAAATGGTGGCTTTAGTTGTGGAGGAGGATACGCGAGGTCAAAGGGGTCACTATATCGCGAACGAGGCGCGAAAAAAAAGAATCGCCCCGCAAGCGGAGCGATCTCTTTGAAATTGTGAAAGAACGAAATTACTCTTTTTCTAGCTCGTCAGCAAGTTCAGTAGTGTATGTGTGTGACAGTTTCTAGATAATTTCGTTGAGCGCATAGAAATAAGTTATTCCGGAGTTAATCACTCTTCAACATGAGTAGCGCAATACAAGGTAAAGAAAAACGACAGGTCTCGACGCGAGAGAAATAATCTCGTTATTAATACAAACGCGCGCGCGTGTTAAGTTGATTAATTTGACATAGATCTTGAGAGAGAGAGGGAGAGAGAGAGAAGTGAAGGAAAAAAAAAAACTGAAAGTTGAACGAGCGATTAATCCTCGTCTCGTCGCGAAACGACATCGCGAAAAATCAGAAGGCGCTCTTCGACTTTCCTGTTGCTCGACGAATAATTGCGTTTTGGCCTACGATTCGACGGGTTCATTGTCGCGTTCGAAACTTTATAATCGAGGGTGCACACGTGTGCAAAACGTGTTCGCGCGACAATCTAATGTCACGCGACATGCCGAGAGAAGTTCGCGTCGAAGTTGTCGGGGATCTCGCCCGACAATCTAGTTGTCGTCTTCCGCTATAACTCGCTCTTACGTTAGAGAGGCATAGAAGAAGCGTCATTGAGATAAAGGTCGCGTAAGTCATGTCAAGTGTTTCGTCAAAGGCTTTGACGGCATCCAAGAGGAATTAATCAAGGTTTCGATTTATAGCACGCGAATCTCTGTGCGCTACATTGCACAAATATTGGTGATTCTCTGTGATTTTTCAACGTTAACCTCAAGAGCAATAACGAAGCAATATGTGCATTAAGGAAAACGACATTGTTCCGCGACGATCGCGACGAGCCGTTTCTCTTAGAGAAGATCGACGAAACCCGTAAAAGATATTCTCGAAAATTAATTAATCGTCGAAAGTTTTTTTTTCGTTAAGAAAAAAATTGCGAAGATTTTTAATGTGAATAAATAATTAGATTGCGAAAAAGAAGAGGAGAACGAATGCGCATCACATACTTATATCTTATAATTATTCTTTTCGAGTAATTATCGGTCGGAGAATAATGCTTGCACGAGCTCTTTTGTGAGTGAAAGATTGAAGACGACGACGCGGTCCTTTACCGGCAGAAATATCGGAAATATCATCATTCAGATACGCGATTATCCTAGGAACAATTTGGGAAGGCGAGAAGAAACCTTTGCAACGGCGCGAAGTGAGATTAAGAGAGCGACGGTGTTGTATCTCGAGAAATGAGTGACAGGTAGATGAAAGGCAAAGAGCCTTCGTGCAACTGCGACACGAGCTACGAAAAGGATCACCGTCGTGTCGTCGTGAAAATAGGCCGAATACATTTTTGAGCGATGTCGCTCGACATGCGTTCACTTGTGTTCGAACGAAGATAGGAGAGACACTTGCGAAAAAAGAAAAGAGACTCGAGGGAGTCGCGCGCGGTCCCGGAAATCCATTACCATATTAGACTGAATAAATACTCGAAGGATTTCCTCCTAGGTAAGATCGATCGCGAAGTCCCAGCAGTCTGCTCGACATCCATCTTCCGGAGGACCGAAACTGCGGATATATCGATTCTCTCTCACCTCCTTCTGTCTGTCTTTCTTCTCTTTTTCTTCCTCTCTTTCTCTTTCTCTCTCTCTCTCTCTCTCTCTCTCTCTCTCTTTTCCTTTCTTGTTCTCCTTGTCTTTCCTCTACGCCGAATATCCACGTTCCTGGACCGCTTGAAGAATTATGGTCGTTCATATCGCGGATATTATGCATAATCCGACTGTCCGCATCTGACATCCGCGATCGTTTTATCTCGCTGGAAGGCAACAGCTTCAACGAATGCGATTTCATCGGTCCACGAAATTAAGCGAAATCGGCGCGGAGAGAAGCGCGACGAGCAATGAGATTTGCGAAGAGAGAGAATTAGGACGGAATGATGTGAATGCATGATGCATGTTTCTCAGTTCACCTGATAAAAATAACGAGATAGGAACAAACGTGACTTTGAGAACAACTCAATGTTTCATTGATCGATCGAAACCTCGAAATACCGAGAATTTCCGGGAGTATCCGGAAACGACGATTAAGTATGTCTAACGTGGAAGGATACGTCGCTCTACGTCTTAGACGCGATCGACAATTTCGGCGACGACGGCCAGGTCGGATAATCTTATCGACGACATTCGTGCCGTGAAATTGTAATATTTAACGAGAAAGAAGGCGACAGGATCGCACGACGAACTCGATCTCTCTCTCTCTCTTTCTTGACGACGAAAATCATCCCGATACGATCGCGGATTAAAACGGTGGCAGAATAATCCTGCCATTGTCGCGATCAAGGTGAAACCTGACGATTCACTAGGGAGCGACGTGACGGGCTATTAATCATCGAATAGCGTCGCGCAATTCAGTGGAGATTTACCCGCTCGAGTTCGCATCCCAAGAACGTTGTATATGAACGCGAATTTCGGTGACTGGTGATTGATCGGGACCATGGACAAGCCGCGTGATCGGGCGATTGTCCGGCAGACGAAGAGCCGCTCATCGACCGTAATCGGAAAGTTAGAGTCGGAATGCTGCACGCTGTTATGCTAGGTAGCGGTCCAGGACGGGGGAGACGCGAGTGGTATCCAGGATTTTATCTTCAACGTCGTCGTATCGGCTGCAGGATGAATCGCGGCGAGCAGGAGACACTCTTCCGGCAGAGTCGGCAGATCACGCGGATTGTACCCCGCGAGGACCTCGTCTTGAGCGTTCTCAAGTCGCCGATCAATCAACAGCAGCAGCAGCAGCAGCAACAACAACATCAGCAGCAGCAGCAACAACAACATCAGCAGCAGCAGCAACATCAGCAGCAGCAACAGCAGCTGCAACAACAACAACAACTACAGCAGTATCCGTATCAGTCGCAAAGCCAGAGTCACTTTAACTGCCAAAGTCGTCCAAATAATAAGAGGTGCAATCATCCAGGTATACGAGATTAAAATCCTTGTCGACGCGCGTAATTCCTGCTCGTTTATCGCAAATCCCGGGTGATTTCACGAACAAATGCGACGACAGCGCACGCGCTGCCAGTCGAGAGGAATAAATGTAGCGTGGAGAATCGTTACACTAGATCACGTTGCATTTGTTGCATGCATCACGGAATATTTATATTCGTGATCCGTCGTTTTGCCGCGACGTAGATTAGCCATCGATGTCGTGATTAACTGATGTGATCTCTCTTTCTCTCTCTTTCTTTTTCCATTTAGGGATTTCAATTCCTCAGTTTTATACAGTTTTATACAGTTCAAAAAGAAATGAAGAAAATCGATTAAACTACATTTGAAGTTAATCGATGTTGTTGAAACTGGCACCGAATCGCAAAGTTATATAATAGAATATAAATGTCGGAGCTCTATCTGACATTTTCTCTTTTAATTCTTTAAAGGAATAACTAAGAATTCAAAATCATGCAATAATCTTGTTAAAGATGCATATGTATGTGTATATGTAAACATACATATATTAATATATATTAATATATATATATAATATATTAATATATATAATATTATTATATGACTAAAAACATTTTTTCTAGCATAATTTTTATCCATATTATGTATCTTTTGCAATATTCTAAAGGCATATTTAAGAACACTTCTTGTCAAAGAGAATTCGTATGCATTTTCTGCAATGTATGAATTTTTTCATTTAATGTTAGCATCGCACGTAGCAATACGACATTTGTTGCATTTTTCACATATTGCTCTTCATACAATATAAAAAGGAACGTGCTTAACGCGGCAGTGCATATCTTTTTGCGCAACGAATGAATATTAGATATAGTATATTTCTTTCAGTCGAAAGCGAGGAGATTTACGTAGCTCGCGAATTTGTGCGATCAGCTTAACGGAGAGGCAGATTTGAAGAAGCCTAATTTCTGCTCTACCAAAGAGAGAGAAGGAGAGAAATAGGAAGAGGGTGAAAGAGAGAGAGACAAAAATATCTGTGCGCTCGATACTCGAGGCTCGATTCACGATGCAGTTGGATCCGTTATGAGTTTTATAATGTCTCATCATCTGAAAGATAAAGACAGAAAGAGAGAGGAAGAGAGATGGTTGCTTTTATAAATAGAACTCTGCCGACAATTCATTCGCGTTAATGCACAAGTGCGCAAATCGGATTTGTGGTTTCCATTGTTCCGGTCTTCTCGATAATTACGTTCCGTATATCGTGTACGATAAATATTATAACACTACTTCGGCAATATTTTGCATGTAATTATCAATAATTTTTTCCAACACTCTGAAAATTTTTAAAAGTTTTTACGATAACTCGAAAATAGCGAAAGACATTTTAAATTAAATCTTGCGTGAACGAATTCGCGATTGATTTTTTGTGCGGAAGCTAAAAAAATTAATATTTTACTCGAATCTAAAAATATGAAATTAATGAATCCTTTTTGAATCGAGGCAATTTAATATTCGTGACATTAATTAAGGTATGTACGCCCATAATCTTAAAAGCTACTTATAGATATACATTCTTTGATACTTTAGTCAAAAACAAAAGACATGTAGGTACGTGCAACTTTATTAAATACAGTTCTTCTGTTTTTTGTGTGCGAGGAACATTAATCACACACAGTCTCAGACACACACATACACACATACACAAATGACATTTGCGTCTTCGTTCGAGACAATCTATTCGGTTTTCTGGCCATCTATTCGGTTTTTCTCTTTACTCTTGAAGATTAAAAGAATTTCCACATCGAATCATCCGTTTTGAAAAAGCTGAGGAAAGAACTTGTAGCTCCGATAATCGAGTCTGTGGCGCCTTATTTCTTCAGAGCGCCTTTTTTCGATTACTGCACGTTACATTAAAGCTTGGAAATATATATAGCTACAGATTCGATGCGATTATTATTATCCTGTAGAACACACACACAATATAAAATTTATTTAATAAAAGAGAAGGAAATATTTTTTTCCAGTTACGTATAAATATAAGTATAATTACAAAATTATATATACAAAATTCAGATGTCTTTTCGGACAAAAAAGAACCGAAACGTTCAAAATAATTAGAGAAGAATTTAAAAACAAGTTTGTTGCAACTAATATCTGCATCTAGCTCTTCTAGCCCTTTTTACACCTGATTTTGTATTTATATATCAGAGCAATTTTTATTTATTATTAAAATTTTATGCATTGTATATAATTTTAAATAAATAATTATAGGTAAGTAAAATCTTATACATTGTATTTCGTGTTATATACAAAACTGGATATATTTTTAGAAGCAAGCATCTGCTAATATATTAGAAACTATTCAAAATTATTTATTGAGTAAATTTATTATTCTAACAATTTCTTTCGCAGTTTGTTTTTTTTTACAACACGTCAAATAATTTGAAAATCGAAAATGTCCACTTTCCCGACAAACATTATTGAGATATCGTATCTCAATACGATATTGAAATAATATCGTAATATAATGTTCTATAAGCGCCAAATCGATTGATAAACAACAATGTAAGGAGAAGCAATTTTATTTCCTAACATTATCTTTAAAGTCGACAAATATCTCACTAAACTCGTTTACGGGTATGTGCAAACTTTTTTGTACATGTTACGCACGCAATTTCTCTATTATTCTTTATATTATAATGTTACAGATTTATTCTACATTTAATTTTATTTTAATGGGGTAAAGTGAACTTTTTGTAAGCATGTCGCGCGCAAAATTACACGTAAATTATCTGAAAAGAAAAGTCTCGCGCGATTCGAATCAAAATTAGTATACGTAATTAAATTTTAAAGTCTTGCTTAATTTTTTTCTCATTAATTTCCATATTATTTTTTACATTTTTTTTAATTCATAAAATTGTATTCATAAAAATTTAACATTTAACAGCTGTTATTATTCTATTTCGTAAATAGGCTTTTACCTCATAAATAGGTTTCTCGATCGCACGAGAGTATTCACGCGGGTATTATGCGGCGAGATATTATTCCGCGGTTCTCCAGTGGTTAGAATTGCAAATGCCTCACTCTGGCCACGTCAAATATTTGAATAATTTTCGCTCGACAACTGATCTATCTATTTACCGTCGGCGATTCATCCAGGATTCATCAATCGAGAGATTTCTCTCAATTGATAATTACCTCAAAAATGTAAATTTAAATTATCTCTCCGATTACGATACAATCAACATATTCCACGGAACAATGTTTATTATAATATCCGAAATGACTTGCTGTTAAACATAAAAAGAAAAGACATTTCTTGTCACGTTATCCTATCGCGAGTCTCGAGGATCAAGCAGTATCGAGCAGCGCAACAAAGCATAGCGATCTTTGGCCCGATCTTAGGCCTCAATGTAAATCCTGGAAATGTCCAGGTGACGCGTACAACAACGAGAGTCTTCCACGAAGCAAGGACCAATGCTCTAGGCTCGCGGAAAAGCGGTGCAGCACCGCGGCCGCCTACGCTGCCCTTCAAGGCAGCGAGGACGAGCTCGCGGCCGAGCAAGGCCTCGAGACGGAGGACACCGCGTTGAAGACACCCGGCAGTGAAACCGAGGACACCGAGGACAACGGCGCGAACGCGGAGGAGCCGTCGTCGCCGACGCGCCGCTTCACCTTCCTACGTCGCTTCCGTTCGCCACGTTTTGGCGAAGCGCACCACAAACGGGTGCCGACGCCCATGAAGCGGAAATATCGGCGAAAAAAGGGCAAGGAGGACATAATCGACAATGACGTGGCCGGCGCCGAGGCGGAGGAACCGCCGAGTCCCAATCAGACCGGCGTGCCAGATCCGTACTATCCGATCTATCTGCCGATCGATCAGGCCTTCAAGGCCAAGTACGTGTTCCATCATAACAGGGGCAAGACTTTCCAGGAACGGCTCTACGTCTTTCTCGAGCATCCCGGCGGCTGGCTGTGTTTCATCTATCATTTCACTGTGTGAGTATCCGAGTTTGCGCGCTATATGTCGAGAACATACTACCTTTGCCATACCTTTGCGAATACTTTCACTGGTATTCGTTACAAATGAATGAAATGCATTTGAATGTACCAAAATGTGAAATTCATTTGAATCGCACCGATAAACGCGAATTTGCGTTTATTCTGTGAACTTTCAGGACGTGGTAGTGCTTATGCGCGTTAATAGCTAAAGAGACGTGAATGTGAAATACCGTGTCGGAGAACAAGATTTCTCTTGTTTCCGTTCTAGACGTAGATTTTTCGGCCTTTCACACTTGGCCATGCTCCAAATCCTCGACATTGTCAAGGATTTTTCCTGTTTCTGCAATCGAACGTTCTGCTCGCTTGAATCACTCTGTCTCTACCCGCATTAAATCCTCGATTTGATCGGAGAACAGATAATTCACATAGGATTTTATTGCTCATCATCGGTCTGATTTGATAAACGATAACAAAGTAATTAAATGTCTGAGAATATCTTTAGAAGCGTCGATAAAAGAGTCTCCTTGCGAGACAGTGTTGATACGAATTGTATTTTTATAATTCGATATTCGGTACAAAGAATTCGCAAATGCATGATGTATATTTTGATATATCGAAGATATATTTTATACTAATTTACAAGATAAGTATACAAGAAGTAGGGTATAAAAATCACATTTAAAAATTTTAATAAAAACAATATAATAGAAAAACAATATAAAATGTATTTCATATATCATAAAATAAAGAATCTCATACATAAAATATTTCATAAAAATATGAAGACTTCCATAAAATATGAAGGATTTCATAAAAATTTCAATTTCATAAAAATGTGTAAAATGTTTATTCAAATTTTTAAAAATATTTATTAAAAGTTATGACTAAATAAAACATCACATATATTATTTGGAAAGCATTCAATGCTTACAAAAAAAAGCTACTGTAATTATTTAAATTTAATGTAAGACTATAGTACAACATCCATCTCTCTTGTAGCTTAAAAATTATTAGTCTATATATTGTATTCTTAAATTTTTATGTTTTTCACTATTATATAAACAATTTCTAATCCAATATGATTATTTAGCGAGTGTAATAATTTTATTATCTGTATGCCTAGACCGATAAAACAATTTATATGTATATATACATATGTACCTATATATAGACTGTAACACTTGAAATTACTCTATTCTCATAAAATTTCTTCAGTCATGTCTTTTACTATGATTTGCATAAAATGAGTTTATCACACAAGATACGTATATCTGCTTTTATAAATTTAGCGTCATATACCACACTAGCACTATTAAAGAAAGATCAACATATTAATTTGTTCTGCGTTTTAACACGGAACAAAGAACATAGAAGAAATAATTCTTTTATATGATATTTTTACGGTTAAATGTCGAAAGGGAAACGAATATATGTGGGTAATTTCATAACGTGAATAAACATTCGTGACCGTACATGAAAATGTGTTATAGTTCTGCGATCGCGACGATAAAACCGATTAAACTTGGAAAGTTTAATCAGTTTTAGAAATCAGGAAATGTGCCCCGAAAGATTAATATTTGCGCTTCAATTTCCATGAGTTAAGAATATTTGCAATACACTGTGATAACATCTTTATTAATTATCGTTGCAAAAGTTTTTCTTGTTATCATCATCCGACGAAAATCCACGGATCTAATTGTTCATATATTATATGGTTATATTTTAGAGAAATTGAAAACATTTTTCGATATATAAAATCTCGATAATACGAGAAAGGGTAATAAAAAAGAGAGCCAATCTATTATACGATATATTATAATAACCATTTTTATGGTGTTATCTTTAAAATATTATTAAACAGCATTACATATATATGCGCGTTCGTATTTGTGACCTGCATACGTTGATCGGTGAAGTATATTTACCTGAAATATGTGCCCTGGCGAGCATCATCCATCGAAAAACTTCACGGATTCGTGAATTATTCAACACGGGCTGTTTTTCATTTCTTCCAAACTGTCGCCAAGCACCGCAGCCTTTTAAATAATTCATTATTAAGACAAAACGTGGCAAAGTATCCGCGAAACAGATCGATTCTCGTAAATATAGCGAAGGTTTTTTCTCGTTTCATCAATACTTCACGCTCGTTTTTTCTTTGTTAGATCATCTAATACGTGGTCGTTAAGTGAAAAGTTGGAACCATTAAGTTTTTTTATTTTTTTTTCTTACGCACGAATAACCCACTTCTTGCGCATTATTTTCTGACAATAGATTCTTTGAAGAACTTAGCAGAAAGGACTTTTTTATTAGCAAAAATATCATATCACTATAATAATAACTAAAGAAATAACGCCACGAGAAATGGACACCCTATATTGTAATTAAGCTAGAAAATTTTTAATCAAATTTGCATTTATATTTCTTATGCATTTGAAATTAAATCCGAAATATTTCCATATTACGCGAGTAATAAATAAGGAGATAAAAGTAGACTGATATCGCAAATTTGTATACGGTTTTCTCGAAATTAATCGAGTTTATCTGAAAAATTAATGTAGAGAAAAAGTATCGAATTAATCAAATAATCCGTAATATCATTTTGTTTCTACGTTTCAACTGAAAGGTCAAAATGAAAACTTATATCCACGGGCGTTTAGTAAATGTTTACTGTTTCGAATAGAGGAATAAAAACCGAGGAAGGAAAATCTTATAGAAAATATAGGATATGCTCTTGATCCCGATAATCTCATAATACAAGAAATCAATTGCAATAACAGATATGTTATTAAAATAACTTTTCTTACATAATACGAATCTCATGGACCCTATCAGATGACATAAGTGAAGCTGACTAACATCGCTATTAAATTTATCGCTCAAAATACCGGGAATAAAATTGACATTACCGTTATTTATCGACTATCTCTGATATATATTTGAGATATTCAAGATCTAAGATAGTTAAAAAATATCTGAGAACTGTTTGTCACAGAAGACGTGCGCTATCGGTATTCTTATCTCTTGCATTTTATCGTACTACTTGGGAGTACCTGATAATAAACCGCGCTATCGAACTTTAGAAGATGCGAAAGTCGAAACGTTACAGTCGGAAATTGCCACGGAAGTGTCTTTCATTTTCCGCGCCCGATGGTACTGTCGTCATGTCGCATACGCCATTCATTTCCGGAAATATATATCTATTTTTCCTGCATATTGAAAATATAGACTATATCCATATAATCCGTTTTTATAGTTATTTCTTGAAAAGATGTATCTTTCTGTTTCTTTTGTACTTGCTTCGCACTTTAAGATCTTAATTTTAAGGACGACAATATCCTATGTAAAAGACATCATAATTATAATTAACTATTTATACAAAGATTTAGTTTTTTCAATATCACGCTCGAACGATTTAAAAATCTTTTATATTTTTATATATTTTTTAACTACACTAACAAGTATGTAAATATTTACAAATATTCTATTGACATTTGAAGACAGGATTTTACAAAGTCATACAGGATTTTTAAAAATATATTTACGCATTTTTTTCACAAAATATTAAATTTATAACTTTGATTATAATTGAAAAAAATTTGTCAGTAAAATAATAAATTTTTAAACCTTTCGTAAATTCCTTCCATCACACGTGGTCGTCGCGTATCTTGACGACTAAATGTAGTCTCCGTGTGGCTTTAATACTCCACCGTTTATACTATAATCGTTAGACGACCAACTAATGAAGTCGCGTTGCACGAAACGCTGCTGTAAATATTTAATTGTCCGAGTGATCGTATTGATCGGCGCTATAGTACCCGTTATCATCTATTATTGTACTATTACTATCCCGCCAAAGCGACTGAGAAGGAGGAGTAAGAGGAATAAGAGTCATTTAATCCGGATTTCACAGAGAATGGCATTGCCTCCGTTTATATTCATTGCATACTGAACTGAATATGGCAAATGCAAATGTAATTCTTAATCATTGATACAATTTTTTTTCTTATTTTAATTTTTTCCCCTTTAATTCGTTTTCACCACTAAAAATAATATAAGATCAAAATCCCAGAAATTAATTCAAGTCGAAAATTGAATACTATCATTAAAATTAAATGATATTTGAAAGAAGTTAGATCACATTTAAAACTCACATTATTACAGTGTTAAAGATTAACATGTCATTTTTTCTTCTCGAAAAACTTGACGCACATATCACTCAATTGGTTCATCGGCTTTTGAAAATACCGATTAAGCTAAAGTGGATTGTCTTAAATGGTCTATTGAATTAGATAAAAGAAATTTATCTTTAACAGAAGTAATTTTAATTCGACCGGCCTACTTTCAAGCGGGCGTAAATAGCAGCATGTTATTAGGCCCAATGCATATGCAAGCTATTTGCGTGCGGCCTGTTATTTTTAGATGAAAATCGCGCGCGCTGATGCATTGATATCGTGGCACATAATGACACCCGTGGAGATTATACATCACGCTGGAGAAAGTCGTTACTAAATTTTTTAGTAATTTAAATGCGATTGAAGAAGCGCGAATGCGAAGAAAATCAATCAATTGAAAATCACGAACGTCGCACTTACGTATAAAAGTAATAAAAAGGAATATTCCTGTATGCAATGCTCGGAATTTGTTGCTCGGAAATCATATCGGGATATAATGCGATTTCACAAAATTGGATATATTGTCATTTACGCGCATTAATATTACTTTTTAATATCAATTTATTTAATTGATTAAATTAATTTTCTCAGCAGAGAATATGCCTCATTGAGCTTTTAAATTTTCCAATTTGTTTTGGAGCACCAGGGATTGTATTCACATCGATTACATGACTATAATATTATTCGTTGCATTAATTACTCCCTTTATCAATTAATTATTCGTTTAAGGGTGCAGCAACCTCGCACGCATATACTCAAATTCAATTTCGGAGAAAATGATTATAAAACGCAGACACATATTAACGCATATCGAGCGGATTGCGATCGGAGAAGTTTATGTTATTCCAAGTTTTTGAATCCATTTGTAATTAAACTGTGATGAGTATGAATAAACGACGCGATATGGGGTATGACGTTATTGCCGTAGGAACCGCACACGCACGCTTTATCTCTTCCTGGATCGCATGTAGGTTAATTGATATGCATAGGAGATGCACAATATGTGGGTGTACACGTTCAATCATTTTATACATCTTTAGCCGTAAGCAACATATCGCGTTCCCTCTCGAACATTAATATCGATAATTAAATTTTGACCTATCAATTCAGTCGCTCGATTGTCGATTGCATGTCCCGTTAATAAATTCAACTTTTTTTCTGTATAAAGACAAAGAATAAAAATGTTTTTATAATGTGAAATATTATCTTTTCTTTATATAAAACAGTGCTCAAGATCATCGAATTTCTCTTTTCAACTTTCACACACTTGCTCAGTAGCAAAATTTGAAAGACGGCGAGTTTAAGGACGAATGGGCGTGATACGGTCGGATTATTATTTTTGTGTTTTATTATTCCCTGACATTTTCGCAGCCAAATAAAAAGCGTGTTATTCACGAATAGCGAGATATATCTGTCCGACACCCGGCAGAAGATGGATGAGTTCCGAACGATGCTCGAGGAAAAAAGGAGGAGTATGTTAGACAATTATCATAGTAGGTCGATGAAGGTGACTCGTGCAACTTCGGAGCGCTGTACATACATAACATCGGAATTATAGGCCCTCGACACGCTATCTTAAAGAGTATTACGCGGTGGCAATCGTCTGCCTACCTTCGTTAATGCCGTGCGCTCGTTCCGTTGCTTAACGAGGCAACACACTCCATAATAAATTACTTGTACAAACAAAGAGAGAGCGCACCGTTAGATCGATCGCTAGATCGTAGCAATTACCAGTCCCGTTCAACCACAGATACGCAAAGTTTGTCTTGCTGTCTCGTATCGTTTCTTTTTTTCTTCTTTACAGTTCGATGCACGATCCACCATGTCGGTCAGATAATGATTAAAATTTGCGATGAAAATCGAGGCGTATTTTTTTTTTTTTTTTTTTTTTAAATGGCCACATCTCAGAAAAGCGAACTTCTGACCGCGCAAGACTAGAATAGAAGTAAATCTCTATATATATCGAGATTCCTCTTACGAACATTCGCTTTAAGCTGCGAAATCCTACATTATGCATAACCGCATAAAATTCAGTTGCATAGGGATTATATTATTTTATCTCTTGTACAACATATTAAAAAATATACTATATATTTTAGAAATTATTTTTGTGCATATTCTATAAAATATTATATATTAAGATATAAAAGAAGTATATTAAAGAACAAAAATTATTTATGTAGAAACACATCTACCTATTTTGTCTATAATTGATTCTTAATCTTGATTGATAATTAATCTTTATCAAATATATAGAAAATTGATTGCGTGCGTATAATTTATATATATTCTATATAATTTATTTATTCTATATATTTTATATATATTTTATATATATTCTGTATAAAAATTTATTGCATAAAATTCATTGCATTTATAGAAAATATCCATCTCTAGATAATTTAGTTTTTTAACGTCAAATTATATAATATGTATTTTTTTTTTTTTTAATCTAATCGAGTATAATTACGCGCGCGAAGCAAAGTTATATTATTCTTTGATAATAAAATTTTAAAAATTGCAACACATGCATAAAAATTATTATTGCAATTAATGCATTAAAAAAACATATTAATTAATTATGCAATGCAAAAATAATTCAAATATTTAATCTTTAATAGAAAATGCAAACAAAGAAATAGAATTTTCAACAAGAATCTTTTCAAAATACACGGAGAGAATTTTCTCTTAGAATTTACCATGAAAATCATGGTAATCATGGGACACAATATGGTATGGAAAGAATTTTATGAGAATTTCTCTGATTAATATTTATCACAATAAAATATAAAACATGTTTGATTAATTTTACTAAACTGCATGGTAAAATTAATCAAACATGTTTTATATTTTATTGTGATAAATATTAATCAGAGAAATTCTCATAAAATTTTTTCCATTCCCTATTGTCCCATGATTACCATAATTTTCAGTGTAAATTCTAAGAGAAAATTCTCTCTGTGTACCTACACTTTCATTAGGCTCGCGCATCTCCATACGTCCACCACGCTACACAGCTCGCGCGAGACTGATCATCAGTCTCGCAATTGCGATAGCTCGCACTAAGATCAGTCTCGTGCGAGACGCGCAGCGTTACGGACGTATGGGGTGTACTAATGAAAAGGCTAGAAAGAGAGAGATGTTTTCGTCGTCAGTTGGCGATACCACTGCGCAAAATCTTGTGCTTGGTGGTGGGGATTAGTCTTGCATGAGACTTGCAGCGTGATGGACGTATGGAACACAGGCGTCTAATGGAAAGGATAAAAAGAGAGAGATATATTTCGCCGAGTCTGGTTCTTAGCTGTGAAGTTAGGTTTCTCTGTTAGATGGCGACACCGCACCGCTTTGAGGGCTGTGAGTCTTGCGGCCGATGGTGGGCTGGTGGGCATCAGCTCATCATCATCAGTCTCGCACGAGACGTGCAATGTGATGGATGTATGTATATAGACGCGGGAATCTAATGGAAGCGCAGATATTTTGATCGAAAGATTCTTGTAGAAAATTCTATTTTTTTGTTCTCTGTTAAAGATTTAAATATTGAATTTTTATGCATTGCATAATTATTAATATATTTTTATGTATGCATTGCAAAATAATAATTTTTATGCATGCGTTGCAATTTTTGAGATTTTATTATCAAAGAATAATGTAACTTCGCTTTGCGCGCGTAATTATATTCCGTTAGATTAAACAAAATGAGAAAATAAAAATATACATGTATACATATATACATATATATATATATATATTATATATAGAAAGATATATGTATATACATACAGTAGACACTTTAAATCTAATTCAAAATAAAAAACATTTTACTTTTAGCATATAAATATATACTAGAAATAAAGTGATTTTTATATAGTTATTTTATTTAATAATAGCTCTTTTCATATAGGTTCATAATATATCCAGAATACACAGACACAATAGAGACATTATTGTTTACTTATTCACAATAATTAAATATTTTTAAACGCAATAGTTTAAAACAAATATTTTAATATTCCTGCACACATTAAACATGCGTAATAATATCATTTTTAATGAATAGTTATAAAATGAAAATTTGTTAAACCAAAACTTAATTCTTATGATTGCGGTAATTATTATACATATTATGCATATTATCTTTTATGTGTAGCTGATGTAATAATTTAATCCAAATATTTTAATTATATCAGTCATAATAAAATATTAAATATACAAGTAAAATAAGTAAATGAAAAACTTGTTATGTAAAAAAATGATTGATTTTGCTAAATGTAATTAATTTAACGTAATTTCTCTAAATGATCAATATATAATATATAATTAACATGTAATTAATTTATATTAAATAAAAAATGGTAAGAAAATATCGGAAAATCTGTAGTTTGTAGAGAATCCGATATTAAATTTCTAATAAATTTCACTGTCATTTTTCGAAAACTTCTCTCATAACTTTAATGGATTTCTTATCAAATGTAAAACGTAATATTATGAGAACATGGTTATATATATCACAAATATTCTCTATGAATAATTTTGTAGTATATCGTCGCGGGACATACGCAATTTTGATCGATAAGTATTACGAGCGGATAGACATATATATTTTGATAATATTCTTGTGCAAGTTTGTTTAACAAGTATAAAGTTACGCTTCGCGACGTCGGCAATCAGTAACGTAGCTGTCTAGTGTATCACGCCTCCGTAGTTTGTCGAGTAATTTATCAGTTTGACTAAACTCAAGTGACATATAGTAGCACAACGAATAGCTTATCCTTTCGTGGGAAGAAAAAGGTAAGCTTAAGAGTTGTTTCTATTATTCCGAGAATCAAGACAAAGCTATACATAAGTGACGCACGAGCTGGCACGCAATGCAATGCATAATCATAATGTGTAATTTATGTCACATTCCATTCATCAAGTATTCATCAAGCATTTTTTGCGCGTAATGCTTATAAGCATTTATGTATATTATATATATTTATCAAGTTTGATCTAGATTATCGTTAATGAAGATGTATTAATCCAAATTTTACATCACATAGCGTTTCAAAACTATCACACTTCCTTTCTTGTTTATTTCGACATTTCATTCAGATTATCTTCAATGTTATATATCAATCGTAATTCTCATTATATGTATATTCGCGCAAGAAAATAGATTTCATTATTATCATGTAAGAGTCTGTAGCTGAAGGGAAGTATAATAGTTCCGGGGCATTCTATACAAACTTTGTTCTTCGGTGATTATCATAAGCGCATCACGAAACGTCCGAAAGTTCGGTATATTCTTTTTAGCGGTGCAAGAATGGTTAAGCCTTTGAAGCCCTTTAAAAGGAGAGAATAACGGCCGAGCATTTGATGAAGAATCTAAAGTCGCTTTAAATATAAATCTGACTTTAATGTATGACGTTCTACGTTCCCAATTAATCAAGTTGTTCATCTAGATGAAATTTTATAATATAGAACAAAGTTTTGTTCAGTTCGCGCCACATAATGCGGAGTGCGATGATAACTTTAAAGTTGTTGTTGATATTAATCTGACTTTAACGTACGATACGTAACTTTAAATGTATTACGTCTTCTAATGCCTCAAACTCGTTATATTACTTAAACGCAATATTTTACGATAGAACTAAGCAGCGATCAATCTTATATAAATTGTATCTTATATATGTATATTGTAAAATATTTTTGCAGGTTCATGGTGGTATTGGTGTGCCTCATATTTAGCGTTTTGTCAACGATAGACCAATACAGTAATTTCGCAAACGAAACTCTGTTTTGGATGGTGAGTAATCCATGTTCTTTATTCAATATAATAGAACATTTTACTATTTATAAATATAAATAAGTCATAAAATAATATATCTAATACATTGTGTGCAGTTAAATTCAACTTCAATCGCTTTTAACTTACAAATTATTGATATCTCAATATTTAGACAAGATTGATTTAATTAATTGAAATCTATGGATATTCTTATATATTTTTTTATATAAATTATTTTTTTCTTTCCATAGTCAAACTCCAAGCTCATTGTATAGCTCGAAGAAAAAGTTAAATATTGTACCTATGTTACATGAAAAGAATGATAAGTGCAAACATTAAATAATGATTAGCGTTTCACAGACAAGGATTTCGTAATATAGCGTAAAGAGATATAAGGCAAACTTCATTTAATTAATCCTGAAAAAGAAAAGTTTACATCTGTTGGCCTACTCGAGAATAGACTTTATAACCGAGTTTTTAACGAAACTTTTTTTTCTTCCTTCTGTCGTTGTCGAAGCTGCACAAATAAAATTAATTCTTCATATCTTGTATTAGAAGAGAAAAAAAATCAATTTTTTGCGAAAATTTAAAATAATCTATACTATAAAGTTATACATAAATTGTATAAAATTATCGATACGAAAAATCAACATTGTTCGTAAATCAATATTTCGCGTTATAAAAAATTAGGATAGCGATATTTTCATTTCTTTTTTTTTTCACATGAATATAATTCGAGTAAGCGCGTATAAAACTCGAAGCTCATCTGAATTCTGAGTCATAAAAGAGTACATATAGTAAGCTGGGATTTTCAAGGATCGGCTTCGTTGCGATTCTAACGTTGATGTCCTCGTCTTTCTAGGACATTTTGCTGATATAATAGCACTAGTATGTATAATCGATACAATAGCTGCTTGAATCCATACGCTATCGCGTTCGTTGGATATTCATTATATGCGATATGATTAACCAATGTCTATACTAATGTACTAATATACAGAACTATTGCGATTTTTTTTTCCTACCGACATTGGATATAATTAAATCAAATTGTCAACCACATTATCGAAATGATTGATCATTTTCGGTTGAACATATCACATGTTTATTTCATATTTTTTAATTACTTAATTACGACATATGCGCGTATCAATCAATCAAATCGCATATTTATATTTAAACATGTACAAAATTAATATATTTTTTATAATTTTGGTTCTATTAATAACAATAGTGATAAAACGAAATATCTATATCCCACATTTTAAAAAGAGAAAAGAAAAATACATACATAAATAAAAAGAAACAAAATAAACTCTTTGTTCTTGTAGCCTCCATAAAGTATGAAGAGATAGACATCTTATTTTAACTAAAAAGTGTGTACTTTTTTTGTAAGGGAACTTTTTTTATATTTATTTATAATGATATATCTTTAGATGTAAATCTGTAGAAGAAAGAAAAAATAGAAAGCATATACAATGAGTTAACTTTTATTACATAATCTAAATATAAATATTATTACTATGAAATTTTATATATGCACATAAGAAATATAAATAGCGTTGCAGTAGGCTAAATGTAACTAAAATACTTTGCTTCTTTATAATATATTGAAATGCAAATTATTTCTTTTCTTTTGTGATACTTATCCCTTTTATTCGGTACACAATTTTTATATCTCTGCAACAATACATGTCGAGCAGTCGAGTTAATCAGGTCGAGCAAATATATTTGGCCGGAATGAAAATGTATAACAAAGGTGCGTGCGAATATGCGGGATGTGAGGGATGTCTGAATGATCATGACGTTCGAATGAGCATGGGCATCCCTAAATTTTACTTCATTACTGTTCAGGAAATATGTCTCGTGGTATTCTTCGGGGTCGAGTACATGGTTCGATTATGGAGCGCGGGCTGCAGATCGAAGTACATGGGCTGCTGCGGACGGCTGCGATTCATACGGAAACCGATTTGTATCATAGGTGAGTTGTGCGGGCGTTCTCGTCTCTCTTAATGGCAAGCCGCGTTTGCGGGCCGAAACGCGATATAGCCGAAATTAATCCGATATTCGCATTGTCGACGGCGCAAAATTGGATCGTGAGAATCGTCCCTGCTTTGTATTCGTATCGCTTGTAGAACCGTTTGCGCGGCCAACTTTGCGAGATTAGGCCCTGGCCCTAATATCGAATCCATTTCGCCGGAATCAAGATTGCGGCCGCTTTGTGTGTATCACGACCATCGTTCTGCCGGACGCGTTCGTTTCACGAATGAAACACACGCGATCGGTCCGCGGTAAAATTCCTCTCTTAATTGCAGACCCAGCTAAAAATTGATTACTCGCTCTCTGTTTTAAATTTTATTCCTATCCAATTACGTTGATGACGAATATATTACCGAAATTCTAAACGCAAAAAGGAGAGAATGGACGCGTGAATTTTTTTGAAATATTATGAGAAATTTTATTTTATAAAATATATTAGTTAACTTAGATTATCAATTATTTGAATTTATTTGATTTATAAATTATTACTGTAATTTGTTAACGATAAGGTCGAGAAATAATGTACTCTCGAGCAAAATTCTCCGAACAGCAATTCGCGTATATTCGCAGTTGATGTAAATCAGTGCTCCGAATTAATTATATTTTCAAACTATATTTAACTGATTTTCGTGCATCAGGTTTACTACACAGCTATATGCATCGTGTAATAAAAGTTATTATTATATAGAAATTTTTATCCGGTTAGAGAGCTTTTTACAGAGATTTTTATTCATTACACAGAAATTTCAATCTAGCAATATATGATAGATTAATCGCTTATATTTCTCAATTAATGTGCAGCGTATATTGCTCCATTCCAAATAATTAATGTACGCACTGTATCTTGTTTCACTTCACCTGTAAGCGCTAAAAATATAGAATGGTAATCTCAACGTAGAAAATAGATCATTAGTAATTAATTGACCGGTTGCGGAAATGCAACCGGAATTGCACACATTTCGCCACAATTTCATAGCGGATATGTGGCAAGAGAATTATTGTTTTCAATCGGCAATGTGTACAGTCGACAAATGAATTTTGCAGATAACGTCGAATTAAACATTAATAATCGGATTACGTCCTGTGCATTTACATCGATTATTACTTAATCAATACTCTATACATACCGAATGAAAATATTTTATTGTATTCTAATCGATGCACGCGTGTAAAAAACACTGTCTGTAATTACATATATGTATTATACGCACAAATTTAATCAATTATTTCTTTATATAGTGTACCGCACAGTCCTCTTATCTGTTTTTAGATTTAATCGTTGTGGTAGCGTCAATGGTAGTCTTGTCGGTGGGAAGCAACGGTCAGGTGTTCGCCACTTCCGCTATCAGGGGTATTCGATTTTTGCAAATTCTTCGAATGCTTCATGTCGATCGTCAAGGTGGCACGTGGCGACTCTTAGGCTCTGTGGTTTACATACATCGTCAGGTACATCGTCGCGAAAAATTTTTAATTTTAATTAATCAACGTTCGAGAACAAAAACTCTTAACAATAATACAATTGTAATTATCTCTAGGAAATTAAGCATGTGTGTGTAAATGTTTTTTTTTTATTTTTATGTTTATATAATGCAAAATATTCATATTAATATTTGCAAAATGTTTATATAACAGGAGCTGATCACAACGCTATACATTGGATTCCTGGGCCTCATTTTCAGCAGCTACTTCGTGTATCTCGCCGAAAAAGATGCAGTCGGACCCGATGGCAAAACAGACTTCTCCAGTTACGCCGATGCACTATGGTGGGGAGTGGTGAGTATGTCTCTCATTAAAGATTTTGCTATCAGACGTCTCTTGTATCAGTATGTAATTTTGAAGTAACCTATTGCTGAAGCTAAAAAGCTTTTGATTATTGAAATACATTCAAACCGCGCACAGAAAACATAAAGTTCAATATAAAAAAAAAATAAAACTTTGTTTTCAATATGAACGAAATGCAATAAAAAATTAAATCAATAAAATTCTATAAACTATTAAATCGATTAAATTTTATAGAAAATATAAGCTTGAAAAACGCGAGAATAATCTGGTTAATTAGCCACGAACAATTGCGAGGAAATCCACAAACAATGATAGTCGCGGAAATTATTGATTTGCAATTATATTGATGACCATATGTAGCTAATTGGAAGCTCATTACTTACACAGACTGTGTGCAACGCATGTAGATTACTTATCACAGTGCTAATATGTGCTAATTAACTGGCTGGATTTCTCACGGGTTAAACTGTTGACAAACCAAACGTTAACTGTTTGCGTATCAAAACTCTTCAAGCTTAAATCTGACAAGATATTGTACCGTACAGAATAATTTTACCTATATTGAGAAATAATGAGAATTTGATATTTTTCTAAATTACAGATCACAGTAACAACAATAGGTTACGGTGATACGGTCCCGCAAACATGGATGGGAAAAATTGTGGCCTCATGTTTCAGCGTGTTTGCCATTTCCTTTTTCGCACTTCCAGCCGTGAGTACATATTCTTTTTTCATTATATATATTTCAGATTTCGTTTATTATTTATGGATTTTTTGTTCTTATCAATTTAAAATTGATTTTTAATGATAATATCTATAGAGATTATAATTTTTTGTTGCTATCTCAACTTTCAATATGATACATCTCTATAATTAAACTTCAGAAATTAAATTATACTTTTTTAATTAGATTAACTCAATTCAATAAAAATTCTACCAAATCTATTTTAAATTAAAGGAAGATTATTATTTTATTATTTGTTTCTCTAGAACATTCTCAGTTTCCAAAAAAACTTCATTTTCGATTGCTTGTAATTCAAAAGTTATAAGTATCTCGATATTATTATAGGAAATCGACTCGGAATTTTAATTAAAAAAAAAAAAAAAACAAAAAAAAAACAAAAGTTTAATTTTATATTTTATTATATATAATTTA
Source organism: Prenolepis imparis (assembly GCF_030444845.1). Taxonomy (NCBI): domain Eukaryota; kingdom Metazoa; phylum Arthropoda; class Insecta; order Hymenoptera; family Formicidae; genus Prenolepis; species Prenolepis imparis. The sequence goes on from NW_028141167.1 coordinate 6,397,494, forward strand.
ATTTTATAATTGGACTGCCTGTTTTCGCGATAGTTCAAGCAACAATAAAGCACAAGTAGAGCGTCACCGCGAGTGGGTGTTTTTCGCATCTCTTTTAGGGTATCCTAGGTTCCGGCTTCGCGTTGAAGGTACAGCAAAAGCAACGGCAGAAGCATTTTAATCGGCAGATACCGGCTGCCGCGATGTTAATACAATGCCTGTGGAGGTGTTACGCCTCCGACAAGGCCATCAACAGCGTCGCCACGTGGAACATTTACATCAAGGACCCGGCGCCAGCCGGGCAACCCTCGACACCCCTCGGCAAGGTAACGTTTCCTCGTTTGCGAGTATAGCGGTGGAGAGCGGAGAAGTAGCCGTTATTAGCTGTTGACTGTTGATGTTCTTAGCTGCTTATATAATGTTCCTTGACGTGTTCTAACTGACCGTGCCGCGAGCGATTACCGTGTCACAACCGAGACGGATCTAATCCGTCGCGAATCTCGTAATCGTCCCGTTGAGGCACGCGAAAAACCGCAACTTTCCCCTCCCCCTCTCCCTTCAGCGAGCACGCTAATGGATCTGGAAATTACCCCATTGTATTTCGCCCAATCCGTATATCGTGTACGTATATCTCCGAGCTAATTGCTCCTGAGATCTCCCGACTTTTACCGCGATTATATACGTCCCCGCGCGCGATCGGATTATCGGCGATAATACCGAGTCCGTGGCGGTATTATATAGCCTGCCGTTTGTGCTCGCTTCGTATATACTACCCTAAGCGGATTTCGAGAAATCAAATTTGTTCTATGTCGTCGATCTGTGCCGCGCGAATAAGCAGCTCGAAAAGAAAATATATACACGGAGATATATATATATCTATAATAAAAATCATACGTCTTTTTCGAAAGTAATAACCGAAACTAACTATAATTAAATTTTTAATTAAAAGCGAATGGGTTTTCCGCTATTTCAAACAAAAATTTATATTTGAAACAAAATTTATATTCGATAATTGAACGAAGCCTGATGAGACCTTTTATGTATCCTTGGCCAAAAGAATATGAAATATTTTTTAACGAGTCAATAAATCAAGCTAATCAGCATTTACAAATTATTGTGTTGTGGTAAAAACAACCGGAAAAATACAAGGTTTATACAAAAGGTTCGTCATATTTATCAAAGTTGAGAAACTAAAAATTATAATAAAATTAAAGCAAGCAATTGATGTCGCGATTGATTTCAATTCACTTATTTCTTTTTTATCTAGAGAAAGAGATTTTTTAACTTTTTCAAAAAGAGAACTCTAGATTTCTAACACATTATTTAATATAAAATTTACTAGAAAAACAACAAACATTCTGCACATATCACTTTATCGCTCAAAGTATAAAAAATGAATCGTAGTCTTAAACGTTTAAATTAATTTGATTTATCACAATTTGATAGATATACTCATCATATTTATATATATATATATATATATATATATATATATATATATATATATTTACAGTTTTACTATACAATAAAGCTTTCCCGCGTTCTACGCATAATAATGAGATTCGCGAGGGAGTCTGTCATCGTCTGATATTATTTGTCGCTATAATCGTTACCGTTCTTATAAATCAGTATCATATAACTACGACGACGTTCGTGTAGTTTTACTTGTCCTAAGATAATTTGGCAGTGGATGGATGCAAGCGGAGAATGCGATTTTGCTCAATGTTCTCAATGTGCCGTTATTTATCGCCGAGATCCGAGACAATTTTGTTTTTCCTTCATGTTGCTAGTCACATACGTGTGTTTATGCAGTTAAAGATGCGCTTAGAAGCTTTTGTATATTATCCCCCTTACGTACGAAATAACGAACATTGCGCTTTGGTTTTCATATTCGTTCGTTTTGATTTCGTTTACAGAGAGTGCATAATGCGGACGATTCCCTTTTTTAATATAGACTGGTTTTTACCTTTTTAATATATATCCTAATGGTTTTAATAGTATAATTTATTAGTTGGAATGCTGAGCACATGGGATATATATTGGAATAATTTTAAAATATTATACAATAAATATTAAATATTATATTTCTTTTTTTTTTTTTTTTTTTACATGAATATTAAATTGTTACAACTCTATAAAAGTCAGCAAAATTTATTGCATTCGCGTGAGTTGCGCGCCTGAATATACCTTTATATATTTTTTTATTGTAAATTTATATCTAAAATCTAATATAAATGTAATTGCAAATATATTTTTACACGGTCCCTTAACTGTGATTCTGCCATATTGCCTAAAAATCCATGAAAAGTCAATTAATTAATCTTACTATTAATCTGCGCGTACTCTTCGTGGAATATTATCTTTTTTTTTTTTTTTTTTAAATAAATTTGTACTTTAAACATTATTGCTTGAAGAATAGCGAATTCCAATAGTTGTCATTCTCAAATAAATTGCTTTTGAATATAGGAGTCAACGGACATGATATTTTTAGAATAACGCTTGATTTTTCAATACGTCTGCGTTTGATTTCCATTTTCGATTATTATCGTAGAAATAACCGTTGTATTTTTGTATTTGTATTCCGCAACGTGTTCAGACATCTCGTATAATTGCTTGAACTAAAAAATGCAGATGCAAGCGATGCGTTTGAAACTAATGGCTATTATTCGGACAATAAATTTATGGCAGGGAAATTTGAAAAAAAAACCCAGAATTTAATTAGCTCTATCGGCACATTTCGCGTACGCTCAATTAACACGGAGCGATTGTATTCGTAGGAATAATATTGTCTCCATTCTGCTGCCAAAGTTCTCGAACTCTGTGTTAAAAAACTCAATTAAAAATATTGAGAGAGGAAGTATCGCGTTTCTCTGCGACACATTATTTAAAATAGTAAACAACGCTCAGTAATGATTTAACACGATGATAAAATATACCTAATATATATATTTCAGTTGATTTGTGTAAAGAAGATGGTATGTAAATGGTTTATATTTATTTCTATTCTTATCTCTCTTTTGCATGTTTATTTTTTCCCAACTTTTTATCACATTTCTTTACACATTTCTGTTACACCGTGAAACGTCTATCTTTTTATATTATGTAAGCCGGGTCACTGTATTCTCTCACTGTGTCAGTTGAATGTAGAATATGCGCATATTAAACGATATGTAATGACAAAATACTTGCCGTACTTTCGCCGCACAGTTACCTTTAACGAAGCTGCTCTATTACGTCCGTAGTCTTTACGTAAATACGTTACTATGTAGTCATATGTATAATGTTAGCAAATAATAGTCGAGAAATACGCGTTTCCTTATTTTAACTTTTTTTTTATCTTAATTTTCTGATTAACCCTTATAATTTTTTTGCCGAAAAATATCTTTTCCTTTCAATTTTTTTTTATTTTTATCCAGTACGTTTTTTCGGATAGTTTAGGAAGAAAATTAAAATTCTTGATTAGCTTTTCGCAAATAGAAGCTGGAAAGATTAACATAGTTCTCCATCATATTAATGTTACTCTTTCAGATAATAAAAAAAATCATATTACATCGTCGAAAGGATTAAAAGTGCGACGGAAGTATAGGTCAAAGTGTTTATTATCGCGGAGAGAATAATCGGAAAAATCTTTCTTATGAGAAATAAAGTAATGGCTTCTATGAAATCGTTATGTCGCTTTTTAGCTTTAGCGTTAGACTTTTTTTTCATTTATTGTATCGAGAGACGTTTCTGCTTGATTGAGATTTTTTTTATTTATTCTCATACTAACAAGCTACAAAATGTCAACAATATAAAATAGACGAGATACACAAATTTTTTTTGAGAAGACAAAACTATTCACCAGCGATCGAACAAGCTTCTACTACTTCTTTTTGGACGAGTGAGGCTTTGCATAAGCCTCTTAAAGCTCGCCGACGAAAGAACAATAATCGTTTGTTTGATCGTATTTATGCTTTTATGTTCCTCTGGCTTACGTATTTTTCTTGGCGCACCATTATGCTACTTTCAAGGATAACTATCGGTATCATGTGATATACAAAGTGACTTCACCTTATACTTAGCGATATTTTATGACATGCACGAGTCTGAATAATACATAAGGTCTGTAGTTATATATGTATGTTTACGTGTGTGAGTGTGTTCGCGCGCGCGCTTACTTTTTGCTTCTGCATCAATCTGTAAAATGAAAAGACTAGAAACTCGCTCAAACGCAGAAATGTGTGGGAGTTTTACGCCGGTTGTGCGGCTTGGCAAGTCTCTGTATGAAAAATTAAAATATTAAGGAAAGAGATGTCGGAAAATCGGAAGACACTTTATACGAAAGATTTAGATGTCGACAACGAGCAGAGTGTTTTTAAGACTTGTCAAATTTTGCCAGCCTATTTTATAACAAAATTTTGTGCTATACGAATAAAATAAAATTTAGAAAATGAAAAATATAAGAAGACAGGTCTAAAAATAATTTTTTTTTATATAGTTATTATCGCATTTATTCGATATTTTATTATGATTTTTGTATCCGAGCAATGTGAAATAATATTCAGTTTATTTGAATTATTCCGTCGATGAAAATTATATTTTACAATTTTTAATACAATATAATCGTGTTTCTCATGTAAAATACATATCTCTTCAAAAATATGTTCATATTTGTATAAAATTTCCTCGTCAGCTCGATTAATAAAATATGCTGGCACGGTTTGACTAAACATTTTAGAAACATTCTGCGTTTACAATGTAAAATTCCGAGAACAATGGAAGGACAGAGCACGTATTTTGTTTATAATGTGCTCAGTATATCGATAGTACTATTTCCCGGGAATTATTCCGATTCCGGTACGCGGTTGGACCGAGCCGTTTCGTGTTGAAAGGACATAAACAACATCGGTTCGCAACCGGCGTAATTTCCCGCAGCAAACGTTCGTTCCGGACGTCCCGCGAGAGAGATCGTCGCTTTTGCACGATATTCTCCAGATGATAATAATGATGATGATGATGACGACGACGACGATGACCTCGTCATATTAGGAGAAAGAGTGGCCAAACAACATTCGGCCAGTAGGGATAGTGCATGTTGTGTTTGATGTGTGTTGTAATGGGAGGGCACCGGGGGTTCAGTCTCTGATGATCCAGGTGGCAAAAAAGGCGAGCGTGCTGAAGAGGCGGAAGTCGCGGAATCGGATGGACGGCCAGCAACAGCAACAGCAGCAGCAGCAGCCAGCCTTGCCGCCGGTCACGATATCCGGTGGTATATCAGCCGGCGCTGGAACCGGCCAGAACGATCAGAATCAACGCCTCGAGAACGAGGGGGACGTGGTTTTTTACATGGAGGAACCTAAAGCGGGCACGCCGAATCGCGCCAGACGCGACAATCGGTGAGTGACTTATATAGACTCTTATAGAATCGAGAAAGAAATCTCCGTTGGGCTATTATTTCATGATTGATTCTGTGCGGGTGTGAAATAACCGGATATATATGGATTCATTATATGTTGATAGTGCAATTGAAAAGAAAGTGATATTTCGCGTCAAAAAAAGAATCGGAAATATATGTAGAGTCAAATTTTTTGCTCATTTTATTTAATTTATAGAATATTAAAATAACATAAGAGAAAAAAAATTATTCCGACTTTCAAAACGGCGGCGTTGTCGTATATTGCAACTCCGGTTTAAATTTGGTAACAGTGCGATAAGTTTTACACCGTCGCTTTTAACGGATGGATTTCTGTCCATTTCTTCGAGCGGAAGAGTTTGCTCAGAAGCTTCGCTCAGTAAAGCAACTGAAGTGAAAGACTGGTACCATGAAATTGGCAAGCTTATTTCTGAATGTTCGCCGCCATCGTCGTCGAGTAGTATTAAGTGAAAAGTGTATCGTGGTGTCTCAATAACTTTCTGAATCAACGGATAATTCCCAAAGACGAAGATACATTTATTTATGAAAACACGTATAAGCGCGCTTACCGTCGAGAATCTTTTACATTTATCACTCTAATCTCGAGCAAAATTTCTTGAATGACACTTCACTTTGATAAAACTGTGTGTTAATCAATTTAAAAGAATTGCTCTTGCTTTTATAATTTAATTTAAAAAGTATTAGATTTTTCATTGAAGCTGAAATTTGCTTCAAATATTATTAATATAAATGTTATATAAATTTAGTGTTATAGCTAAATGTGGAAAAATTAATTTTTTCTCGACAATAAAGTCTTGTAAGAAGAAATTTTATTCTACATTTTTAGCTCATTTCCGCATGAGAAATCACCTCCTCTTTGGTTGTACTGTTTTCTGTGACTCACTTTTATATTTGTACATCAATATCATATCAATACAATTACATTTGCACATCAATCATCGATGTGCTCGAGGAAAAGATGGAAGATATCAAATAATATTTATACGTAATCCGATGAAGAACCGCGGGATTCCAATTTACAAATGACAGTAATAATAATAGTAAAAATAATTTAATTGAAATATATTAATTGATATATTATCTACAAATATCATATCTTTCATCAACTCTTTCATACACGTATTAGTTAACGATGTATTCGAAAGAGTTAATGAAAGATATATGATATTTGTAATCTCTATATATATGATATATATGTACATATATAATTTGTCACTAAAGAATCAGGAATTTCCAATACGTATTATATAAATTGGCCGCATTGTCGAAGGAATTATCGGAATTATGGTATTGATATCTCTCCTTATTAAATATAAAAAATAGCCGGAAAAAATCCCTGAAAGTGTATAATAAAATTTCGACAAATCACAGTGTTGCACGAGACAATATATACTGCAATCCGCCTTTGATCGATGCGAGTTCAGAATTCACAATCTGCCGTGTTATCGCAGTGCAATGTTTCGAAACAAAGTGTAAACTCCCGTTTAATTAGCTGTTATGGTATCCCCCAACGATATTTCTCTCGATTGTCAAGGGATGCAATCCAACAAATTGCTCTGGAGGAAGATTCTCGGAAGTTGTGCGATGAAAGTGAAATACCAGTGCAGTATCGGGTGCATTAGGTGATAAAAAATCTTAACATTTACTAGATACATTTTTAATAACACTTTCAGGAAAAAATATTCATGTATAGAATATCATGATAAAAGATATTAGAGAAAGATATAAAATTTGCTAAAAAATATCGTTATTAATTCAAAGAATCTGTTATTATTAAGTGTCAGTCCAAAAATTTATTGGTCCAATAAATGTTAGTAAGATATTTTCAGAATGCTCTGATAAACCTTGATATATTATATTTATAATGAATTATTAATGTTCTCTACTTTCAATAGACATTTTTTAATTGAATGCAACATGCCTTTGAAAAATGCAAAGTTATATATTTATCGATTAATATAAAATAATATAATATTCAATATTCTATAGTTTGTGATTTATTTTTTAATTATATACTTAATTTCTCACAATTTCCAAACATTGAAAGGTACCAAACTTAAACATTTTACGATACATAAACATCTAAATCTCATGTGTTTGATCAAAAAATGTCTAATTCAGAGATGAGAGACATTGATAACGCTTATATCTTTCACTGTTTGTATCTGCCCGAGACACTAGTTTCGAATAATTGAAATATTACGAATGCGGCAGACGCGGTGCTAATTGAGACAAAAGAACTTTGCCAAAGTTTGCGATAAAATATGCGGTCAATGTCGCTGAAGTAATTCTCGCGGAATTGTACGACGGCGAGCAGCGGTTTGCGAAACTTTTCGCGACAGATACATGTCGACCCCGTCCGAGAAGCGCTTTCTCTGGAGCAATTTCGCGACGTCGAAAGAACTGACTAGCAAGCCCGTTAGTTTGAGTAGCGTGTTTCCGATTGGCAGGGGAAGCCTCTTCACTTCGCAGACGAGCTCGGTGACGGAGGCAACTAGCGATGAAATTGACATCGACATCGAGGAACCGCAAAGAGTCACCACGTAAGTATATGCATATTCCTCTGTGATTTTATAGTAGAGAATAAATTTGTGTAGCAATATTATGCGCGTTTATAGAACAAAAAATAATATATGCAAGATATGTAAAAAAAATACTGTCAGAAACTTTAGAAATATGCAATATTCATCAAAATAGAGCCAAAAGAATTAATAAACATGAATATGGTTTGTTTATCAATTATGAGAAAGCTTATTTCTAATTAAATTAATTTAATAAATTTGTTAAAGCAATTGTCTGTCATTTGTTTCAACATACACTTGGATATGTTTTGTACGATTTTTTCAAATAAAATGTAAAATACATATATTTAAAGATCTTATAGAGTATTCATAAACTCTCATTTAAAGAACGGTGATATCAAAAGCGAATTTAAAAACTATAACAGAGAGGTAGAGAGAGATTAAACATTTGCTATGACACAAGATAACGTCGAATGCGGAAATGAATAATTTTTGAATCCATGTTTATTGAGCCTTCATCAATGTTTGTTTCATTAAATACCACCTGTCTCTGACGTTTGACAGCAACTCAACTCTTTTGCCCATCCTTTCCATCTCGAGTACGTATTACCATTTAACCGAGGAGAGCGTACGGAAATTCACGAACCGTTCGATAACTTCTGAAGCGAGACTTTCAAGCCATCGTGGTCGATCGTCGAGTTATTAGACGCCCATTTCGCGTGTGTATACTGAGTTAGATCGCGCCGACGGAAATCAGAGTATAGGAGAAGCCGAGGAACGTACATATATCTCCATGCAAATTACTTCCACTTTGTATGCGAAATCGATAACGTCGTGGAATTTTCATGTACCATCACCTACCTCGTGCACATCATAATATACGGATAAATATCGCGCAGATCGTTATGCGCGAATTTTACAAGATGACTTCTCTACGCGAGAATAGAGAATACGCTTTTCTCTACTTCGAAGCGAAATTCAATTTCGCGAAAATCATGTAGCTTCCTTCGTGCATCCGAGCTACTAACACTCGAGCTACTAAGGCTCGAGTTCTGTTTCTTTGAAAGTAGAACCGAATTCCCAGAATTCGATCTCTAATATTACAGCGGAAAAATGTCTTATAGGTTGAAATTCGTGTAATCTATACCAGACGTCGTTTTCATACTTTGCATTTGCATTTTTCGATTTCCTTCATCTATTATTGAACATTTTCAATTAAATAACCGAGAGAGATTAAAAAATAGACAGTGTGTATTAAATTGTGTGTGTATACATGTAAAATATATCATTTTTTTGACGTTTTATGCGATGGTATTATCGAACACAAATATTTACCCGAACAGGAATTTAAATTGCAATTTATTTTAAAATCGATTGCATTTATTATTTTATTTTATTTTATTTTCATCAAACGCGCGTTTTTTACGAGATAACTTTAACTAACATTTAAATAGATTTTCTCCGAAACTTTTGTTGAAGAAATATCCTTCTATCTTAAACTCATATACATATATATATATATATGGCTATTCTATTAATACTATTTCGAGCGTTTCAAGCAGCAGTTTATGTATTTATAGCATACCCTTGGACTTTTAATTCAGTTTAATTTAGCATTCATCTATCTATTCTATATATCTTCTTCAAATCTGGTGCAATCTGCGTCGGAAATGTTTCGGTGGCCCACGAGGCAACACTTATCGAAATAAAAATCTGTGTCCCCGGCTTCCGCTCATTAAGAATTAATCGCGTTTGCGAGACGATTAGACGCGCCGAAAATATCTCGTCGGAGAACGGTATCTCATAGAGAGAGAGAGAGCAGGGCGGTCAGCAGGGGAGGACAACCTTTCGCGGCTTTCCGCACCATTGACATTTCGAAAAAGTCGATTCTGCGGGCGCGAATGGAACGCACGGTATTTCGCATAAAAGGCTTTTTTCAAGCCCTTCCACAGATCCATGTAAGTGCTTTTTTTTCACTGCATCATTACTTTGCGCCGGTACAAATGACCCAGTTTTTCGCGACGTCGAGCGCGCGCCCGCTCGTGTGTACACTCGAGCTTGTATTATACCGTAAAGATATTCGCCAGATTTTCTCCCTTCCCTCTATTTTTCGCTCTCACAGTTCACCTACTTCCGCCCGAAGCTTTCTTATGCCTGCCAACCAGGGAGAAGCTCGTTCAGGTATCTTTTAGTGCTTTATCGTGCCTCGTCCGGCTGCATCCGCGCCTCGATTTCATTTTAAAACATCATTCCACGCGTTGTAAAAGCAGCCCTTTTACTCGCTCCTCAATACACACGCATACACACACTTTGTCCTTTCTTATCCTGTTTGCTATATTTTTTCTTTTCAATTTTTTATCGGTTATTATATGAGTTATATGCTTTTGCTATTCTGTAGCATTCAATATATATATTTTAATGAATTGTAAAATTTTTCTATAAAATTCTCTCTTATTCCGTTCATAATTTAATGCAATAAGGGAACATTTATGTCCAAGAATGAAGTAATTATTTGTCCGGTGGTTTTTTTATTCTCGACAGACGCTATAGAATCTTTTTTACACTCTACGGTATTAATTATATTTGCGATATAATTATAATAATAAAATGTAAAAAGAAATAAAGCCTTATATTCTTATAGTGATTAAAACTTTTCAAGTTTGTTAAAGTTTTCTAAATGGAATTATCTGGACCTCATTGTAATGAAAATTTAAGAAAATTATATGATACACATTAACGATTAATTTATATATAACTTTTCTAAATAAACCTTTATATTAATTCTTTCTGCTATTTATGCATCATTATTTATTTTTCTTTACATATACTCTCATGTATATGTTTTATGTTAAATTTGTAATAATTATCGTGTGGGTTTTTATCTCAAAATCCATCTATTTTTCTATCTATCTGATATTATTAGATTTCCTGGGTAACACAAAACGATCGACATTTTCCATCGTGACATTCCATAAGATTTCTTACGACGTGTTATCATTATATAAAGTATTTTATCTCGCTCGTTTACACTCACGACAGAAGCATCTGCCGACGCGAGCTAAACATTCTCGAGGACGTAAACACCCGAAGAATGGGCGCTCTTCTCGAGCATATCCTCTGCTCTTTGGATAAGCGTCAAAGGGTGGAGAGGCAGCGGATGATGGTTAATATAAAGTCGAGAGAGAGAAGAAGCCTAAAATATTTTGACCGAAATATATATGTGTACAGTTTTGTAATCCGAGATGGAAATCGACAAGTAACATTGTATTTAGCACGAATCAATTTTCTATCTCGTATCACAATTATTTCGCGCGTTACAAGAAATGGATAACGTTATTATCGTTACTTCGTTGTTCTATCTCGAAATAACATTATAAGCTTCTTATTTTCATTTGCATATGTAGTTATTCTATCAAGATTTCGTTGTAGCGTTTAACGCTTGATTTCAAAATGCTTTTGAACGTGAGATACCTTATGCAATTTACATTATCGAGGTTTAATGTTACACTTTATCAGTTATTTCTTGGTTGTAGCGCGTAATGAAAGGGAAACGAGCTGTAACTAGTTGCAGTCTCACCGCGCCATCGACTAGGAAAATTAAGTTAACAAAGATCGCACTTCTCTCTCTTTCTCTCTCTCTCTCTTTCAAGGAGGAGTCAGTTTCTCTTTTAAACTGAATCAAGCGAATCTGAAACTGCCATCGTAATAAAGTGATTCGCGATCGAATATCACGTCGATATAATACGATATTTCAATTAATACCGTATGACTAACATTTGTGCGCGATAGCATATATTATTCCCTTATTTTCTCTATAATTTTATATTCTCTTTATTTTAACAAGAATAAAAAAGGAGAATGCGTCTTTCTCTTTTCGTAATAATCGTAATATATCGACTTAAAGAACATTTGGACTTTTACCATTTTCTAGATTGACGGAAACACACCGGAATGCTATCCGGGCAATCAGGAAGATCAAGTACTTCGTGGCTCGCAGAAAGTTTCAACAGGCTCGGAAACCATACGATGTGCGTGACGTCATTGAACAATATAGTCAAGGTCATTTGAACATGATGGTGCGGATTAAGGTGAGTTTCTCAATAATGATTCATTTTGTTTGCTATCATCTTCCGTTTCCGGATGATCGCCCGGATGATATTTCAGAAGAGAGATAACAGCTTTCGATTATTCTAGAAAATACCATCTCACTTGTGAATCCGTCTCTCGATAAATCGCTCCAAATCGTTCATCGTGTAATAAATTAATGATGATGGATGAACTTGTAATAAGCTATAATTGCCTTTGTTTCACGGACTATTGAGCGATTGCCAATAGCGAATTACTCGTCTCATTCAATCGACTGTATGCGATCGCTAATGATTAGCTCGATAAGATCAATGCGTACAGAGTACGCGAAGTTACATGTCGATTTATACAGAGAACAATGGAATTGTCAGACGCGTGAAACACCCGACAGTTAATCAAGGAATCGTTACAGTTCGTATGTCTACGTCTCTCTGGACGACAAAGATCGATTACACGGAACGCAGTATTCACTAGTTGTTGTATTTTCGCGACACATTTTTAGCGAAACACATGTCTACATGTGTACAAAAAATTTTGTCATCGCGGTAAAATTGTTGCTGCATGTTCGATGTATAGGAGCGACTATAAACTTGTATGCTACTGTAACCGATTATTTAATATTACAGCAAAATCTGTTTTATTGATAAAATAGAAAAATGTCGTTGAAGTAAATTCGCGCTCTCTCGTAAAAGCGTCTGAAATTTACTGCTAGAAAGGAAATCTAATTTGCTACTAAGGCAACATAGTCTTAGCAAATTACTGGGATTATTGTATTGTTGCAGCGAAGTCGTCGCTGTTCTAATGGCATAACGAGAATCAGTTTATCGAATCGAAATAATTTATTCAGATACAAGATCATTTTTAATATTCATAACAAGTCTTCTACCGATGTCAACATGATGACTAAGAGAATGCAATAATTTTTTTTCTTGGAAATTATCTGAAAATTTTTGATAGAAAAAACCAATATCTTTTATATAACAAAATAATGTAAAATTTTTAATTAAATATAAAATTTTATAAATCATTTATGGTTTTAAGAAATTCAAATTGCGTACAATTACAATTTTGTTCGCTTATATACTTATAACGCAATTTGCCTATTGTTAACTATATTAAATTATTCATTACATTAAACGATATCAATTATGCTAATTGGATTCGAAAGATAGAATAATTATCATTTAATGGTTGCCGCGGGAAAGATGATAATATTAAAAACGAGCGAAAAGAAACAAAATATTAATCACGAATAAATCAATTTCTGCGAGTACATTGTCTCTTATTCATAGAAGCTTCAGTATTTCACAAAAATGAAAGGAGCTTTATTCGAGAAGATCGATAGCTCTCGAATTGTCACAGCGAGTCTTGCAAACAAAATTTTGAATTTCGACGCTCTGTAAAAATTGCATCAGATTTAAAAATGATAAAATAAAAGCAATGAGCAAAGAGAATTAAGGCAATATTATAATTACAACACAATATAACGAAATATTAATAGCGGATAACTCTATTTCTGTATTTGTGCCCGATTCATGGACCTGCACTTTTTGGTGTAATCTGTATGATGTAGGTTCACGAAATATTAATTGCACGTTCCATTTGTTCGCAGGAGTTGCAGAGGAGATTGGATCAGACCCTGGGTAAACCGGGGAGCTACCTGACGGGAATCGACCGGGCAGGCAATGTGAAACCCATGACGATTGGTGCGCGTTTATATCGAGTGGAGCAGCAAGTGCGTCTTTCTTTCTCTATCTCTCTCTCTCTCTCTCTCTTTTACTTTTTAATATATCATCATAATTTCATTACAATTATCTAATTGTCTGAATTCCTGAACAGTATGGAATTTAGCATGAAATCTACCTTTATATTTGCGTGATACATAATTGAAGAGATTATTTCCGGACTGTCTTATATATTCACATATTAATATACATATAATCTTAATTTTTTTTATTAAATACGAATTTAGGAAAGATGCTAAATGAGGTTCCCAATTTGTGCGATGATAGAATTATATGGTCTGCCGATATTTGCGCGACCAAATTATCTTTCGAACCATTCTTTCGATGGTTTTTGTCATTACAGAAAATTTGCACGCGATATCGATCCTTCCTCATCAATTATTCTTTCGACTCACAGATTTCCTCGGTTCAAAGAGAGGAAACCGCGCGAATAACGAAAGATACGATGGGATTACATTTAACACTGTTAATCGCTCTTCTGCGAGAGAAATGGATAATGAAATAACGTAGAGTTGGTCCCATTGAAAGCCGATGATAGGAATAATGTGCGATTATCGCGTTAAAGATTCTTGTATATAATTTATCAAACAAAATCTTTAATAATAAATCGAAGCGCAAACTCTCTTTCTCGAGACGAAAGACTTACAATTACAGATTCGAATGCACCGAGACTCTTTCTGCTTTCAGCTATCAGTGATGGACAAGAAGTTGGACCAATTGATACACGTGCTAAACGCGGTGGCGCAGAAACAGCAGATACCTCTGCGTAGTATAGAGGATGATGTGTAACAGAGAGCCCCCGGCCAACTCGTGCAATCCGTTTTATTATCATCCGCGATTTCACGTGCCCTACCACGTGTTACCATAACTACAGTGACGCCGAATATGCTCAGCAAGAGCTCTTAATGTGAGAAATAGCACGCGTCCGATAGTATCGCGAAAGTATAAACGTTGTTAAAGCTACTCGGCTCTATTCGCCTCGAGAGAGTTCACGGGAGACGCTGGAGAACCACGTGTGGCATGTGATTAAAGAGATCGCAAAAATAACAATAATCTCGACGATTTTTTTGCAAATTCCACTGGGACCACAAAAGTCCACGCTTACATATCTTTGTAACGATAATTCGGTGGAACGATGTATCGATCGTAAAAAAAAATCGTCGTTATATCGCTACTTGTCTGACTTGATTGACACAGAGAGAGACATGTTGCCGACTCGAGACTGCGAGAGGAGTCTTTGAGCGTGAATGTTTCGACGACGCGAAGTCAAACGCACAGGATGCTGCATAATTAATGAGGCGCGGAATCGGGGAGAGACACAGAAATTGCGGCGAATCTTCCCGCAATTGCGCCACGAAACGACGCTTTGTAGAATTAAAGACGGAGGCATACGAGATGTATATCGTACGCGTAGCTATCAAAGGAAGGGCGCGAACGAAATGCATTATTCATCGAGGGGTGATCTCTCGCGAGGGAAGATCTCGGTCTTATCGTACGGAAAAAAAAAAAAAGAATAAAAGGGGGATATCAACGCTGTTCCATATTTTCAGTTCGCCGAAAGAAATGGGTAAAACGCCAACATGGGAACATCATATATTTCGGGCCAACTAGAAATAATAAAGAGGAACAATAACATACATATTAACCGAACTTCCTAGAGCAGATTTTTCGAACCTGTCGATTAGACTCATAGACTGCTAAATCTCGGTTGAACGTTTTATCGTGAACCGTTATCGAGTACTAAAAGAGATTCCAAAGCGGTTCTCTATATAGAATTTCACGGTTTCGAGTCCACGGTCCGGTTGTACTTCAATTCTTAACACGGGTCCCATAAATGGAACCAATTCGGGAAACCGTCGTCCGCGAAATCGGTTTCAATTTCGGGCGCAATCTCTCGCGATTTATTCGTATTCCGAATTTACTTTATCTTCGGTCTAGCACAAATGTAGATACTTCGTGGTAACCCGCTTTATAAAGCTGCATATACGATTTTTTTCCATCTTTCTTTTTTATGGCATTGCTACGATCGCACTTGCCTACATCGCTGAAAAGCAATATGTCTACGTAGATTACAGATGCTGTGCTCCGTGAAAAAAGAAAATCTTTGATACACGATACACGTCCGTACGTATCGTATCCGTAAATAATATTAGTCTTCGATACACGTGTGAGTCTTAGGGAAAGGTCTTAAGAGACCTAAATGATAGCCGTAGGAAAATAAAGAAGAAAAATGTATATATATCGTGACTTTGGGCGTATCACTCTCTCGCGCGCATAAAAATACAATTTATATTTTATACGTAGATTATTTACAGAAAAACACATCACAAGAGATCGAATACGTGCATCGCGATCCTCAATCCCGCGCACGACTCTCGTAGCGTTTGATCCGTACGAAGCTCTCTTATTTATCGTTAGATAATCGAAGCCACGAGCTGCGATGTCGGCGCGAATCTCTGAAGCAAACAATCTAGCAAGTTTTCTTTGTCGTAATGTAGATTGAAGAACGATCGAATCGCGATTAGGGAGACATCGATATGGAGAACGAACGCGGATGATTGCAGTTCTTGATTTCTTGACTGCCAAGATAGTTCTAAACGAGACGAGCAATATATATAAACGTTGATAAGTTCAGATAGTTGTTAATGATAGATAGAATTTGCGTTGTCTCGCAATTCGCGGCTTCACGTCGATCGCTTAACGATCAGTCTTTCGCAGGTGGAAGATTGTTCTTTATCAAGCGAATCTATCGCACTTTATATATCTATCATACCTGAGATATATATACATATATATACATATTAATACTGTACATATACAGTAGTTTTAACGATTTTCTTAAATCGGATGGCTTCTAAGAGTATTTTTAATCACAAAAAGAGAGACATTATATGTATATATACATACATATACATATATATATATATAAAACAAATATAGGTGTAGGGTCCAAAATATATATACATTTTACAAGACTTTCTCGTGAACCAAAACACCATGCTTTACTGCTGCAGTGGACGTAGTGCTTGATTCGAATCGATCAATTTGTTGCATCACATCGATTAATTTTTTTCTTTTCTTTATTTTACGCGCAAAAAGTGATAATTTATATATGCATTTATATGTTATTTGTAATTTCTTTTTTATTTTGCCTTGTACTAGTTTTCCTCGCGTTTTGCGAATGTTAAATGTGAGAGTTGTATAAAATAATAATTTATTTTTTTATATATTGAATGCTCAACTATTCTTGAATCAAGCACAATCTCTATGAATTATAATAAAGTGATAGTCAAGATAATAATATTTTTGAAGAAATAAAATCTACGATATTTATAAAATTTCTTGGGAACAAAAATGCCTCTTACAAAAAAATTAAATATTATTGTCATATCTCTCTTCTTCTGATCAAACACGTCTCGTTGATTTATACAGATACGATAAACTTTCAAGAAATTCTCCGATTTTGATAACATTGTTAAACAATTAATACACTTTTGACGATTTTACACGGGGCTCTGTGTAGTCTAATCGTTTTGTACAGCTGAATCTCTTGCAATACTTGACTCTCAGTTTATTATAAATGTGTATTTCATCGAAATATATATATACATATATATATATATATATATATATATATACATATATATATATATATATATATATATATATATGTGTGAAGAAAGTGCACAGGAAAACGTAAGTAAAATACTCTGTAAAAACACGCTTTAGCCTGTACGTGCGTACGAGCACACTCTACGGTGCCTCTCACACTAATTTCACTTTAACACGCGATCGACTAATAAAATTAATTACGATAAACGCGTAGAACATGAACGAGTATTACGACGATTATACATATATATATATAGCATGGTTCTCTTATACGAATAATAGTAGCGCTGTGCGACGAAGAATTTTTCATTCGTCCATGACGATTGTTACACGTTGACAGTATCGATGTTGTTTTCTCTAAAAATCTTAAAAATTTTAAATTTTTGCTTTCGTCAAATCTATTTTATTTTTCCAAACAGTTGCAACAGTCTAATAGTTATGAAAAATTTTTTAAAAATAATGAAAAATTCTTTGCACAACGCATAAGGAAATTTCGAGCATTCGAAAAGAGATGAATGTGTGTGATGAATAAAATTTAGATACTATACAATCATGAATAAATAGACGTTCGTTACCGTTATAGAAGTAGAGACAATCAATAAACATCGTCATTAATGTGACGCTGTGTGAGAATTAAATTTTCTTTCACTATATATTGAGTAGCACATTTTCGATTTAGTCAACGAAATACATGAAATAAGTTGACGTGTGTCTGTGTGTATGTGAATTTCGTTTATATAGATATGTAGATCGGTGATATTTAATGGCCTCGCGTTCTTTAAGCGCATTATTATTTCATTACAAATTATTATATTGGGTGATTATTCTTGGTAATATAATCGACAAGAAAAAGGTGATTTTATATGTAAAAATAAATTGAAAATGTAAAATGACATTTTTTAATACAGGGCTTTGTCTATAAAAAGTTATTTTACATCTCCAATTTATTTTTGCATATTGAATCATCCCTTTCATTATAGCATCAATAATGAATTTTATATATGTGTTCTATATAAGATAGTTTTGTTAAAGAATCTCAAGTACCTACACATTTTAATCGAGAACATTATATTTTTTACTCTACTGAGAAAATATTACTTTAATTTGTAAAATTATTATCTCTGCGATTTATTTAAATAGATTTAAAAAAATTTTTTTTTTTTTTTATAAAGAAATCTTATATCGAACGTCGAAAGAGTTTTCGCAAATAGAAAAAATTATATAACATAGGGATACGAATAAATATTTAATATTATATCGCAAAATACTCTTGTGAAAGATCTCAAAATGCAAGTAGTGTTCGTGAATCGGCCGAAAAAGTATGTAACATAATCTTTATCACATTAAATAACGCATATACATATATTAAACAATATACAAACGAAATGCGCACGCACGCAACCGGATTAGTAGATATATATACATATATTTAAAGATTTATAAGATGATAACTTAGAGTTATTATATATAATGATCGTTCTCTTTTTCTGCGACGATGATTGATTATGCGTATATCAACATTGAAATACTAGTAACAAAGTTAAGAAATCAAATCAAGCGAGGAGTTTGCTACTCTCTCGCGGCTTAGAATGTGATAACACGCAATCTATTTTAGCGAAGGAATTAGATAATTGTATCCGAGGAATCACGCATGATTGCCTCTCTCTCCTCCTTTTCCTCCTCTCTCTCTCTCAATCTCTATCTATCTACCTATCTCTCGTAAAACTTTAGATACATCGGCACTAGTTTAGACTGATACGCTCTCTCCTATCGCCGATACCCAACGGACTAATGTAATTTAGTCGATCGCGCTAATGATATAGAGTCGCAAATCTCCTGTAAATCTCGTCTAGCTCTGATCACAGTGAATTTGAACTCTATTGACTGAGTGTGAGATCCTTTCTAAACGCGCGCGCATTTTCACGGATCATGTGCCTATACGTACTAGCGATAGTATGCCTAATAGTACATGTATGTACTGTCGAAGATGATTTAGGAGGTACGAGTCAATTTTCTGTTTTCCTTTTATCTTCTTTTTTTTAACAAAGATAAGATTTGCATAGACCTTTCTCCCTTGTACATCATGTTCATCAGTGCTGGACATCTGTGTATATTTTTCTACGTGTAAAATATCTATCTCCTTCGCTGTAATTGCGAGAAACTTGCACACGTTTGAAACTGCACCAATTTTCGGCAATCTATCCTCTATGATTAAGTATATAAGCGAGTGAAGAAACAGAAGATATAGTGGTTGTTTCTTTCGTATCATTTTTCAACTTACAATTAGATCACTATAGAACGCGTGTAAAGTATATAATGCATCGAGTAATGAAGACGGTTTATAGATATTCTATATATGTACATATACATATGTGCGTAAATTATATTGTAAATATAATATTTATAGAGACGCGCGTCGAACCTAACGCGATACTAATCCGTGTAAAAAGTGGGACCGTACATCTCGAGTTTGTTTCTGCCTTCTAGCTATCTATTATCGAAGTTTTCTATGCTGTATCTAAAGCTCTAGCTCGGTCGTAATTCGACGGTACTAAATATAAATATAAGATAAATAAACAATGATAATTCGTGGCTTGAATCCGTAGAACGCGATCATGCCTTCGACAATTATATAGCTTTCGTGTATTCATTACACAGAGAGCCTAACGATTTAAATGCAAAGAGTACATAGAGATGAATCGTATACTCTCTTGAACAATAGGATACGATATATCGATTCTCATCTAGATTCTCCTCGTAAGACGGACGTATCGCTGCTAGAAAATTTTTGCCGCAATCTTATCAAGATAAAATTTGTTTTACCTTTCTGTGATTTTCAAATGCATGATGACATACAGATAAATAGTAATAGCGTTATAACTCGTATAATGTAAGATATTATTTATTATTATTATATTAAGATTTATATATATAGTAGATTTATATATATAGTAGTCTTAAGATTTAGTAGGATTTTTCGCGCTTAGAATATATGCTAATTTTCAGAGAGACACGGAAAATTATGATATTTATAATATTACGCCGTAATATTCTTCGTTGAGCAAATTATACGAGGGAAAAGATATTTCGAAATGTATGCAATATGTTTCTTTTGCAAAATCTCATTTTCTCTGAAATTAAAGTTTTGCAATTAATAAAAAAAACGCGTTATGTGTATATATATATTTACTAACTTTTACGCGTATTCTTTCTGTTACTCTTCACGTAGAAACGATCAAAGTTATTTTTATCATTAACGAATTACCTGACAAATAAATAAAATCAGCATCGATAACATTTGTGACTTATGTCATAATTGATTTTCAGATTCCCTGCGCACGTGGAAAAGAATATGCTACTAAAATAAAATAAAATAAAATAGTCTACCCTTATTAAAAATGCATTTTGCTGTTACAGCGAATTAATTTAATTTAAAAATAATAATTATTACACTGAATATTTATGATATATTATTAAGCATATATTTTATTAACATTGCATATAGATGTTACAGTCGTATATGTAAATTATTGTATAAAAGAGTTAAACGAAATTACATGTATTAATCGAGTCTCTTTCACCTTCTTGCTGGGAATCTAAAGATCAAAAACTAATTTGGCCCTAAAGAGCAGGCTTCCTATATTAGAAAGTTGATAGTAGTTCATGAGACATAGTTCGCTTACATAGAAAACTTAGAGAGTAAAGCAAGCAAGACCAAAGCAACAGTTATTCTCCATGCCACAATCAATTTTTACAACCTGTACATAAACGAATGAAAAGCGAAAATATTAAGCATCCTAGTATACAAGCGGGCCATCTCTTATCTATGAATTCTTCGACCAATTTGGAGTTGACTTTTCCTAATCATAAATATCGATCATGATAATCTTTCCCTTTACAAATGAAAGAGCAACAATTATGTAATCGATCAAAGATGGAAACTAAAGATCATGAAAAGAAAGATCGCAGTTAACAGTTTTTGATAATGTCAAGATTGATTTTACGTGAAGCAAACTCGAATGGTTTGTGAAAAGATTTAACTTCAGAAATCTATGTTTATCTCGGGATATATCTTATCTCATTCATTATATATATCTACAAACAATAAAAATAATGACAAAGATTTTTTACATTTTTGCAAACAAAAGAATCGAAATTTCACAGTAAGTTTCTACAGATTAAAACTATTCAACGATCACATTTATATGTATAATGTATGTCGTATGAAAGTTCTCTTACCATCTCGCTCGTGTAATGCGATGTGTTGAAAAAAATCTTGCAATTGTTATCACATTTTTATTACACATGTTTTATCACTTACACTCGCGAATTCGAAGATTAATATTTTTCTCCTTTAGCATAAACTTGTTAAAGCTGTCATATATTTATACATGAAAGCAATTAAACGAACATGAGGAAAATCGAAGAATATATCTGTTATTTTGATGTGATCTTGAAGCTAAGAAACGGAACTGTCGTAATTCAATTTTATATAATCACCGTAGTTGCCTAAATTCTATCTATATCTCGATGATAAAAAGTAATCATCTCAATCACGTTTTTCTTATCTTAAATCTCATGAAAATCTCAAGAAAAAAAGATTTAAGAGATCGTCGCCTTATTGTAACCTCTCTTCCTGTTAGTAATCAGTCAGCATTAATTAGAGAAGCTATAGGTTACAACAAAGATAACGATTTGTGTTATCACATAGAATAAGTTAATCTAATATCATCGCGGTCGATGATAATATCGTCATTTGTGTTTGTGCGAATTTCCGGCTTGACGGAAGAACTTATTTGTAAATAAACACGTACAAAAAAATACATCTGTAAATTATCCCGTTTAACGGAAGTGAAATAAGTAAAGCTATATAAGAAATATTGCCGCACACATTAATACATCAATTTACTACTGATGTGAGATTCTGTTTACGTCAAATATATAAAATTTGCCGCAACATAATTTTGAAACCGCGTTTAACATTAAATATAATATGCAGTAAAAATGCAAACTATATCAACCCCATTGTTTTACTTTTTATGATTATACGTGCATCTCTCTCTTTGTATATACGATCTAACACATTAATTAATACAAATTGGCAATTATTGCTATTGCTACCATTAATCGCCGATAATAAACTGTGTTCTCCAGAAATAACGCAGTTTAATTGCAATACAAATAAGTGAAAATGTTGAGTATATTGCTTTTTTCAATGTGTTTTCTTAAGATTGTTGATCACAGACGCGTATCGTTTAATTTGCTTGCGTCTGTTCCTGTCTGATAAATCGCGCGAAAAAAAAACATGTGCTCCTCGACGGAGAAAAATATTGCTGTATTTATAACGAGAAATTAAACATTGGATTTGGAATCGTACTCCGTATTACGCAGAATATTTAAAATACTCTTTAACTCTTAACTAGCTAAAACATGTATTTTTTTTAATTAATGCTGGCGCGAAATGTATATTACGATATGTTATATTGAATATCAAAATATGAAAGAAGATATATATATATATATATCTTATGTACGTGTATGTGTGTATGTATATATATATATGTATATACATATACATATATACACATATACACATATACATAAAAATGTTTTCTCTATTTTAACATTGCTATATTAAAATATATTCGATATATTTAATAATAACTTTTGCAATAGTACTGTCCAAATAAATAAAAACAGTGCGGAGAATGTTATATCTACCGCCAGTGATTTTAATCCTCATCCGGCGAAAATAATTTAATAATATGAATACCGAGAAAGAATTGGATTAATTTTGATCCAATATACTTTTTACGTCTTTTGATGCCCGCAAACAAAAACTTCTATTCTTTGATAACATTTATTTGGGCATTGAAATTCAAACAAAAATAAATAGAAAAGAATTCTAGCAAATTCCGAAACATCGACATACATTTTCACCTAATTTTAAGGAAATGTGTGTCGAGTCAAAGTTTTTGTCCGAGGTGAAGAAAATGCATCTTGTTAATATTTTCACTGAAGCTTACGAAACTTGCTGTTTTAACGAGATTTCGAGTGCGATGTATTTTCTTGCGCGCTAATTCTTTGATATACAATTTTTGCAATACAATATCCTCTCTGATTCATCTTTTCGTTTAACAATATCAGAAAAAAATCGCGTTTCGAAATGTTATGCAAAACGCAATCGCAGCGCAACGCAACGACGAATAATTATAATACACGCATACAACTTTCTGTGGCAAAGATGTTTTGCAAGTGTCCTTCCAAACATTATGAACGTGGGTTTACGATATTTTCAGATCTAGGCGAGCTTACACAATTGTACATTCCGAGCTTTGGTCCATCCATAAACTGTAGAATCGATAGATGCAATCGGCACACGAGTCGAAATGTGCGCAAATATGTATACGATATAATGAATATACATGTTGAGATGCGATGAAACGATTTATAAATGATGAGAACATATGGATAGACCAGACGCATCACACACACTGTATGGTACACATGCGTAATATACATATACATACATAAACATATATAAATTTATGAATATGTATGTATATAAATGCATGGATAGAGACGCATGTACATGCGCATATAAATAAGTGCTGAGATAATATTTTTTTTTTTTTTTTTTCGAGGATTTTGTGCGCGATATCTAATCTGTCAAATATTGTATATTTGCGGCGACATTACCTATGTAATTATAAAAATATAAATATACATATAAAATAATAATTATTATTATCGAATATTAGTATAAAAGTTGAATATATATCTATTATTCTCTTGAAGTCTCTTCGTTATCTTATCAAGCCCGGCTTCCCGTTCTTTCACAGATGTTTCTCATGTTAATAATCTACGTAATAAAGAAAAATAAGCATGATTTTAATTAAATTTTTATTGCGGCGAAAATTATTATTATAGTGATTTTCTCAATGTTAAATTTTCCAAGTTAAGTAATTGAAATAGTAAAACAATTTATCCATGATTTTAATTTTGCGAGACATTTGTGGTTTCATCTATCGAGCTTTAGGCTCTTTTCTCTCATTATTATCTTTTACATTTTACATAAAGAAACTCAAGATCACTCGCGTCTGAAGATAAGGTAGAAATCACCAAAAGTATATAAATTACTATGTAAACATATACAGGATATATAAAAAAATAGATATAAAAGACCAAAGAGATTAAAATTGAAAAATGTAAAAGTTTTATCGTAGGAACATAAAAATAGAGATATATTCTTTATTAAGAAAAAAGGGGCATTAAGAAAAAGTTTATTTGTTACTATAAGATCGCTATTTTTAGGATGTACAAAGTATCCATACTTTTGCATAATGTTTTATAAATAAAATTATATGAAAAATTATTTTTATTTATCTATAATTGTCTTTACACAATTTTCTCTAAGAGTCTACTGATTAATTTGGCATTTTATTGCATACAATATTTCGGCTCGTTGAAATCTAACAAAAGGAATTTCATTAAGCGATCATTCGATTAAATGCGATTGACAAACGCATCGATAGAGCGAGAAAAGACGTTCACGAGATAGTTGTGCGTTTCTTGCGTCTAACATCCGGTCAGCCACTTGTCCAACTCGCGATCTCTGTCCCCTCTCCATTATCTTTCATCCTTCCACCCAATGAATCGTCCTTCTTCTCGCAAGGTTCTTGCACTCTCGCCCATTCCGAATCAAATTTTTCGTTTTCGTCGCAGCTGTCGACGATGGACAAGAAGTCTGGACCAGCTGGTGTACGTGTCGAGCGAGATAGTAGCGAGTCACAGTAAAACGTATCCAGAACGATGAGATTCGCGATATGAGATTAATATCGAATATTTTTGAGACTCGAGTTTTGTTGGAAAGTCTGTTGGTTTTTAGATATTTTGTTTTTTGTTTATATATATTATATATAGTGTTTTCATGCTTTATCTCTTCATATTAAATTTAGACCTTGCGCTAAATTGTGAATATACAATAGAATTTTCAAGAAACTTTAAAAAAAAGAAATTGCAATAATTAATAATATATTATTTTTTATGCGCATTGTGTGCATATATGCGTATATCGTAAAATTATCAGGCATTATTTTAATTATATCTTCTTTGATTAAATCATAACTCATTTTTAGTAAAAACATGGGATTTTAAGATAATTCCTCTTTAAATCAATCAATTAAAGAATATTGATTTTTGCTTCTGTTTTTGTCATCTATTGAAAAATCTAGAATGTTAAAAATTCCATATTTTTAATAATGAAATTACAAATGTCTGAAGAAAGGGGAACTTTTGTTGAAGGAAATTCAAGACTAAATTAGCTAAAGAATCTAACAAAAGGGAGAGAAAAATATAATACTCAGTACTTAATAAAATGTTATAATTTCGGTAATTAAACGCGTACGCATATTAAAGACACTCAGCAAATACGATAGACTTGTGGTTTATCTCGTCGTCAGTCCGCGTTCGCGAAGGAGCAACCGGTTCTCCTTTGATTAGAACTCTTCTGCCGAGAATGATGATTTCCGGTGGCGTCTCTTTTTTATCTCCTACGCTGGAACGGTCGCGGGCTGCCTAGAAACAATCGGGTATTCCGTCTGCATTGTGCATCAAGGTGGATTGCAGCGAGACGAGAAAGAAGGAGAACGTTTTGCGCGAACGCTGATCGCGTCGCGGTTCATTCATGAAGTCGTTCTTGCGCAAAATCGTGTCGTGATGAACGAACGGGCTGCGCTTAACCCGCATCGGACAAAAGGCAACGAACGAACGGGAATGTCGTTAAGGGGGGTTTAATTATACCAATTCCGTAATCGCTCGTATCAATCGGACGGCTCTTTTATACGAGACAAGCTGGGCATTAATTTTTCAATTATTCCTCGCCATTTCACGTGTGCGAATACATATAATTTTCACTGTGTGCGCGCATGTGCAAGTTTCATCGTATCACAACAAAGCAAAGCAGATACACGCGAGACAAATTGAAATTTTTTGCTAACGAACTTGTCCGTAGACCACCGCAAACTGGTCTTCCTTTGTTTTCTTCAAAGGTTTCTCTTAAAACGATGGAGATTGCCCGATGTTTACTTATTTCACGCCTCGCGGTAGATGTACTTTAATTCTTTACACGGAAAATCATAAATAATAATTAGAATCTTGATTTCATCATTTTTCATTCTGAATTATTTCGATCAATAAAGAAAATTGGTAAAATTCTCGATCCACAAAATTTCAATCAATAAACAAAACTGATAAAATTTTCAGATATTAAAATATATATATTAAAATTTCAGATATTAAAATATATTTTCAAATTTAAAATACAGTGAGAAGTTATAAGAACAACCCATGTATGGATATGTCGTGACATTAATAGAGATTGTATATATGTATATTATGACACTATCTAAAAAGGAGATAGTCATGCCGCACATATACGATAGATATAAATTTTATTTTTCTCCTAAAAAAATCAGAAATCTTATAATATTATAATTAAATTATTAATATACAGCAGAGATTCTGACTTACGTGAGCGCTGCATTTAAATAACTTTGCTCTCCCTAAGATTATTAACGTCTTCTCCGAAGAGCGTCTTCGCGATTTTAGCATTACACACGTAGTTCTCCTGTCTTTTCCGGATTCGAGATGGCAACCAGTTTGCCGGGCACTCGATGGTTAACAACATCGTCTTTTTTCATCGAAGCATATGCTGAGTCTATATTAGGAAACTTGCAGTCACGTGTAAGAAGAGATAGCGCGTAGGCGCACGGAGCAGCGAAAAATCAGAAATTTGACACGAATCTCCCTATTTTAATTATATCGTCATTGAAACAGTACATTTGCTTAATATAATTGTTTTCTTCTGAAAATGGTCAATGACGTCCGACTATAAAATCTTTACTCTTTGCATCAAACATTGTATATCATCTCTCTTAGTATTTCGTTGTATTTGACAATATTATTATCAATTTTTTTAAAGTAGATACGCGAATAAAAATGGATACAAATTATTTTAAATAAAAAATTCAGACGAGATAAATCGTAAAAACGTTGCGTCAGAAAATGTTTATCTATAAAATAATATCAAGAAACTTGTGTCATCAGAAATATTCGTCATAGAGGATTAGGAAGGCTTAACGTTTTTACAAATCTACTCGTGACAAATGTCATCTCTTCACGCGTATATATATATTTTTTTTTTTCGAAGCCAAATGCAATATATGCAGAACATAAGTTATCTTTCTGCATCTTCTCCCTTTCTCTCTCTGTAATGTTTCTCTCTTTATATTTTCATAAACGCGAACAGGTTACGGTGTCCACAAGCAGGAGATGTCTTATCCATTTCCTACCGTCCGTCGAGACGGAAAACTCTTGTCTCGATGGAACGGCAGGATGTTTGCTTTCGTCGTATGCGATTATTAAATTTTTGCACTGAGCACGTTCTAACGCATCCGTTCCTTCTGAGGCCTCTTCTCGTGCTTACCAAAATTCCTCTTTTTTTCGGTATGCATCGCGTCGTGCCCATATTAGGAAACCTGTAGCCATTGTATCCGGCTCGCCCAAACGACCAACGACGAACGATGACGACGAAGACAACGACGATTGCCTCTGCCTCTTCTCTTGCTCTTTCCTCTCTTCCGCCGCTTTTCATCTTCTCCCATTGATGACAATTATTGCGAAAGTCCGCGAAACGATAAGAGATATCTTAATCGTACGAATTTTCTTCGACAGATACATTTTTCTATTTTTCTATTTTAAAATTGGAGATTTTTTAAAAGTAATCTCAAAAAATAAATTTACATAGCTTGAATTTTCAACTTTCGAATCACCCGTGCGATAGTCGCCTCCGCGAATGATTTTTCTTTAATCCGTATGCATAC
The DNA here is from genome assembly GCF_030444845.1 of Prenolepis imparis. Taxonomy (NCBI): domain Eukaryota; kingdom Metazoa; phylum Arthropoda; class Insecta; order Hymenoptera; family Formicidae; genus Prenolepis; species Prenolepis imparis. Next base: position 6,425,734 of record NW_028141167.1, read on the forward strand.
CTGTAAATGTGCGTATGCCCGTGTGTATGCACCACACATACGACCGATGATAAAAAGCTTTCAAGGTGAGCCGGGCCACGATATATGAATGGCCGTATGCATGAATGGGTGGCTGTACGCACTCTGGAGAGACCAACCGGTGGGCACACAGATTCTGCCGATTGCACATACGTATATATCTGACTAGTGCGTACATACAAGGTGTCTCACAATTGCTTACAAGCTGTTCATATTCTATAAAAATGTTGTCGAAATGTTGTAGCGATCATTCGATCAACGAAAAATCTACGCAAAAGTTAAATCATCGTTAACTGTACTTTTGTAAAATTCTTTTACTTTGATTAATAAACATGTAAACCCTTCTTAATATGTTCGCTAAGAAGAAATCGATTTTGAAGAAGAATATGATCCGGGAAACTATTGTTAACACTAAAAAATTAAAATTAGCCTCTCATTTAGAAATATCAATGGAAAAAAAATTAAAAAGAAGTGAAAGACCAAGAAGGATTAAATAATTCTATATTCAATTCAATATTTTTAATGTTAAAATTATATATGATAGCTAATTATGCGACACCCTGTGTATAGATCTGTTGAATGTGTGGTCTACGTCTCTCTCTCTCCGCACGTAGCAAACTCGCAGACGTGATTCGCGATCGCAAAACATCCCATTCGCAAAACGTCGCATCAATGAAGCCAATAGAATGTCAGCTCAAAGAGTTTAATTAATATTTCTCATAAAACGGCTTCTTAAAAAAAAAAAAAAAAATGCGAATTCGGCAAAGAATCGCGAAGCAATATTCACGAGCATGCAACTCGTTAACGGATGCTGTATCTCGAGACGAGGGCTGATTGTGAAATCGCTCATAAATTCATCTTACACATGCTGAATATTATTTTGATGATACGATTAATGCACTCTTTAGAATTGCGCGACTTACGATCTACAATCTACAGTATTGATTAGAAAAGGAAAAGATTATTTTCCTTTTCTAATCAATACTGTAGACGGGATGAGGAGAGATAAATCAAGTTGATCGCATCAATGAAAAAGTATTGTAATCAAAGTGTTACTTTACGTAATTCTTTCTTTCCAAATATAAATTTGTTCTTTCTTTCCAAATATAAAAAAATCGGAATTAAATTCATATAAATAACATATTAACCCATATAAATGTTACATGGGCGCGAAAATTTTTATCTCTCTAAAACAATAAATTTTGTATATGCAATTGGGACGAAAAACTCTCCCAGACTATTTTCGAAATGCAGTTAACAATACTTTTTAATAATGCTCATCAAAGACAAGCGAGGGATTATTAATGAATCCATTGTGCGTCGTATCGATAACAATTCGTTTCATTATTACAGACTATAAGGCTTTATCTCGTTATAGTGAGCATAAGTATAAAATAATTTTACATTTTTTTCGCCGTACGAAAAAAAGGCAATAGCACGATGTAGGACGGTTCTCTCAATTCGTAATTATCCTGTTCAACGCAGCGTATGACGAGAGATTCGGTTCGACAAAAGATTCGCGCATCTTTCCGCACTTTAGGCCGAAAATTAAATATTCGTAAGCGATTAAAGATTATGAAAATTTCAATAAATTTAAACTTCAATGTCATAAACACGCAAAAATAATTTCTACATTTGCTTGTAACAATTCGTAGAATTATTACGACTGATATAAAATTTATTTTTTCATCCTAATAACAGTCAGAGACGAAACTCGTCAAAGTTATACCAGTCTCAATCTCTTTAAACAGATCCAGTACATATAAGCGCAATAATCGTGCCTATAATAATAAGACATCATCGAACAAATGTCAGATGAGATCTAGCGGACAGAAAAATTGCAGGTGAAGCACATCCTTATCATCTCTTCATTGCACTTTAACAAATATTTATTGCACTTAAATACTTGTTCCAAAATCATGAGACGGATCGATGAAACGAATCAATTGTGCGTAATATCGAGTCGAAATTGTCTCGACGCTGTCATGTATATGAGCTCGCGCGTTTACTTTTTGTACCTGTAGTATTAACTTTGCATTAACGCTGCATACACGTGCAGCGTTGCTAAGTATAAATATCCGTCCGATGTAAAAACGAGAAAACATGTTTACAATTTTATAACAAGAGCATATAAATAAGACTAGATTTATCGAGAGATTAGACGATTCGCTTAGAAAAATATGACGTGGCGACGGTATCGTTGCAAGTCTCATTTTCGTTCGATACCATCCCAAATGCAGTCCGATATTAGTCTAAAACACGAATTATCTCCGCGTATTTCCGGTTCCAAGATATGGCGAGCACAAAATTTCACTCTTTGGTTAATCCGTTCTCTATCGCGGACATATGCGGATATATATTCTAGACCGGAAGATATACATATATATACATATATATATAAATAATCCAGTCTCTCTCATCTTTGGCACAAAGCTGTGATCCAATTTGCCCTATCTTTGTGACGCACATCATGACACGATACTCTATTGTGATTAAATTTACTTTCATCATTTACTTTTATTATAAATAACGTGCGACTATAACATGCAACATCTTCGCTTTCTCTATTGCACGCGCATAATCGAATATTTTTTATCACTTTAAAATTTTAAAAATATATTATTATATAATAACATATATACGATTAAATAGTTAATTTTCCAATTTTAAATAAAAAAAAGTCGAAAAATTATTTTCATAATTATTAAACATAATTTCTCTCTTTTCCAATATTTTAAAAGATGCAATATATACTACAAAGTTATCTACAGGTTCACACAACTGTGAAAGATATTTTAATAATAATTGATAATTTTTGTTTTCAAAAATATAGATTTAAAGGATGATTAGGAAGAGAATCTTTTTAATTTTACGTTTATATATAGCTTGAAAAAGATTTCCATAAAAAAATAAAAGCAGAAAAGATTCAATAATAAAAAAGTAACGTCGTACCATGTCATGACTTCCGTTCATCGACGCGTTGCGAATTTCAAGTCTCACGTGAGGGGCAGAGTCTGATGATCCTCCACGAAGCTGTTGGGCACATCCAGCAGATTGTCGCGAGGAAGCGGAGAGTGAACGAGAGCGGCGTCCCCGTCGACGTCAAGGTCGGTCGCATCACCGTTTATCGCGGCACCGCCGCCGGCGCCGTTGCTGCCGCTCAGTTCGCGCACATTACCTGGCAAATAGTCTTTCCAGCTTCTGAACAGATATCTGGTAAACTTCCTGAGCTGCCGGAATTTGCAGTACGTGGCACCCTCCGCGGATTCTAGCTGCTGCGTCTGAATGAGAAAACCCTTCTCCTTGAAGGTCTGCTCCAGCTTCTCGCGCTGGAGGGACTTCTTGGTCTTTCTTTTTCGTCGTCCGTCGTCCTGGCCGGCTGAGCTTCTCTGGCACGTTATGGGGGATTGGATCCTCTCGCCGGCGGCGCTGAGGAAGGCTCCGGCGGCGGAGGTCGCCCCAGACTGACCCGCCGGTTGCTGAAGAGCCTCCCTGGGAAAAAACTCGTAACCGCGCATACTCTTATCGCCAGTGCCGCTGTAATAGCGGAAATTGCCGCCGGAGTCCACGGAGAGACTCTTCTTCTCCTGCAGACTAGGCTTGGCGCCGCCGGTGAATTTAAACTTGCATATACTGACTTCCGTGGCCGGATTATTGTTGTTTTCGGTCGGTATCGGTGGTATAAATATGGCGGAGCGCTTCCGCTTTGTCGGCTGACTCTGCGGTTGACTTAGAGGAGCGTTCCTCTTCGGTCTGGGTGACGGCGGTGCGACGATCGACGTCGGCGTCGTCTGAGAAGCGGACGGTGTCGACGCTTGAGGTACGCTCTTCGTCTCTATCATCGAATATATCGACTTGGGCACGATTTTCTGCTCCCTCGGTGGTTGATCCGTCGTCGGCCGCGGCGAGCACTTGTCACCTTGGGCGACCTTCTGATAATACAACAATTGGGACTGCAAGGCCATCGGATGGATGAATACACCGGTGTTCGGCCAATACACGAAGCCAGAGTTGTGGCCGATCGTCGGATCGATCACGTTGTTATTATGATTAACGAGACTGTTGTTCGAACGATGGACCATCGACTCCGAGTAGTTGACCGGTTCCGATAAAAAAGCGCTTCCAAGACACTCCACCTCTTCACCGTCGCTGGACGTCTCGCTCTTCATTTGGCCGGACTCGTAAACATTTCCATGCTTCCGCAATAAGCGAATCTTCAACTGATTGAGATCTCTGATGCAGAGATTCAACGGCTCGTCCTGCTCCCGTGCGCTCTCAGACGACGTGACAAAACTGCGACGGCTCTCCTGTGTCAGTCGCTTCTCCAACAGACTGCTGATTCTGTTTTGCACGTCCGTCCTCTGAAAGGGCACGTGAGGCGACACGCGATCCTGAGAATCCTGTTTGTCTCGGGGCGACAGTCTTCTCTCCTCGTGACCGGGCGTACCCGGCAGTATGGTACCATAATTCTTATAAATCAAGTGGCAGATATCGGCTTTCTTCGGCTTTCGGCCGCGTCTAGGCTTGCTATTGTCGAGAGTGATCTCGCCCATGTAGGGAAGATCGGAATACTTCATCGGCGGCCTGCTGGACGTCTGCGACTGCGTCTGCTGAGTGTGATTATGAGGATATGGTGCGTTGGAGTAGACCTGCGAGGACGTGGACGTGATGACGGATCTCCTGGTACTGGTAACTTGATTGTCACGGCCAGGAGTAGTCGGACATTGAGACAACGACGCGACGTGTGGACAGAGCTCCTGCTGCATCGCCGCGATCCGCTGCAGCCAGCCGTGGGTGTCCGCGATGGGACTCGGGGTAGACGTCGAGCTCGTCGGCGCCGGGCTGGGTGCCGCGGGTTCGATGACAGTTCGCGGCGGCGACGAATTCAGATTTTCCTGGGCCAACGACGCTTCGTAATGGTCCAAGTACTCCGGCGGTAGCGCCTGATGATGGAACTTGAGCTTCCATCGCGATTTTCTGCGACCACGGCTATAACATTTAGATGTATCGAGATTTTATAGTTTAATATATTCTCACATCCACGACGTAGATCGCCACGTGTATTCTGGAGGAATTGTTCATTTTAAAAAGTGGTTTCTGCTTTCAATAGCAAATTCTAAAAAAAATAGAGGAGTAAATATTTTTTAATGAGAAAGTTATTTATTGAAATCGGAAAAGTATTTTGAAAGTTGCTTTGAATAATTGTCCTACCGAGCAATATTATATATTCTAATATTATGTAGAAAGAAACGTATTTGAACCTGCGCTCTCACAGCAGTTATATCGTTTCTTCATTAACGCCGATGACTGCATTCCGGACCACACCTTAGTGCAGCGCTAGGCGCTTTATACTTCGCGATACGCCACCTTATGCGCAGAGAATGCATTTCGCGCTTCCTCTGCTCTAGCTCCGCTCTTGCTCGAGCCGTTTAATGAAATTCAATAATAACGGTGATCTCTCTCGCCGGCGCGTCTCGTTGACGTATATCCGCGAATCCTTTTTTCCGCTCGTTCGCGCGCGTCTCTTTAGAAGACTTGCTCGAACCAGTTTCCTGGCGCCTGTCTTTCTTGCGAACGACGCCAGCGATGATCGTTTAAAGCACTTTCCTGGCCACGAGCGGCCGGTTCTACGTTAAAGACGTCGTTAGTGACATGGCGAAGGAAAGATACGAGATAGCTGGAGCAGAGTCGTCGCCGCGGATCGCGCTACGTGACAATGTAAGCCGTCGCGAAACACGTTTCCCAAACGCAATATGAAATTTGTTCAGAAGAGCGGAAATATTTCATCCGTCGTCTATATATAAACGTATAAATATAATTAATTCGATATATTAATCTTATGATGATTGCAAGCAGATTTTATATCATTTTAATCAAACGCGATTATTTTCTCTAGCCTTAATTTTACTGATAAAATATTGTGCGCAAAAGAAATGAAGTTAAGAAAGAAAGAAAAATTAATATTATCACCTGGATCGTCCTCGGTTATTAGCATCTGGAACTAACATTGAATTTTCCTCCAGTCCTTGAATTTGATGATGACCGATTTGCTGCCCGTGCTTGTTGTCCACCGAACCCGCGGCGTTGATCGCGTCCACTTGCGGACTATTAAATCACAACAGATTTTTGTTCACGTTAAATTATTAGTTTATACTAAATTATTATTATAAAATTGCTATTATATAAATTATTATCGTCAAAGTATTATCAATTTTGCGCGAGAAGAGGCGTGAAACGTCAATAAAATTATAATATTTATACGATTTAGAGATAGAAAAATATCTCGTGCATTATTCAGTATGTGATTTGTCATCTGGAAAGTTAAAAAATATAATCGATGCATGTGTCATGCTAGACTCTCGAAAAGAAATTCACAACTCACCTCAACGTGCTCGCATCGCGACTTCGCTCTTCCTCCTCCTGGGGCTCTTGCTTGACGGCCATGTGGATCACGGGCGGTAAAGGACAGCGTAAATGCGACGAGTGATGCAAATGATGCTGCAGACCAGCGTCGTCGGTGAGACTACTGTCTATGCCAATAGACTGTGCACGCGGCACGACTTCCTCAGTCTGCATAGTGCCCCCTGAAAATTCAAACATGCGGGCTGCTGTTAGAATTTATCCCATTTCGCACAACTACATTCAGCCAATACTCGTTTTAGATTTAAAACGAGAAAGTCCCACATGCGAAAATGTAATTTTCTCATGTATGGCTTAGCGAACAGTTTATGAAACTTGCCGGTTTTAAGTATACTCGATTTCAAAAGCTTATCTCGAATGTTGAAATTTCTAAGACATTGAGTCGGCTTCGATTTTCGCAGGATGTCGATAGCGTATGTTGTAAAGAAATATTTAATTAAAAAAAAAATTATGTTCTTCGTCTCCTGCATCTCGCATACATTATATATTAATATTTCGAAAATTATCATCGTTATAGATTGACACAAATTTTAAAAGCGACGTTTCCAAACCGAGTTCTCAACTTCATTAATTATTAATGAAGTCGTAACACATTCGGTTGTTCTCTTAATTTTGACAGAACGAAAAAAAAAAAAGAAAAACGAGATCGGAAGTAGCCGCCGTGCGAGCAGCTTCCACTTTCTTATTTCGGCATGCGAGAACCACGTGAAAGGTTGTGCGTAGGCCGGCGATCCAAGCCGGAGATCGTTGCCGGTGTGTTGCGAATTGCGGAATATTCATAACCATACTGTATTAATGAGCGTTGGATTAATGCCGTGTGCGGCGCGCGGCGAATTGCGTGTTGCATAGATTTGACGGGCGTGAGAAATGACGTAGGGACTAAACAAATGCTTCACGTAGAAATGGATAAACCGATAAAGCCGCGTGATATAGCCGTCGTTGCACCATCGAGAGCGAATCGCGTGGGCGAACCGCGTGTTCGTTCAAGGCTTCGAAATCGCACAATAGCAAGCCGCAAACGTTTACGAAGCGAGAAAGATTCGCTTTAGAACACCTCGTGAAGCGGCTCGTCTCATTCGACAAACACCTGTTGCACCTCGTTGAATAATTCATCAATTCAAATTCTGAAATTTGCTGTATCGTCATAATAATTTTTATCATCATAATGGTAATTTGCAATAATTGGAACACGACATCATTCGCATAGCGGATATTTCCAAGATTCTCACGGCTACTTACGATTTTGCTGCATTATTTATAATTTAGATATAAAAAGACAGTATATTACATATAAAAAAATCTTAAATGTTAAATCGGAAATTATATTTTATACATCACAATTTGTTACTAAATAATATATATATATATATGTCAAGAATTATTTAAATCTAATATATACATATATAAAATTCTATATATATCTTATATAACTTTAATAACAACAATGTGAAAATTCAGAGGTCAACGAAGCAAAGATGTCAAAGCCGGCATGTCGATGTCGGTACGCATGAAACAAATTAAAGAAGAAAACGCGAAGAAGATGAAGAAGTGTATTATACATACTGCGACTTCGCAGCACATCGTCGGATAAAAATATGCCCGTGCATAAATAGAACACACACTCCGGTACAGTACACTCAACACCCGCAATTTCTGAGCCATACTTGGTCTTAATTAATCAAGTTTCATGTTTCGCGATAATCCAACTCTATGTAGTGCCAGTTTGTCACTGATGCAGTTTACAATTTATTTTAAAATGAATATAGACTTAAGCTCTCTTACGTCTCAGAAACAATCGCAATCATTACGAACTTTCCATATTTGCATAAGGATAAATGTCAAGTCGATTGTATACATTTCAAAATAATTGCGGAAGTAACTTTTAGCGAAAGTTTAAATCCATCACTTAAATGTGACATATAAGATCAAAGAAGAAGATAATCTTTTACGTGCAGATTAGCGAATATTAATTAAAGACATGATCGAATTGCGACTTGGATCTTATATTTACTGGAATTAAAACATTCACAATAAGTAATGTAAAAATTTATTAAAAAAGATATCTAGATCTCTAGATCTGTAAAAATCAAGCTGTGAAATTCCTGTAATTTTAAAGGCCTTAAACAAAATTAAACAAAATTTAATTTAATTAAATGAAAATTAATTAAATTTAATTAATTTAATTTAATTTAATTTAATTAGTTTTAATTTTAAAATTAATTTTTGAAAAATTAATTTTAAGTACTGTTTCAAAAATTCTAAGATTCTCAAACTGTACGTTTTAAATTCTAAGAGAGAAGAGAGAGATTCTCTCTCTCTAAGGATCTTATATTTCCAAATTCTAAATTGTAAATTATGAAGATTTTATAGTGGGTTTAAGTTGCAAAATTATAAAACTCTGAAGAAATCTCTGAAGTTTTCTAATTTTTTAAATATTGCGACTCAAATCTTTAATGGCTTTCGAAATACAAAAAGTTCCGCATAAACGAGCGCCAAAAGGAAAGACCAGCGGAAGGTATTAATATCGATATGTGAGGGAGGTGGCTCGTTTTCATTGAAGACCAGTTATAGAATGATGCAGGCGAACGCGTAACTACAATTTATTTTTTGGTTATTTTTAGCGGTTGGCGTACAGCCACTATTTTCGGTTCTCTCAAATTTCTCACTCCATATTTAGGATTATGGCTGATGGTATCGTGCCGCACTTTTGCTTTTGATTGCTGAAGCGCATTCGTCGTGCACGCTTGTATATAATCACATAGCAGCTTCGAATGTATTATCCAGAATTAATTAGTTTAAAATGTCGGCCAAAAAAGGCAATTTTCTTTTCAGAAAAACTTGTAGATACAAGTCATTTATAAAAGATATCTCTGTCATATTCTCCCCATTTACAATATTCGTGATAAAGATACGAAAGAATTTGTATATTCTCTCAATAAAAATGATTATTATTATTTTTCTCATCTTTCCGGTAATATTGCATCAAAGTATAGTATTCACACAGGTAACAAGTGGACGAATTAGAACGCATATTTGTTTCGCGGGAAAGCATGTGCTCTCGTGTTCTATTGGCAGAGGCGCAACTAGGTTAAAAACGGAAAGTCAGTCGCGATACTCGAGAATGTGTCAAGGTGATGTAATGGCTAAAAAAAAAATTTTTCTTTTGGAGAAAAAATTCTTTTACGAGGAAAGATAAATATGCCGAAATATTCTCGATCTCATTATTTATCATTAATAAATTTTATTAATGATTTGCTCATACATAAACGCATAATCACCTAAATCGATTCGCTTATGTATTACATGTGCATCAATGGACCATGATCCACTAGCCTGATTATATGATTTACCGCTATAGATCCGTAATTACATATAAACATCCGCGCGACAGTGTCCCACGTGGATAACAGCTGATCTATCGTGAAATTATTCGTAAAAGATTTTCCGATCGGAGCAATTTTATTTCTTATTATTCGTGTCTTTTTACGAGAGATCATAGATTTTCCGACAACTCGCGAGCAAACGCAAAGACGATTTTAATTAATCGAAATTATCGCGCCTCTGAAAGCTTTATAATTAGAGAAGCTATCACACAACAAAAAAAATCATGATTGTACCTAAAGTGACATGATATTGTTATTGAAAATTCGAGATTGATCACTGATCGTTTACCTGTGACGGGAAAGGTGCTTTCCGGCAACATGAACGTATTCTCGACGAGTTTTCTTCCTGGGAGAGAGAGAAAAGCACGCGTTCGGCGATCCTTACCGCGTCTTCTACTTCAAACTTCGATTTTCGCGCACGATCGATTCACCATCAAACCGGATGATACGACGATCATCGTCGAGCACACAATCACAAGACCTCGATCAATTACTTTCGCTCGATCGACCCGTTCAATGATTCGCGATCGCCCACGCGATCGATTCTTCTCGCGTGGTCTCTTGGCAAACGTATCGAGAGATACTTCAATTGAAATCGAAGATAGAAAAAGAGGAGAAGGAGGATGGAGAAATGCCGAGCACGTGGATGAACTCTTTCTCCCAGATGAAAAGAGGAACTCGAGAGAACTTTGCGAGGAAAATGAGAAGGCGGCAAGTAAATAAAGAAAAAGAGGAGAGGCAGAGAGGGAGAGAAAATGGGACTGATAGAACGAAGTGAAGCGTTTTGAGGCACTTTTGGCACTGTTACGAGCGAGAGTAAAGTGGACAAGAGCGACAACTCCACCGAGAGCGACGTCTATACCTCCGTCGAGGGAACCGGGGGGAAAACGTCGACGACGACGACGAAGAAGACGACAACGACCAGGCTTCCACAACAGGAGCAAGCGGAGGCGCGGGCGTGTATATTCTCGATTTGGGCGGATGGAAATCTGAGATTGCTCCATATTGGGCTATGCGTCGCTGCTACGGAGGTGCTCTGTAATAGCAGAGCTCGACTTCTTCCCTCTCTTTTTCGTCCTCTCGTTCTCTTCTTCCTTCTCTCTTCTTCTATATACTATACACTTCTTCTTCATCTCCCTCTTTCGTATTTCTGCTCGCTTCGACGATCGCGCATATGTTTGTACGTGCATACATATATATATATATATATATATATATATATATATATATATATATATATATATATATACGTGTCTCTTCTATCTTTTTCACTCCATTTTCCTCTCTCTCCTTCTCTCCTTTCCCTCTCTCGATCTACCATGGCACTCTGTATATGATGCGACCAACGAGGGTATATTTAACCCCGCGAACCACCAACGAGGAATCGAGCCGCGCGCGCAAGCCACTTCTCGTACTTGGTCCTCCTCTTCTTCTTCTTCTTCTTCTTCTCCGATGCTTGTTACATCCCGCGACTACTTGCGAAACGAGTTAAACCTCTTTCACTGTTTCGCAGATTTATTTTTCCGTTTGATTAATGGATTTGAGAAATTATGATATACAAAAGAAGGAGCGCGATCAAACGAATTGTTCAATTTAATTAAAAGCTTTTTATTTTTGGAGCACACTTCGGCTGACGGACTTTTTTCTACAGCTCGAATAAATTAAATTTCACTTAAAGTTACATTTATGATTATGTAACCATAAATGACAGCGCGCACCTGTCAAACATTTTGAGACATCGAGTCTGAATCTAAGATTCTTCCACGCTATCATTTTTTTTCTCTCCCCTATAATCTTATTCTTAAAGTAAGGGATCTATAAGATATTGAGAACTGTATAACGCGTAATACTAAAAGAGAACGTTACGCATACCTCGGAATACGCTGTCCTTTTGATTTCTAAAAAAAGACGATGAAATAAACGACTCCATTAACTGACGCGTATCCGAAAGAAATCGTTCCGGGGAACTTCGCGATTCAATCGAACCCTGTGTGCGTGTATTCCGGATAACAGAGCCGTCTACCCGGCAGAGTCGAATATACATCGACGAGTATACTAACATTCACATAACCGGCCGCACATCAGCAGACCGCAATAAGTACGCTAACGAAGAGACAGCGTAATCCGGCATAACGCGCTATCTCTCGAGTTAATGAGCCTTGAAGGCTGCTCCTCCGTCGGAGAAGGAGGCTTCAGGTTTCCCACAGTGGCGAACCGGATGACGGAGACGAGTCCATCTCTGCGTAATGTACGCAATTTATCGCGCCTGCGTTACACAAAGTGGCGAACGCGCATTTCCGTTGGATTATTGCAACATATATAAATATACATATAAGCGTGTACGCATTTCCATTTAACGCGACTCGGAAAAAAAAATGGATTACAGTCCAACGGGGACTGACAGTGTTCAGCGACCTGGAAAGGTACGGACTGAATTAATGAGATTACTGAAAAAAAATCGAGTAAAAGTTATACGATACGGAGCTACGGCTCACTTTTCCGAAACTGTTTACACTTCTCTCTCCCCTTATCGCTTATGCCTTCATATAAATGCCTTAAAAAATTATAATTAATTCCAGAATATAAAAGCATGGAATATCTCGCTTTTTTCGTGTTGAAATTAAATGCCATATTCCTTGATTAATTTCAAATAGAACGGTGAAGAAGAATCTTTTAAATATGAGATAATTTTTAATAACAATATTTTCGCGCTTTTTCGAATAAAGAAAAATTATGCGAGAAAAGCTATATATCATAAATGAAAAATGATACGCTGTACTCGTAGTATACAGCTTTTTTGAAAAATGACTTCCGCGCAGTAGAGGGACTTGCGAAAAATATTATTTCAAGAAGACTGTCAAGTGTCTCCTTGAAGAATACCTTCCTCCTCTCGTTGTTGCATTTGATTAACGAATGGTCGGGAGATTATCATTTATTTACAATGTTATATTGTTCCGAGAATCAAGCTATTGAAAATGTCACATATTGTGCTGTAAAAACGACATGGTGTCAGCGAGCACGTGCGGCCCGATCGCCGAGGATTTAAAACGCCATTCTGCAAACGTGCCGGATTAAAGCGCAGAGCTGTGCGGAACGCGGAGTTGAAAGTAGTTGTTGACATATCGTAGCCAGGTATTGGAACACGTCAGGCAAGTAGGCGGGTTGGTTTAACCTATACGGGATATAATATGCGCCTCCGCAAGAGATGTGGACGCGTAAAATATCAACGCACATCACGTCTACCGCGAGGAGAATATATACCTTGGCACAATGGGCGATATTGTTCATCGTCGACTCCGACTTGTCGACTATTTGTTACTTGGAACTTAACATTTGTATATCGCCTTTTAATTATCAACAATGCAAATGCCAGTCGCCAGTGTGCATCTTGCGTAAGACGCGGCCTAGATACGACTCACAATCAGACATATATTCTATCGTATTTCTGAACGTATACGAGCGGAAGTACGCTTCGACGACGCTGACGAAACTGCGCGTGTGGGTGACAATTTTGGCGTTGACGATTAGTTACCATAGACATCGACATCGGGGACAAGCTTCATCGGTTCTCGATAGACCGTAACGAAATGCGAGAGACATTCTCGTCTCAGACGTCGGTGCAAGCGTGGAGAAAACGCGTTTGTTTATCTCGGGAATAAGTAATGAAGGCAGTTTAGTCCTTGACGCTTAATTGCAAAAATATAAACCCTACTCGTTGATTATTACTGCGACGGTAAAATCAACAACGTTCTCGATCGAGAGCGAATTTATTAATAGGGCTTTAACAAGTTCGAGGAAAGAAGTGTTGTTGAAGCAAGTGATCGTAATTTGATCGAACACTCGGAGACTCCGGAATAAGGAGACGATAATGACTTTCCCAATTTATCCCGAACTTTGTGCACGAGTTCGAAATTCATCTTTGAGTAATCATCGTCGTTAACATCGTTGCTTTTATAGGGTCGTTAATCACTGTCGTTGCCCATAGTAGGCGATAAATAATTACAAAATATGCAGCTCGCTCTCGCGAGAGCATAATGCGAGAGCCCTGACATATGTGAGAGCCCTCGACGAAACGTATGTATGTACGTTGCTCAGCTTTCGAAATGTGACGCGAGGTAAATATGATTCAGCTAAAAACTTAGAACTTAGTGCAGTCTTGTGTAGTATGTGGAGAAGAGAAAACGAGAAAGAGATTTCTCGAAGCGATGATGGGCCACCTTACAGCTAGTCCAATTGGATCGCCCACGCGATAAAAATCTGAAAGGAATATATAAGGCTACCCACTAATACCGTTAAATTGCCCGGTGCGCCTTTTACGAATTATTCAATTATACATCTCTCTTAATTTGGCAATGACGCAATTCATAAGCACCTCCGTAGGCGTTTTTCATCGAGAAAGGCATAGCGCGTTAAGTCCATTCCCAAACATCTTTTGCTCATTTAACTGCAGCTCACATTGATTAAAAACAAATGTAAAGTCATTCAGTGTTAGTTATTCAGAAGTTAGTTATTATATAAGTAAGTTGCTACATTTAATGTATCTGTAGATACATTACTGACCAATGCAATATTGAAAAATATTGCCGAACATTAGCTTAATAATTCATTAATCGCTATTAGACTGCATAATGTATGCACATATATTTTTCCAAGACAGAGATAAGATTTTTCATTTATTAAAATCAAAAATAAAATAAAACAGTGTGTTATACATATTAAACATTATATCTCTAAATTTAGTTGTATTGCAATTTTCATAAAATTGCTGTGTGTAGAAAACACACACTTAATAATCAAATCATTTTTAATTTAAAATCTTTAGCTACAAAAATGTGCAATATTTTAAGTATATATTTATTAATTCTCGAAAAAATAAACTGTGTCATCGACATTTTCGCTAAATCCTCTCTGAATCGACTGATTGAATCAATAGAAATTGATTAAAAAAACAAAGACTATCTGGAATGGTTCTGGGACATGCTGCATAAATTTAAATTTTCTATGACATTCCCAGCAATAGTGTTTCGTAATAACGCAACAAGCGTAATCATAAATGAGCAAAAGAAATTCTTTCTCAGTGAGTTAAAGATGCTACGCAACTGCATGCATTTATAATGGAGAACGTGGCACCTTTCGCGCAATACATCCACATTTTTTTAGTTTTACAGATCTTAGGAACGAGTAAAAAAAAAAGAAAAATTGTTAATCGAGAGCGAATGGGTACCGATAACAATCCCGCCCGAAGAAATAGCCGCAAGAAATGATTCGATAAATACAAATCGTTCGGCAAGCGGGCACTTTGATTGGCCGGCCTGTTGTAAAACTGTTCTTGGCTAATGCGTTCTGATGTGCGAAAACGACCGCCGTGCTTTGGAGAACGAATGGAGAATGTTCGCCCACTATTCCCTACCCTTTCTACTATCGCCATCGCTACAGCATCCATCGATCGTGATTGGCAGTGCACTTGTAAGATGTGGACATTCTTCTATCTTATTACGCAATGTTACCTAGCTAAATAATTCAATTCGTAGCTGAAGAATGTTTGACAGAAGAAATGTCCCATTTCGCGCGCCATAAGTCGAATAAGTATTCACTTTCAAAAAATTTTAATTCATCAATATATTTAGATTAAAATGCTGCGACTTATCAATGAGTATCGCGAAAATATAAATAAATATTATTAACGTTATATAAATGTCATATAAATAGATAAAAATGTTACGTTGATGAAGAAGATGCTAGAAATGATATATTTGTATTCAAAAACAATTTATTATATAAAGATATCTTTGTAAAACTAATTTTTATAATTATATATGCATTTCCACGTTATTTATTAATTTTCTATATAATATATAAAATAATATATTCCCCCCTTTCATACATATATATTTAAATATCATTCTATAAATAAATTGTCTACTCATTATTATTTCGTAAGGCGATTTAATCGTGTGCATCTACGATTAATCGCTCACGTGATTGCACTTGCAAGTAATGTACCATGATCAAGATTGGCAGTTGTATACCAATGTGAAAATTCTCCCACTCGATGACGAAGCTCTCCTCCCCTTCGTTTTCTCGCGTGCGTGACGATTCCCCTTCTTTCTCTCGAACGGATCTGCACCGATCGCTCGAGATCGACCACAAAACCCTCCTCCAATTGCCATATCCGTTAATTCGAGAAAATATGGCTGTTCGGATCGTTAGCCGACTCGATCATGGCTACCGCGCTGCAACGACTGATGAACGCGATCTCGATCAATCATCCTATCGGTGTTCAATTAATTCTGTCAAACGAACAAAAGAATCTCTCGACGGAGAGCATACGTTCGATAAAAATATCATTTCTTGTCGATCATCGCTCAAGTCATTAGCCAATTATTATTATTATACTAGGCTGCATATCGTCTGTGTATCGGCCAACTGACGCGTAACAAATTACAGGCAAGCTCGCGCGCTAGATTTTATATTTAGGATGGTACCATAGGATGTAACTCTAGAACTACTGAATTAGGCTAGAACGAAAATACTTTGCACCCACGCCGATGACGCTCTCTCTCTCCAGGGTCTCCGTGTTTTATATATTTATTTATTGCCAAATTTTTTCTCTCATCCGCGCCTTAGCTTTCGCACTCGCGACGGAAGCGTTACATAAGAAAAGCCAGAGATTCAAGCCGTTTGTTTGCACGAGGACTTGGAGAGTGTGTACAATACCCTGTGTTATCGTTACATCAAATAATTGCAAAGAAGGATTCTAAGTTCGGACCGTTTTACAAAGCGCAAACCTGGAAATTCGTCCAAATATAAAAAGAGAGAGAGATTGATGACTCGCCAACGTAATTACGAACTCCGCGTCCCTGCAAGACGCCTACCCTGACGATAAGCAAATAAGCTCGGCACTCTTAATTAAAAATGATGAAGCGGGGGCTTAAAGACAAGCGCACCGATGTCATCGATCATCGGATCTGTAAACGACTTTCGACGCTCTCGTCGTAGTATCTCATTATTTTGTACCCGAAGCGCGAGACGAGCTCGCTCATCGGGAAGAACGGTCGCAATTAGCGACGATATTGCAGACAAGAGGAGAGAATCGGCCGTACATCATTAATCAAAACAAGAGGCAGAAACAATCTGGACGCGGATAACCGTCGCGAACGCTTACCAAATTATTAACCAAATTATTATCAATCAATCGCTTGCGCAAAATCGCGCGGATCAATTAACGCATCGCGGGCGGATCTCGATATATATGGCGGTACCGATGATCGCCGGGATTGATAAAATAATTGTTACGATTATACGATCGGGGGGTTTTTTCTCTCCTGCGCGAAGCCGCCATTAAATCGGCCGAAACGACGTTTTACGTAATCGCGAGGCGAGTCGACTTACGGGCGTTCTCTCTCTCGATGAGACATTGGGAAAGATACGAAATCCCTCTCCCGATTCCCGATTCGACGGCGACCAACTGATTTTTTTTTCCCCTTCGCGATGACTAATGAGTCGACGTAACATGCTCGCCCACCCGCAGTCGATATACTGTCTTTCGATTTTTCAAGTCACATATCGTGAAAGATATCGAATGACACACTCTTGGATCTCAAACGTCAATATTTTCATGCCATAAAAATAAAAAATTTTTATTAATTAAGTATACCATTGTAAAATAAATCATTGTTAAAAGATATCGTTTCATGTGAAACACAATTATCTAAAGTCTAAAGTATTCTGCTGATATATTTATATATATATATATCACACTATATATATTTCAAAATTGTAAATTTTAATTAAAACATATTGCACCGATCAATTTTCAGGATTTATGCAAAGCGCGATAAAATGAATTTCCGTGCATATTAATTCGATAATATAAAATTACATTTCGGGTGCCTGTATTCTACTTGGCTCAAAACGTTTTCTATGGAACTGTCGGGATATGACGAAATCGCGGGCGTTGTCTCACGCCAATGCGCGAACTTGCTTATTCTATTTCCAAGTTGACCACACCTGTTTTAGCTTTATTTTCGGGAGCTTCGAGCTCCCAAAGAACATACGTATATTCTGATCACGTAGAGATGTAACGAGATGCCGCTGCGTTCACGAAGTGAGGGATCAATCTCGCGTTGTTATTTTTCAATTCAAGAAAATTATTGATTCAGATGTTCAAAACATTAAAAAATATTTAAAGAAAAGAAAACAGAGAGAGAGAGAGAGAGAGAGATGAAACAGAAAAAGAATATATAAAATATACATATTTATAAAAAATACATTTTCTTTTAAGACATCACTTTTTGAGCTAATTGTTTTGTCGACTCGAAGTCGATCATGCCTATATATGTATAAAATTGTATACAGTGCGTATTTTTATTTAATGAGATTGTGTGTGAAATAATGAAGACAATAATAGTTTCTTCCCTTAATGCCGTTGATTATTTTCTCATTATTAATATATTCCAGTTCTTTTATCGATTATTCCGTTGTTATTTTTTATTAATTCAAAAACTCACATCAGATTCGAAAAAGTTTATCTACTTTAGACATAATTCCCTTTCACATATTATTTATATTTATATATTCTTATTTATATATTAATTTTCTATGGATATTTTTATGATTTTTCCTATAATGTTGAAATATTTTCTTAATTTTATTGTTACACTGCCTCATTTGCAAGCTCGTTTTCGATACTCGCCGTCTTCGACAGATTACAGAGCGCTAGTGGCGGGATTACACTTGGACAGTGGAGAAGAACGAATTGATACGAGTGGTCGAGCCTGTTGCTAGTCCATATACGGATCAGAGTGCTAAAATGAATTACCCGAGCCGATACGAGACCCGCCTTCAAAGACACTGGATGAACTGGTCCCATTGAAAGGAAGCCATTTCTCGTTCTGCCTCGCTCTGGTCTCTCGTTTCTTTTTACGCGTTCATTCATCACAGACGTTAGGTGAAGTCGAATACACACACACACATTCTCTTTCTTTCTTCAAAACTTTAAGAAATCTTGTAATTAAATAAAGCGTATTTGTTAACTTAGTCCCACATTAAAAAATTAAAGCATTAGATTGTCCAGCAAGTTTATAATTTTAATAGATAGCATTAGAACATAATTAATATAAAGTATAATGCACGACTCGCTGTACAAATTCAATGAAAATGTATCGTTTTTAAAAAGAAATAGCGACAAAGAGATTGGAATATGGATTAGGTCATCATTAAGAGAAATAACGAACCGCGATAATTTTTTTTTGTTACGCTTAAGCCACACGACTTTCTCCTCTTTCTGTTAAAAATTTAAACAGACATTTAATTTTCTTTCTCTCCCACAATTTCTTAACTTCAGGCCAACATATCGATATGTATCTTTCCTCTGATCTTCTCCAGCACGTACGTTATCTCGAAATAAGTTACTTTTCTGAACAAGCAAATCCGAACAGCGAAATATAGCAACAATTTTCCTTATCTGCGCGATGCAGTGCTCGCGAGAATTTTTATCCCTCAGATTTATGATGAATGTAAGTCTCGACGATCGGTTGGACATCCGATCAAACAAACGATCGAACGATCCCTCGATCGAAGTCGAGAGTTTTGCAAACGGGATTTATTTAAGTTCGAGCATTACTCTCCATCTTATAAACCGAAGCGAGAAAGAGGGTAAAAGGGAAGGAAGAAATGAATCATAAACTGTAAATTGCGCCGATTTCCTGTACCGCATGATCGAGAAATCGACGCGGCAAATCGCCCATAATTCCACCCACGTGCCTATGTCGCGCACGAGCTATTCATCAAACCGATCCGGTACTTACGTCTCGTCCAACGACCAGTCTCGGTTGAGATAAACGTAGAAGACGAACCGATATGAATACCTGCGTTATGTGCCGGGCGATTATAAGCAGCCCTTACTCCATATAAAGACGCGCCTTCAAGCGAAGAGTAACGACCGAACGGATCGAGATTCGATATAAAGTCGAACCTGCGATCGAGTATTTATGCTCTATACGTTTCGCGTGGTGCGCCGCGGTATATCTTTGCCATCGCGCGAGAAGAAAGACCACAATGATCTTTTCTGCCGTATCGATCGCCGCCCGATTTAATGGAGAACGCGATTTACGCCGGAGTTCTGAGCGCGATGGAAGAGAAAATACAATTATAAAGCAGATCTCTATAGGCTAAAGTATTAGATCGTTATTGCACATTTTTTACTAAAAATATTCTATTCTATAAAAGTATATATATGCCTTAAAAAATTGAAATTAAAAATAATTTTATAAAACAAATACTTAAAAAATGTTAAGTATTTGTTTTAAAAATACAAACGGAAGAGAGTCAAGAACAATCAATGGAGCAGCTGATTGCGAGCTACGATAGATCTTGGACCAATTGTCCGATCGTGTCGAATCTTTATAAAGGCCGGCTCATTGTTCTCGCCGAACATATCGTAAGGCGGGATAGGATAAAGTCGGAGAGATACGCGCATGGTCACGTTTGCGTGAAGCGATTACTTGAATGAAGTTCCCATTCATACGGCAAGGGACTATGCGCGCACACGCACACTATCATGTCATATCCAAGTGCCGCCGCAGCACGTGATCACCATTGTCAATCGCCGCGAGGATACTCGCTCTCGTGTGGCGGATGCTACCGCGTTTTATCCTCCGTCTTTTTGCACCGCTCGTCGCGTCGATCGGCCGCACTCTCGCGATACTAGACACACGCATTTCCAGGAACTGCGTGCACGCGACTGCTCTCATTCATCCGCTTTGCGAATCCAGAAGCGCATTCATCAAGCCACTTGTTCGTTATGAATTAATTAGACTGCGTTATATATAAGTATTTCAAATTTCTTAAATGTGTATCTTCTAGAAAGATTTTCAGTGACAGCTTTAATTTAATTTTTTTTTCTTTCTCTCTTTCTTTTATTTCCTGAGACGTCTAAAAATTATTATTATTATAATTCCGAATATTATACAATCGCAATAGATAGGAAGACACATACATTTAATATCATAAATATCTTGAAAATATATGAACTTACATCAATTTTGACGTATTCAAAATATATGCCTTGTGTCTCAATATTCGTGCAATTTTACTATTAGATGTATTATAAATAATTTATTATATTGCTTATGTGAGATATCTGTATGTACTATTTTATTCACATATAATCGATAAAATATTAATATTAAAATACTACGCGATTCCTATTATAAAAAAATCAATTAATTCTGTTCTATTGATCTATTACTGATTATTGATGTATGATTTTATAATCGAAAAGAATTTTCTTGGCGATTAGAGATTATTTTGTAATTCGTGAGAAATATGTATAACCGCAAGCAAAAAGCATCAATATAAAAACACAACAAATTTGTGCGCGACCAATATCTTTATATCTCGAAACATGCGGCTTATGATTCGCGCTTAATTAAGTACGCACTTTGTACATGCTCCTCCCGGTGTTAAAGTTCATAAATTAGCAGGTTCACTCGCGCGATCGCACGGGCAATCACGAGCGATCTGGTCTGATATATCAGCGCCAATTATCCCGCAGCTGTTCCTCCGTCTTGCTTTTGAAACACTGTACTTTCTAAAACGATCAATATTCGATCGTACATGCATGAGAATCGTGCGATTTATAGATTATTCCGCACACATTATACTCGTACATCGCGATACTGATTACTCTTTCTCATTAGCTCGTATTTATTCGTGGAACGCCTAAATTGATTGCAAAGATCATTCGATGTAACGTTGCATACGCCTTTAAATTGAGAGGAAATAAAAAATTCAGCAAAGGCCTTGCGTTTTCTCGTTTATAAAATTCACACTTTTTATGTCATTACTTTACTTTAATTATATTAAAATAAAATAAGATATCATCTGTATCATTTCTGAATTTCTCTATATCAGGTAGCCAAGAAAATACATGTAGTTCTGATAATAATAATAATAAGTTAAGATATACATATAAATATTTTATACTTATTAAAATTTTTAAACTTCTATATATATATTTTTCTTTCTCAAGTTACTTGATATTATGCATATAATGTCTTCATTACAGAACATTTTTATAGTGCAATGTATATAATGCAGTACAGTCTTTCGAGTCATTCAAGTACGTTCGTCCATTACGAAGTCAGGCTACATCAAACAACACTTTAGGCCTCATTATACCGGCATCCACTTGTCGTTTTGATCGTCGTAAATCTCCTGGCATTGCGATATCGTGTTGTTCGTATTTATATAATCTTTAGGGGACCGTCTATGCGTCGTAGAACGTAATCAGGACCGGCAATCAGCGCGCGCATCAACTTAAATAGCCTCGTTGCTCTCTTAAATACTTATGCACATGTGCGCGAGACCATAATTAATTCTCATTTATGTGCACGCTTCATCGTGTTCGGGGACCATCGTTTTAAGAAAGTTATCATAAATTATCTCGGTTCTCGAATGTGCCCTATATATGCCGTAAGTCGTAAAATTTTCTTCCATAAACCAATCACGTTTTCGTGAAACACAGAGCGACAGATAAAGGTGCAACAATAATCGCCCACCCATGCATGAAAATTAAAGTATATTTATGTTAATTCATGAAAGAATCACACGCACATATAAAATGCGTTATTTAGCACTGATCTGTCAGGAGAAGGGAAGTCGAATATCTGTCTTGAATCATATTCTAACAATTGTTAAATTTTGAATTAAATTAAAAATAGAAATTTAAATTAAATTAAGAACTGAAAATGTGTGAATGAATGAAAACAAAGCAGGTAAAGGCGAAATTATAAACTGAAGAGAAACTTCTCTCAGAGATTAATCTAACTTTTGTATCTCCAACAGCTTTTATATCTCCAATAGCTTTACATATTGATATGATTTTATCTTCGTGATAGTAAAGGAATTATCAACAAAATTGAAGGATGTTCTAATGCTTTGCAAAATGCTAAGACATTTTTACAGAATCTTACAAATTACGATAAATAAAGATGGAAGAAAAAAAGCATACAAAATACCATAAGACATTAATTGTCAACCGCAATGTACATACATCGCACTCATGGGTATGACTCGGTACGATCGAACGATCTTCACAATCTTCAATCGTAATCTTAATCTCAATCTTTAATTATAATCAGACACACGAGTCTTATGATTATTGTCACGTACGTAAGCACGACTCATATCGGATGTGCACCGGATTATTGTGCATTGATAGCAAAAAAAAGCGAACGATTTCGCCGGACACTACTTTTCTCCTCCTCGAAATGACTTCATCCGCGCTTCCAAGGACTTTGCCGGGAGGAAGAAGCAAAAACCAGGTAGTAATCGCGGAGAGGAATGCGCGGTAAGGTCGAAATAATAGTCGGCGCGCCGCGAAGACGACAAGAGCGGCGATGGTGCACGTTTAATGCGAATGTAACGTATGTAACTGAGCAGAGAGCCGGCCGATACTCCGCAAGGCGCAAGTGAATTCTCTCTCTCGAGGAGACGGAGGCGCGCGTTAAGAGATTATGCTAATGCCCCATGGTCGAGAGATCGCTATCCCCGATACTTAACCCAAAGACCTCATCGTCGGCTCCGAGACTGCAGTCTCGCGGCGAGTGGCGCGCGTTAAATTCCTGCGGGTTATTTCTGCGCGGTTATGAACGTCGCGCTCTTCGTCCCGCGGATGTTACGAAGGCCCCCGACGATTAATTGCGCCGTAGCGAGCGCGAGTTTCCATTTTCGAAGTGAATAAGCCCGATCTTGACCTTACTCGTCTCAACGATTATTTCTTTGTTAGGATACAGTCTGTCGTCGATTAGAGCGAGTGCATATGTACATGAGATAATCTATACATCGTGCATAGTAATAAAAATCATTAAGAATTTTTTCATTTAGAATGTATCTCCTGTTCTTCTCTCATCTTTATTACGGAGAAATGCAAAATATTGTTGTCAATATAAAACACATTGAGTAAATCGTTAAGTGTCCAAGATCTATACTTTGTATGTGTGTGTGTGGAAAGAGATAATGGAAGAGATAAAGAAAGCTATCGAATAGTTTCAATCATTTGCGATGTTTAATGATTTTGCTTTTAATTATCTTTGGCAAGAAAATAATCCAAAAAGTACTAATATTATAATTGTTCGATTAATTTCAAATATATACTTGATCTAAATAGATTTATAATTTAAACATTCATCAAATATATGAGATTTCTCGGACCTAGAATTTAAATTTTGATGTCTTTTTATCTGTACAAAAAATAAATTAGAAAAATATTAATTTTAATGTAATAATTTTTTCTTAAATCTTTTCTGTTCTGAGATACATTTAAATTTCATAAAAATAATTAATATTATCTTTTTTCAACAAGTTAATTTAAAAAATCTAAAAAGAGATAAATGTGAGAAAGATATTTATCATTTTTAATTATCGAATTTTCTCACTAATTACGGATTAATTACAAAGATGTTACATTGAAAATTTAAAACTTGAGACACGCGACAATTCTTTCTAATATTTTTTTCTGGATTGTCTTTTAATTTGTGAGATTATTTGCAAATTTTTTGATATCTTGTTTCGCGTTTTCTCGCACCTCGACACGATTAATGAACGGCGCGCTCGCATTAATTAAAAAACCGCCAATTAAGCAATTTTTCGAGATCCGAATTGTTTTTGCATAGCGTCAAACGATCACGACGCCCAACACGCCGATCGTAATGATCTTTTCCAGGGATCGTAAATTACAGCGGCCATTCTCATTCCGTTCGCGATTATGAGAGTACGAGCCAGAGATATGCGCCGGTCGATACTTATGCGTCCATTGTGAGTATTAGTCTTGATGACATAATAGCGTTTGCAGACTCGATCGAATTCTTGGCTCGATAATGACAAATGTCTTCATCGTTAGCTTATAAAACGGTCGATCCACGTATTTCGCGCTCTTTTCAGATACAGCAAAGTACATAACTCAAAATTCAAAATATGCACCCACCCACACAATTTATTTATCTCTTTTTTCAGTAATGTTCTAAAATAGTTCAATTATTTGTGTTAGATAATAATTTATAATAATATTCTTACGAGATTAATATATGTGCCTACATATGTGCAACGAATAATAATTTTAAAAATAATCTAAGTTCCAAGTAGATCTCTATATACGAACGATTGATAGAGCAGATTTAAAAGAGACACATTTTTTCGACATTTACTCGACACCGGAAACGATCGAATTTCGTGGAACGCAACATTATACAATCGAGATATGACTCATAATCAGTGATTTCAACGACTCGCTTCACCGCAATACAAGAAAGATAAAATTAATATATCCTTGTGCAGAATATTGCAGTTCTTGGAAAACCATTTATACATACATATTCCATTTAATCGCATTGATAAGTATTAAGATGAGGGAGTAGGAGCTGCTATACATTATACTAATTATAATCACTCACCATCGAGTAGGAATCCATAACGAGCCTCGTCAAGGTGTTGCCCGCCTGCGGATGGAGGCCGCTTCCTCCGTGTCTCGTTATTCTCTCGACAGGCTGATCGGTTGATCAGCGCGTGCACTCTTTCGAAGGATGCTGAACTCGGTCCATCCGACGCCTCGAACACGAATTATTCGTTGCGCTCGAATCGCGCGTGTCGTTCACACCCTCTTCGATAGTCGTCGATACATTAAATTCGATAGCGCGTCGTCGAATTGTGTATACACTTTGCACCTTCGCGCTTCTACACTTCTCTCCAAGCGACGTGATATTTCCGGAAGTGATTTTTCCTTGAGGACGACGAGATTTTCACTTTGTGACGCGGATCGGAAGGAGAGCGCGCGTATTTTTAAAAACGCGCTCGAACGAATCTCGAGCGGCGCGATAGTATCGCTAACGCGTGTTTTCGAAAATGCGCTCGACTGCAGGACAAAGACGAGAGAAGGAGAGAGTCGATGTATTTTCGTATTCACAAAGATGCGGGGATCGACGGGATCGATATACGACGACCGCGGGACGACGACGACGTATCTCGATGCGCGTGCGAGCGAGAGGAGAACCTGGAGAACGCAGGTTAAACCCGCGGCCGATCCGTCGCGCTGGCGCGTTTCGAGCCGACTAGTCATCGTGCGCCTTCGTCAGCGTTCGGCGCTACTCGTTCGCGCCGCGTCTCGTTCGGTCCAGTGCGCGGGCGGATGCGGCCGACCACAAATCGGGGAGAGATGTGTTTTCGTCGAAAGAGTCGAGTCCGTCAACGTGTGCGATACGATTGATGCTGATCTCTGTCGTTTTACAGTTTGCTTCAATTTTTTATATCACTTTTAATACGTTTGTACACATGACATTTTTGACAGATATTCTATACGCTCGCTTATAAATATATATAAGTTGATCGCTTGAAAAATGACTTAGATCAACTTAAGTTTTTGCACAAAAAATTAAATTAAAGATTCAACTGTGTGTTCGAGTTATTAAACATTATGCTAATCAGCTATTATATTTTTTAATATACACGTTCCTATTTTACTGAGTAGCAAAAATTTAATAACTTGAATCATATAGTTCAATCTTCAATTTTTTGTGCAAAAACACAAGTCGACTTAAGTCGTTTTTCGAGCGAACGACTCATATATTATATATATAAATAAGATGCAACTTACGTAATATAAATCGTACTCATATACGAAGAAAAAAAAGTGCTACTTGAGTATAAAAGATTTTTCCATTATTATCGATATATTTATAAGTATGGATAATTATAAGTTGCATCTTATTTATCTCTTTGTGTATATTTCTTTGTATATTGCTGAATTTGAATACATTTTTCGCGAATCGTCTAATATAAGTCTTTAATATAATGTTTAATAATAAAAATAATAATATACACTTTGAATAAACATAGCTTTATAGTATATTAATTTTTTAACATTGGGGAATTTAAACTTTGCTCCGAGAAAATTAACTCTTCAAGTGGTATCTTCGAATAAATTGAAAGAATTACATACTCTGTCCGGTCTATAAGAACTGTTACTAAGATATAAGCTGCAGCATTTTACGCAACTTTTTGCGGGCTATTAGCGGCCGTTGCATTCGTCCGGAGAACCGGACGCGTTTCGCAAAGCTGTCCGATAATGAGTCAATCGACGTGCCGCTGGTCGTCGTCGGTTATCCGTGGATCGTTCAATACGCAGCATAAATCAGCAAAGCCGCAATTATATCATTCGAATGTAGCAACAACGCGTAACAACGATCGTTCATACTGTGGCTTCCTAACACACAACCTACTTTCGATTCACAGATAATAATGTATAGTCAAATGTATATGATTGATTGCAACAGAATTATTATGCACCGCGCCTAGTTTAGTTGTCAAATTGTTCATCTGTTCTGATCCCAGAGTCCCTTCTCCTTGAGATATTAAAGATTTCTCGTAAAGAGTCACATTCGATATGAACAACAATATATAATTAGAGGAAGAAGGGGAGATAGCACTCAAAAAGAATTAATTATGTTTCATTCAAAGTATAAGTGAACTGTTTTTTCTTTACAGAGAGAATAAAAGTTTGCTGGTTTTTATTTATAATAAATTTATCTATATTTATTTCTTCTTTTCTCCTCTTGTTCTTCCTACGTATTCTTTACGTCAAATCTGTATGAGATCAGATCAGGATAACTTTTTGAAGAAATATGATAATCTTCGTTTTTTATTACGAATTACAGAGAAATGCGATTATAGAGAAATCTTCGGAGCACTTCCGGACGCATTAACGTCGGTCGCAGACGCAATAATTATGCATCCGGATAGCCAGCAGTCACGGTTCACGATAATGGAACTCGTCGATCGCTTACGCCGAAACGATCAATTTAAGATAAAATAAGTGCGGGTTGCAATTCCGTTCGAGGAGGAAATGCGCCCACGTAGTCGCAACCAAAGAAGGCCACAAGTTGAAATATAATTTTGTCCCGTCTGCGGAATATGTTCAGAATTCTTGTTTGACGCCCGCGTGCGTACAGGAATTAAATGCATACTGCATGCATTAATTCCACGGAGTGTCAGCTGACATAGCGTGTTTTATATCGTCGTAACGAAAAAATAAAGCGTCGATGAACCGATTGCAAAGTCCTCCTCCTCTCTCGGTTACAATCAATTGCAATTTTACGGTCGGTGAACCGGTTTTTGCTGTCGCGAAAAATGGCAAGTGAGATCCGATGAAAACCCGTTGAAATATTCTATAGAACGAGCGATAGCGATTCTACGATATATGCGCGAGCACATATATGCAATTTGCAATCCTTCGTGCACGTAGACGCAGACATGCGATAGCAATCGAGAATTCGCGAAACCAGAGACAAATTTGATCGTTGCTGAAAGTCTACGCTGACGCGCACGCACGCGCCATTAAATTGTTACACAACGATCTCATTTCTGTAAGTAGACGACTGTTGTAGACCGTCCTAATACAGGATAGAGTCTATCGTTTTCCTTAGAAGGCGCATTCACTCGTCTTAGGAAAACGATCGCGTACATTCACTACGATATTATATTTCGTATGCAATTACGATTCAAACGTTGGTGACAAAACTCGCGGCGTGTAACGCACTCGGTCGTTTCTCTATGATCGTAAGAGATACGCTTGTACCATATTTAGCGTACGCAAGCTGTAACGCAAGCGTATCATAAACGCGACATGCACGCGTCTCTTAACGTGTCCACGGTATGAGATAAATTTATAATTTTATTGTATACACACAGCACGCAATCCACTTTCGTGTTCTTATCGTTACGCAATGTATTTGCTCCCACACTTGTTCCATTAAGAGTGACATTTCTATTTGCAGGACTACAAAGAATATATTTTCGATTTAGCATAAAGAAATCTTAAAATTATTTAAATTTATTTCAATGCGTAAAAGAAATTCCAAGTTATTCATTATTCCCGGCATTATGATGACTGATATACTTCTTAGTCAGTAAATAGTTTTTATGAATTTTTATCAGAAATTATAATAATAATTTCTGCAAAGTATAGAAATGACACACTTTATGGAACAAGTGCGGCAGCAAATACATTGCGTAACGATAAGAACACGAAATTATAATAATAATTAAAATGCTAAACATATACTCTTTATACTTTGACAATAATGTAATTGATAATTTTTATTTTAGAAGTGAAAATAGAAATTGGGTCAAATTTAATTATAAAAAAAACACGTGACGTTAAAAATTGACATGATATGATGACACTTTTCTTGATACACATTTTCGCTAGGGAAAGATCTCAAACTTTATTAAAGAGTTGTGACATTCTGTATATCTGTGCGGAATTCTCATTTTTGGAATGCGAACTCTCTCGTGAATCATTAAAATGTCGAGAATCGCTTGACAAAAGTCGATGCTGATCGTTTTAAATCGAGTATACGAGCATGCTTAAGTGTGCAGAAACAAGTCGACGGAGTCTGGTGCAGCCGAGCACCAGGAGGAGACCGCGTGGGACCTGTTGGCCCCGCCCTTTGCCGACCAGATGTCATTACTCATTACGCACGCTGCGTCGCCACGCATTCCTCCTTCTCGATTAAAGGGCCGCAGAAAATCATCCGCAACTAGACGACTCTCCGACTCTCCCGACTCTCGCCCTCTCCCGTCTGCGAGGCAATTTCTCGCGAATGCAACGGAATGAGAAAATAAACGTCTGTTGGAGGAGAACGTATTCCATGTGGTCGTTCTTGAAATAGAAAAAAAAGACTTGCGAGTGTAACACGTTTCGACGATAAAATTACTCCGTCAAGCTGGTTTTAAATTTGTAAAAGATTTCGAGAGAAAATTATGGAAATAGCGAACGCGCGCTTGTCGGTCGAAAGCGAATTCTTGCTTAGAAAGGATTACTTACTACATACTTGACTACAGTAGAAAAGCAAATAACGGTACGATTCCAATAATTTTGACATTGCGGTTTAATAATTGTTCCTAACTATTTTCGGAGGAAAAAAAACGTAACATACAAAAAGATCTCAAATTGTGAGGAAGAGATTTTTACCTTTGTTTTGAATAAAATTACTAATGTTGAGAATATACTCTTCGATAATTATATCTCGCATCTCATTGTAAGTATCGGTAATAAAAATCTGTCAATAACAGTTGGCGAACGAGAACATGACGTGTATAGAGACCACGTGAGAGATGTAATAGAGCGAGGATCAATTTCTCTCATTACTATCAACGTTGGTTAACGGTAAACATAGTTAAACTAAACGTCGTTCATCGTGTCGCGACGCGAGAAATTCCATCGAGATCCAGGAGAGGTTTTCTACGCATGAATGTGATAGCTCCGGTGAAATCTACGAAGGTTTATACCACATGTAAAATGAAATAATAATAATGCGCAAGCGACACAATAATAATTCATTACGCTTTTCCCTCTTTCTTCCCATTCTCGTGCTGATGCACATCCGATGCACGCATATGCACCTGTCAGCTCACTCAGAGCGAGTCAGATTATTCGCATAAGTACCGCGGATACACGAGTCACACCTGTTATGAGTTTTAATGCACCGGGTGCTCTTTTCGTTCGAGATGACTTCCTTTTTGCCCGTTATGCATCCGCGTAAAATCGTCGCGATACCATCGACTGAAAAAGTGACCGCCGATGCAATCACGATCTGGATGCGATGCGATAGGATTCATTGCAGCCTTGCGTTGCAGGAAGAGAAATACGTCACTGACAACGGGTTTGGAGAGAAGTTTAAAACACGACGCGTGGGCGAGAGAAGAAGCCGTTTCTAGCCGGTTGTTCGAAGATTTGACACGCTTAAGAGGATCGGGAGAAAGCGACGAAAACGTATTTGAGAGGGCCCGACATAAAAACAAATTATAAGTGGTCGAAAGGAAAAGTTTCACTAAGCAGATTGCTTTTCTCTAAAATATTATAAAACAAATATTATTTTTTTAAATACATACTACTTCTAAAAAAAAAAAAAAAAAAAACAAATATGTACGCATTTTGCACATGATAAAAATTATTCTTTACAAAAATATATAATATTATTTTCGTACAAAGAGAGAGAGAGAGAGAGAAAGAGAATCTTTTTTATTTTTTTTGTTTTTATATATGGATAAAATATATACTTTTATTTACTTATGAAGACATTTATAAGAATTCATAATCTATTACTGATTTTCACTCTGGCATGATACGGAGCAGTTGCATCTGTATCTTATGGATACAAATCACGACCCGTTCCAACTATTCCAAGCGATTCGCGCATAAGCCCGTGCCTGTGCAACGATATAAGTTCCACGCATTACGGCTGCACTTGCAACCTGGGAGGCCCACCAGATAATGCGAAAAGAGAACCGAGAGAAGTAGATAGAGGTAGATAGGTAACGATCGTGTGGATCGCGGAGGCAAGCTTGGATTATATCGCGTGCATTGCATTTTAGCCGCGTTAGATTTCTTGCCGGTCTGCAAACAGAAACATATACCCTTTTTTTTCCATGTGATAATAATCTCGATTTTTCTTTTAACTATTAACTCTCTCAGATAGTGATATTTGGTTTGCGAAATCAAAAATTAATTTTTGTAATTTTTTTTTGTTTTTATGTTTTACGCGCTATGATTTTCATGTATTTTTTTTTGTTTCTTTTGTTTTTTTTTTTAACATTTGTTCCTTCTTCTAAAATTTTGAATCGAATTTATCCTCACGAATCCTTATGAACATAATAAAAACGAGAACGAAAAGATTTGACTTGCAAAATCAATGTCAGCAATGGTATAATCTCTAATCACGTCATTATTATTAAATGAATGAATTGATTCATGCGATTACAAAACAGGTAAATAAGAATTCATTATGAAAGATTGAAACGTACACGAAAACGTGTCAGTATTCTCTATAGCGATGATGATTGGGGATAACGAACAAATTATAGCTTGTCAGTTAAAAACAGACATCAGTTCATAACTAATGAATAAAAATAACACATCATATCAATTGTTAATATTTCCAATAATTTAATTTTAGAATTAATTTTTATTTTTGAATTTTAATATAGTCTCTTTCCTTCTACTTTGCAAATTTTCTCTCTCTCTCTCTCTCTCTTTCTCTCTCTCTCTCTTTATACATATATAAATATAATTTTAAAAGATAATAATAGGTATTTATAATCCGAAAACTGAAAACTATTATTGCCCTAAAGTCCTAACACTTTTCACATTATTACATTCTCAAAAAAAAAGTAATCAAAAACGATCATAAAATCACAGTGCTAAAGTTAATGAAATCGCTTCAATTTCCGCTGATATAAATAAATAACTCAGATAATAATTTAACCAAATTTCCTATGAAAAATAAAGTCCGATCAACTTCACGAGCGCGAATAAATGAAAATAACTTGTCTGTTTAAAAATGTGACACATACCTGTCACGAGGCTGATCATTTATAAATAGCACATAGCGGTACCACACTCATATATTAACATTCTTTTGTATCTCCTTACAATGTAACATAAACGCAAATGTCTTGCGTCTCGAGAGAATCTTCATTCGACGCCCACGTTTATACCGGCAATGGGTTAAACCATGGGCATGTATTTTCTAGAATATCTAATCTTGTAAATCACACGTCGAATTTATTCGACGCTTGCGTAAACTTAATCAGTCATTTCGTGCCGCTCGAGAAATACAGAGATTGTAAATCGTAAGTACCGCAAATTGAACTAATACCAAAACGATTCAGGTACTTCGATTTAAATTAGACACCGGCAGATCCAATGAGTAATTTTACAAATATTTAGAGTATAAAAACTAAAATTTTGAACGTTCTATAATCCGCAACGTAAATTAATACATGATTCTATATATATAATAATCTAATACATCCTGATAATGTGATAGTTTGGGCATCTGTAAGATTTGACATGTGTAAAAATTATATATGAAATAAACAATATTATATATATATAAAACAATATTACATATACATATATAATAAAACAATTCTTGCAATATTAAATTAAATTTGCTAATAAAACGTAATTTTAAATTTTTTAATCAACAACATGGTGCATGAATATCTTAATACGTTTTCAATGTGCGTGCAATTTTAGATGTTACAACATTTTTCTGATGACAAATATTCAAAGTCGACACTATGTCGCCGCGGACCCTATGCGGCGCACTCTTATTTTATGAATATTGAATAAAAGAATTTGTACGCTGGTGTCTGCTTGGTACCAAAATATTCTGCAGACAATGTACAATTGAAATATGCACCAAATGAATTTTTGGCTCGCCTTTAAATATTAAATGTCGACAATATGTCGCCGCGGACCCTATGCGGCGCATAATTATTTTATGTATATTGAATAAAAGAATTTGTACGCTGGTGTCTGTTTGGTATCAAAATATTCTGCAGACAATGTACAATTGAAATATGCACCAAATGAATTTTTGGCTCGTTTTAAATATTAAATGTCGACAATATGTCGCCGCGGACTCTATACGACGCATACTTATTTTATGTATATTGAATAAAATCATTTGTACGCTGGTGTCTGCTTGGTACCAAAATATTCTGCAGACAATGTACAATTGAAATATGCACCAAATGAATTTTTGGCTCGCCTTTAAATATTAAATGTCGACAATATGTCGCCGCGGACCCTATGCGGCGCATACTTATTTTATGTATATTGAATAAAAGAATTTGTACGCTGATGTCTGCTTGGTACCAAAATATTCCACAGACAATGTACAAGTGAAATATGCACCAAATAAATTTTTGGCTCGCCTTTAAATATTAAATGTCGACAATATGTCGCCGCGAACCCTATGCGGCGCATAATTATTTTATGTATATTGAATAAAAGAATTTGTACGCTGGTGTCTGCTTGGTACCAAAATATTCTGCAGACAATGTACAATTGAAATATGCACCAAATAAATTTTTGGCTCGTTTTAAAATATTAAAACTCGACACTATGTCGTCGCGGACCTTATGCGGCGCATTATTATATTATATATAATTAATAAAAGAATTTGTACTCTGGTGTCTGCATGGTACCAAAATATTCTGCAAACAATGTACTATTGAAATATACAAGAGATGAATTTTTGGCTCGTATTAAAATATTAAAAATCGGCATTGTGTCCCCGCGGACCCTATGGGCGCATTTTTATTTTACGTATATTACTATATATTTAGAAAAGCCAAAAATTCATTGTTTGGATATTTTAATAGTATATTGTAAAAAGATTATTTTTATACTAAACAGATACGAGCCTACAAATTCTTTTATTTAATATGCATAATTAATGCATGCGCAGTATAGGGTCCGCGGCAATAAAGTATCGATTTTTTATATTTTAAGGCGAGCCAAAAATTCATCTTTTGTATATTTCATCAGTACATTGATTGCAGAATATTTTCATGCCAAGCAGACACCAGCGTACAAATTCTTTTATTTAATATACATAATAAAAGAATGCGCCGCATGGCGTTCGCTTCAACATAGGCCCATATTCTAGATCTTCTTTTAGCGATAAAAGAAGATCCAGTATATGGGCCAAAGTGTTGACATTTAACATTTTAAAACAAGCCAAAATTATTAAAATAATAATATATTTTAAATAATATGTTATAATACCTTATTTGCGATTAATATTCTTTGACAGAAATCAGCTGATAACTGTCAAAAATTTCAATTGTGTTTAAAGAATTATAACATATTATTATTTTAATTTTTATAAAATATAATTAATTTAAAATTTAATTCGCAAATTAACGTTTTAATCAGCTGATGTATGTCAAAAAGTATTAATAAAACGATAATTAACTAAGTAAATTTTAAAATAATAATATATTAAAAATATTAAAATAATATGTTGTAAATAATATGTTATAATGCCGTATCTGCGATTAATATTCTGGGTCAAAAATCAGCTGCTAACTGTCAAAAATTTCAATCGTGTTTAAAGAATTATAACATATAAATTAAATCATATATTATTATTTTAATTTTTATAACATATTATTAGTTAGAAATTTTATTAGTAAATTAACGTTTTATAAATATTTTTGACAGAAATCAGCTGATTGAAGCGTTAATTTGCTAATTAAGTTTTAAATAATAATATGTTATAAACATTAAAATAGTAATATGTTGTAAATAATATGTTATAATGTCTTATCTGCGATTAATATTTTTTGACAGAAATCAGCTGATAATTGTCAAAAATATTGATAAAATATACAAAATTTTGACATATTATTTAAAACATATTATTATTTTAATTTTTATAACATATTATAATTTTAAAATTTAATTAGCAAATTAAAGTTTTAATCAGCTGATGTATGTCGAAAAATAATTATAAAGCGTTAATTTGCAATTAAATTTTAAAATAATAATAAGTTATACAATTGTAAAATAGTAATATGTTGGAAATAATAATTATAATGCCTTGTCTGCGATTAATATTTTTTGACAAAAATCAGCTGATAGCTGTCCAAAATATTAATCGAGTTTAAAGAATTATAACATATGATTTAGAACATATTATTTTAATTTTTATAACATATTATTATTTTAAAAATTAATTAGCAAATTAACTTTTTAATCATCAGATTTCTGACAAAAATATTAATAAAGTGTTAATTTGTTAATTAAATTTTAAAATAATAAAATTTACAAAAATTAAAATAATAATGTTTTAAATATGTCATAATTTTTTAAACTTGATTAATATTTTTGACAGTTACTTATCAGCTGACTTCTGTAAAAAAATATTAACATGCCTTTTTTAGAAAGGAATATTATAATTTTTTTCAACTCGATCGAAATAAACAATTTCTCACTCACCGATACGTGCAATAGCAGAGTTGTAGTATACAGCACACACATTGATCTGAAAACAAAATATTCAAATTATGTATATACATGTGTGTGTGTGTGTGTGTGGGAGGGTGGCGGGGGTGTGTATGTGTGTGTACAGGTGTTTTCGAAAGTCTGAAACGGTTGAATATTTCAATACAGTTTAGAAAAAAATATTTTTAGATATTTTGTATACCTCACAGTTGCCCCGCTGTTGCCCGATGCCTCCCCGGGCCTCCTCCTCCTCTCTTGGTCCATGGTAGCACTCACGACACTCGCGAAAACACGAATAATTACAATCGCGCGACACTTTACACGGCACTTCCGACACGCGAAACTTTACACGGCACTCCCGACGCGACGCGTGAATTACACGCGTATTTCGCGTACATTGCACAATGAGAAGAAACGATTCGAAAGCTATAATCGCACGAATCAACGTCCATTCGACACTCGAGAATCTCGCAGTCAAGCGCGCAGCTTATCAGTAATGCTATCTGTAACAAATAAAATACAAATATAGAGAGATACTTAAACAAATATAACAAAAATTATGTGTTTCCTAAAAGAAATGTTATTATATTTTTTATTATATTTAGATTCTGAAAGACGACGCGAATGTCGATCCGTGAAAATGCGTTAACTATCACGCGCGATACTTTTATTAACAACGACGCGATTTCTTATCCGCGAAAGTGCATTAATTTAATATGCGCGATATTTTAACGGCGTTCCCGAATTTTACAATCAACGCCCGTTTTACGCGAGAATCACACATGGATTTAACAAATCGGGATAACATACGAACGTATGTCTTAGTCAGTCGTGGAGAGCCTAAACTCAAAACCACGAGACTCGAGAACGTTGCATCATAATATAAAAATATTTATATCAGATAAAATTAATTTCATAAAAATGTGATATTATGTTGTAAATAATATGTCATAATATTTTAAACTCGAATATTTTATGACAGAAATCAGCTGATAACTGTTAAAAAGAATTATGACATTATTTAAAACACATATTATTATTTTAATTTTTATAACATATTATTAGTTTAAAATTTAAATAAATCGTTAATTTGGTAATTAAATTTTAAAATAATAATAGGTTATAAAAATTAATAGTGTAATATATGTTGTAAATAATATGTTATAATGCCTTAGCTGCGATTAATATTTTTTGACAAAAATCAGCTGGATAACTGTCAAAAAATATTATTCGAGTTTAAAATATTATAACATATTATTTATAACATTATTATTTTAATTTTTATAACATATTTTTATTTTAAAATTTAATTAGCAAATTAACGTTTTAATCAGCTGATTTCTGTCAAAAGATATTAATCAAGTTTATACAAACTTTATATTATTTTTTTTTTTTTTTTTTTAACATAATCGAAGAATGGCGCGCAAGATAATGCAAGATTCTGTTAGATATCATTAAAGAAGTTAAAAGCTAAATTAGATTTAATATTAAATAAAACGCTTTCTCAAAAATTGCCATATATTCAAAAATATTTTTCTAATTTATATTAAATTATTTTATATTTTTTTTTAAATAAAATTTTTATATTAATCTTATTTGCATAACAATGCTAATCATCTATTTACCATCAGATATTTTAAAAGAAAAATATATGCATATATGAATAGAATTTCATTAGAAAACGATAAAAATACGATTGCCACATAATTTGGCGAATTGATATTTGGTGATAAATTTGTTATTCAAATATTTATACACTTAATATATACATATAAAAATATACATATAAAATTGATAAATAATATAATTTTTGTATATGTTCCTTTTTTATTATGACAATATATAATTTATTTTATCCATATTAATTTAATGAACTTAAGAAACAAGAATAAGTAGAATAAATTTAATCAACAAGAATAATTAATTAATTAATTAATTAATGATATATGATATCTAATAAAATTAATTTATTCATATATCGAGAGAAGGAATATTGTGATGTATTTTGAAATCTCTTACTAATTTAAATGTTAAGTTTTAAATTATATTTTAAATGTCTCCTAAAAATACTCCTCAACTCCCAGAAAACATAAATACTTTATATTTATAGCCAACTAAATAGGCCGTTGTAGGTTTTTGCAACAAAAGATTTTGAGAATATCAATATTTATTACTCACCGGCTCACCGGTGCTAAATTTTTGCAAATCTTGTCTATGAATTTCGGAGATGACCATTAAGTTTCCAAATTGTCAACTCATGTATCTATAAGAAAAAAATATAAGTTATAATATAAAAATTAGAGCACAAAAATTCCAAAAAATAGAATCAAAAATGTCAATCAAAATGGATTTATTTAATAAATTATATCAATAAATTACTTAGGCTAATCAAATCCAGTTTCAAAAATCTTTAAAAAATTATTACATAAATAAATATATAATAATCGCATCAAGACCGCGATCGTATGAATTAAAACAATAGACATTGTGATAAATATCACACTCCACTAAAATTACAGTGTCTTGAATTATTTGATTAATCAGGATAAAAAAAACGAGGATTTTTTTCTTTTAATTGATCAATTAAATGCTTTGAAGCATTTATAATTTTAGACAGAGTGCACTCATATCGTTCGCTGTTTCAACGCGCTGTGTAATCGCGATTTTTAAGAAAATTAGACTTTTCTACATTTCGCGAATAATTAAAAAGAAAAAAAATACTCACGAGGATGTTTTATCAATCTGAAACAACTTGTTTTATGGTCCGATTTTTCTGTATTTATTTTATTTCCGATATGCGCACACACTTCACGTTACTCTTGCAATTGCGAGACGCTTATCTTAGTACATATATATACTCGCTACCGGTAGTGAATTATATTGTTGCGTCGACAAATGAATACGCTATAAATTGTTAAATAATTTTACATTTTCTCATAAACAATGTTATTACGAATAATCTGTTTTCTGTTTGGCTCATCGATTATTTCTTTGTCGGCTAATAACTTATGTATTATTATAGTAACAATCGATTCTTAAGCAGAACTTTCGAGCAAAATTTTAATAAAAAACAACACGTAGATATAATAATAAATGCGATATAATTCATACATATATAAATCTATATGTAAACTCGCCTCTAAATGTACAAGCACTGAGAGGCTCTATAATGACTCGATTATCTTTACCGAAAATTACTTGATTTTTGTCACTTGAAATTTCGGTCTAATATACAATGAAATTACGAAATAATCTCACAATTTATTCAAAAGACGATACTATTGCGAATAATTGCGTTAATTTGGTTCGATTATATCTCTTTGTCGGCGTACCTGAATGGATTATTATCGGAGCTCGAAGTTTCTACGTGGCCATGGCAGTCCCGCGCGAAAAAGGAACATCAAGTTGCTGCAGAAGCGCGCGTAACAAGCAGGGTGCGCAATCGATTCTTAAGCAGGATTTTTAAGTAAAATTTCGATAAAAACGGCATGTAGACATTAGATATAATAAACTCGATTATAAATCTATATAAATTCGATGATTCTAAATATGCAGCACTTGGAAGGATAGGAGGAAAGGATCTAATGGCTCGATTATTGTTACCGAAAAATTCGCTCAATTTTTGTCACTTGAAATTTCGCTCTAATACGCAATAAAATTACGAAATAATCTCACAATTGATTCAGAAGACAATGCTATTGCGAATAATCGCGTCAATTTGGTTCGATTATCTCTTTGTCGGCTTACCTGAACGGATTATTATCGGAGCTCGAAATTTCTGCTTCTTCACGATATGGCGGTTTCGCGCGAAAGAGAAACAGGAAGTTGTTGCAAAAGCGCGCATAGCATGTTCGACCAATCAGAATAAAGACGCCAAAACTTCCTGCATTCTGATTGGTTAAACGAACCAAGTATTTGTAGCGTTAAGTGGAATCGATTTTGCACAATCAATTTTCAAGCAAAGTAATTTTCGATCGAAACGGCACGTATATAGATATTATAGACATATATAGTAAATTTGATTATAAATCTAATATATACATAAGGACAAGAGAAAAATGTTTTTCTGTCCCGATTAAAAAAAAAATCGATCTGAAGCAGGAGGAAAATGTATCTTTCTTCTGATTGGTCGATCAAAATATTGTTCGATACACTTGTCACGTCGAGTACAGCGCTCTATGTTACTAGATTTTTTCAATGATCGATTAATCGCGAAAGACTGATAATTTCTAATTAGACAGTTGGCATCACTGCGACTTCCCGTGAGAATGTTGTATGTACATCGCGCCCCGCGGATCGTAGCTTCGTATAATTATAATTATCGCGTGCTGTTCTCTCAAATGTGTGTCGTATATAATTAACAAAAGCGCATGAAATATGCGTACGATTAAAAGCGGGAGTGCCCAAGTATGAAAAGTCACGTACGATTAATGTCGAGAGGTTATCCGCACAAAGTATCGCGCGATTAAAATCGGAAAAGTCTCGCGTATAAAGTCGCGCACATACAAGTAACGTATTTACATCGGGAGTGTCGTTCAAATTGTCGTGCGATTATTTTATTTTGCTGATTAGTGCGCCCGCGTGATCATACTTTCGCGAGCGTGTGCTGTGTAAGTGCAAAAAAGACGCTATAATAATAAGTACGAACAAAAAAGGAGAAGGAAGATGAGGCCCGGGGAAGCATCGGGCAACAGCGGAGCAATCATGCGGTAAGCAGAGAGATTATAATTAAAACAAATTTATATATAATATAATATAAATATATATAAATATATAATTACATATATAATTTATATATAATAACGTAATTTTATTAAATATATTTTACGGTACGAATAAAAGTTTTATTGTGGGCATTATATTGACTTTTTCAAATATTAATTATTTTGAAAACTATTTTGTATACATATAATTTGTGTTTTTTATATGTTATAGATCAACGATTTGTACTATAGAGCTCCGCTGCTGCGCATCGTATCGGTGAGTGTATTGCATGTGTATAACATTATATAACATTATCTGTATAAGTAGATTATAATCACCAGAAATTATAACTAAAGCGCAATTCCGTAAAAAGAGTTAAGAAATTATATATTAGCTTTATATAAAAAAAAGATTTAAGAAATGATATGTTAACTTTTTCATTAAAACAATGAAATATATAATTTAAAAAAAAACTAAAAAATATATGACAAGCAAATAAAAGTGTTAAATATTTTCGTTTTTTTGGTTTATATACATTTACATATTCATGAAGACGATTAAAACTTTCTGGCGATTATTTCTATGTTATATATTAAAATATACAAATATTGCGCTATAATGAAATGGCTCACTCTAGAAACAAAATAATTTCGCAAATGTCTGGCCCCGAAAAATTCGTAAAAACATAATACGATATTTAAATATATACTGAATAATTAAAAATAAAACAAAATAGTTTCGTACAAAAGAGTTATGTAGAAGATCAAATCTCCAAGAATGCTCTCTAAGAAAGTTTCAAACCTTAT
Organism: Prenolepis imparis; assembly: GCF_030444845.1. Taxonomy (NCBI): domain Eukaryota; kingdom Metazoa; phylum Arthropoda; class Insecta; order Hymenoptera; family Formicidae; genus Prenolepis; species Prenolepis imparis. Next base: position 6,466,923 of record NW_028141167.1, read on the forward strand.
TAATTAATTAAATTTAAGAGAGAGCAATATTTTTATTTAATAGTTTTTAAAATAATTTTTAGATAATTAATAATTAATTAAAAATAAATTTGTTTAAAAAATTTTTTTAATGATTTGAAGCATTTTACAATCAATTTTGATTTCTATTTTTTCGGCTCAAAAATACCTAATTTTTTCGATATTTATATAACATAATTTATTGAAATCGAAGTTTGCTTTAACTAAATATGAAGTTTTTGTATAATGTATTGTACAATGTTTGTACAATGTTGTACAAATGTAATGTACAATGTTTGTATATTTTAGAATTTATTATCAATCTAGAAAATATTTGTCTTATTGTTAGTTATCGAGAGAGATCCACATTTTACCTAGCGAAAAAGGCAAAATCGTCAAATGTTCTAGTTCGTAATAATTTGCAACATTTGCGATTTTGTAAGAAATAAATCCATGATCGTAGTTTTTCGATATATCTATCATATCATTCGCAGATCAGAGATTCTTCTTTTTCTAACGAAAAACTATAATTATATATATATTAATATATAATTTGCAGATGAAGTTATATTATTATTAACAAAAACCGAATTTTATTGAACAGATTATTCCAAATTTTGTTATTATTACAACACAAAAGCGCGCATATCATTCTTCGGTTTTTTATTAAAAAGAATAATATTTTTAAAAAAATAATATAAAGTTTATTTAAACTCGATTAATATTTTTTGACAGAAGTCAGCTGATTAAAGCGTTAATTTGCTAATTAAATTTTAAAATAATAGTATGTAATAAAAATTATAAAATAATATGTTTTAATAAGTAAAATGTTATAATACTTTAAACTCGATTAATATTTTTTGACAGTGATCAACTGATTTCTGTCATAAAATGTTATTCGAGTTTAAAGTATTATAACATATTATTTACAACATTATTATTTTAATTTTTATAACATATTTTTATTTTAAAATTTAATTAGCAAAAATTAATGCTTTAATCAGCTGATGTATGTCAAAAAATATTAATCAAGTTTAAACAAACTTTATATAAAAATATCATTTTTTTTATATAAAATCGATAAATGGCACGTGCTTGTGTTGTTCTAGTATCGTAAAAAGTATAATTGCGTACTTATATCGATTTGCACATTGCAATGTTAAAACTATCGCCGCGTTCTCCACTACTTTACGTGGACTTATAGACGGCGATTTGCGTGGGATTGGAATGTCTATGGGACTCGATCGCATTTTAAAACGCGAGTGTGCGTATGATAGTTCTTTCGAAGCATTAATTTTTAAAGAATAATTTACAAATTACAATCCCATATACTTTTGAGCTCCTGTAAAACTTTTATTCACGATTTATTATAATTAAAGTGATGTAGAAAAGACATCACAATGACGCATTCCGCGATTATTCCCGATGCTGGACTTGTAGTCGTGTATATACATACATAGTCTGAATCTTATTCGCTATAATTTATGCAAATATGCGCCGACTATTCGTTTGGGCGTCTCATAGCACACTTTATATTTTTTTTTAATATCTATTTTTAATATAATTTTAATATATATATTATTTTTATAAAAACTACAGGTTTTATATATCTTTTTAAAAGAAGATGTTAATTCAATAGAATAAAAACAATTTTTATAAAATAGATATTAATGTTACATTTATGCAACATCTTGATGCATGAATCGGTGTGTCGTGTTGCTTTGAATCAGCATTCGCATATTCACGAGAGAGCAAGGACCGTTCGGACGTAGTTGCAACCGCACGCTTACTAGGCAGGGACACTCCGATCTGATGCAAATGTGCTCTCGACACCCGATGAGATCTGCTAGGCGTGTAGGCGAGAGAGACGTCTAGCCTCTTTTGCAGGACCACTCTGAGCTGCTAAGAGTAGCGTCGCATGTCCTCGTATCCATAGGCGTCGCAAACTCTTCCTTCCAGCCTTGTTTAAAGAGCCTGATAATATTATTGAATAAGGGAGATTATAATATTATAATTCGATCATTTTCTTAGCTCATGATTACTAGATTATTTATCTAGTCAGATAATTCTATGACACATCAAATCATAATTTATGTTTACTGAATAATTTATTTACTCGATAAATTTGATATAAAAACATAAACATATAGTATTTTTTAGATGAATATTCAATCATTTAATTAAAGAAAATGGTTGTAACTGAAATGATAGCCTATGATAAAATTATACATTGCAATTATGCATTGAATCTATTTCTATAAATTTATTGACATCTTTAATTAGGAATTTGTTCCAAACTTGCAGTTTGTTCAATATTTTAACTTCAACCAAACATTTGTTATAAATAAATTTCAAGCATTTTCAAATTTTGTTAAACATACAATCTTTTCTCATATATACTTTTCGGTCTACCCTATATATTCCGCGGGAGTCGCTTGCAACTTTACATATCGAGAAGTTTCAAAGCTTTGGTAGTGGGATAAACAGGGACGCCTACACACGCGTACGACTCTTTGAACAGAAGTCGATAATGTATAAATAAAAAAAACTTACTTGATGAAGTTTGATATTGAAATATATGTCATGACGTCATATAAATTAGTTGATTTTATACGACATAAAAAAAGATATACATCCCAAAATATAATCTTACAATTACTGTATTATAGTAGCAGCTTCAGCTTCAGTACAAACACAAACGTGAGATACTAATTGCAGCACATTTCGACTTACATATACATTATGTGGAATAGAAATTTAATAGATTAGAAAGAGATCAAATAACATAAATCAATTTCTCCGATGTATTTACAATATAAATATAACGACAGTCACATGTTGGATATTCGTCATTGTGTTATCTTGGATCAAATCTATTACCTTAAAGTTCAGACATATCTAGCAAGGCGTTTAAATGTGTCGGCATCCAATTTGTACCATTATGACACACAAACAAGACGTTGCCGTCGATGTACGCTTGAACGTTGCCCACTTTGTATACTTGCTTGGCCTCTTTATATTTATTCGGGATTGGCATAAATAATATACCTCTCTCTTCACATTTCTTTTGTACAAGATCCTTGAAACCTTGCGGAATTTGTGAGGCTGTTCGTACTGCCTCTGCAAGCCTCTGTAAAATACACACAATATTTAATAATAATCGATCGATTTAACCAAATAACGTATATATGTATTATAATACATACCTCCATCCTCGGCTGTGCGATCGATGCCATTTGCGACATTGTCGGTTGAGTTCTCTCTAGGCTCGTTAAATATGAAACATGTTCCAGCGCGCCAGGTTGATTTTGTGGCCCGCTGACGGCCCTATTCATCATGTCCAATGCTTTCTTGAAATGCTCTGTGAATTATATATATTTCATGACTATATACTTTAATAAACAGCAATTGTGTGACAAACAAAAATAATTTGAGTTTGATATTGAAGAAAGGGGCGATATCCATTTACAAAAACTTACATCTCATGAATTATTTTTGTTTTTATGTATATTATAAAATTTAGATTAATGCACACACACATGCATTCTAAATTATGTAAGTTATTTCCGATTTCGCAGTCTATATATAAATATATGAAAAAAAAAGATCTATAAAATGTTTTATACAGTAAATAATTTGTATATAAACATACCTTTTATCACTGGTTCCGCCAATAATTTATCGCTCAACATGCCCTTCCAACCCATATACCAGTTTGTAACTTGATCATAATTCGGCGAATGATTGAGCCAAAGTGCCAAAACTTGCAACCATTTTGGAAAAAAGAACTTGTCTAGCAATCCTGCCATGATATGAACAGGAATCAATTCTTTCCACTCGTACACCCAATTCCATGGATCTATATGTTGTTGATGTGGGTTTATGACAAATTCGGATAGGGCTATTTGCAATTTTGGTATAATATTTTTGACTAAAAACGCTTCCATATCTCCCTTGGCAAACACTTCTGCCCAAGGTTGCAGCATTAATCTAGCGGATCTATCCGATGGATGCCAACCTCCTAATGCAGATCCAAGCTTTCTGCGTATTATTGGATAAATTAAAGTATCCAAACGATTTCCTAATTTACATAAAAAGCGATTATTATTTACTTATATAATTGTACATACAAATGTGAATCAATATATACTTACGTAATAATGGCAACCAAGGATGAATCCATGTATGGATAGGTACAGTGTCTGTAAGAGGATTCCATTCCTCCACTTCCAATGTCAATTTTGGCAAAACTAATAAATCTAATATATTTTCCAAGATCCAACTGGGCAATAACGGCATCCAATGTTCTATTAGTTCAATCAAAGGATCAGGCTGCCTACACGTCCACTGCCTAATTTGTTTAAATACATAAAAGGTATTAGAAAAGAGATATATGAAAAAAACTATTTATTTGTATATTTAAATATAGAGACTGATTCAGAAAAGATTGAAAATTTTAGGCATATGTTTACAAAGATGCCCTACAATTATTTATCATTTTTTTTTATCACAATGTAATTAAAATCCATTATAAGAATAACTCACTGTATGGCTCCTCTAATCGATGGCATCCACGCGTTCCATACTAATTGATCATAAGGATGCATAGTCCGTGTTTGCAGTGTAGTACTAGTTCCATTTTCCAAAATACACTTCCACTGTTCAAATAATTTGATAGGCTGTTTCGGTTGCATTAATGGATTCCAACTGAGTAAGCAATCTTTTATTTTTGGCATTACAAAACTACTGGCCAATTCACCGAGTTCGTACATTTTGTACTCCTCATAATAATTGTCTTGCAAATTTTTAAAAGCTTCTGCAGTTTCTTGCAGAGATAATTCATTTGTTTCGTTCATTAATCTGTCCACAATCACGAGCACATTCTCTAAAGTATCAATTAATTGACCATGTTGATCCACGACTTTCGATAAAGTCTTTTTTTCCGCTTCTAAAGCAACCACTCTGTCACTTAAATGTCTCATTCGTCGATCATTTTGTATAATATCTTGCTCGCACATATCCACGAGTAAATTTAAATTATGCTGTAGTTCTGGCAAAGCAAAATTCACCTTAGATTTTTTATCAGATGTAGTCACAGACTCGTCAGGGCATTGCTGACCACCAGCTATCGCATGATACCCACTGAGAATTCTTTGTTCTGGCCCTGTCATATCAATAACTTTAACTCTGCTTATATCACTAGACATTGGAAGCTTTCTATTGGGTTTCAACTTTCCATCTTCCAAAACTTGATCCACACTTCTATAACAGTATCTAACTTTCTTTTTATTGCTGTTATCACCCTTCCGCCATTGAGATACTTTGGATTTAGATTCTTTCGTTTCTTCTCCATTGTCATCTTTCTTTTTTTCTGGAATTTTTGGTACCTTTTCCGGACCATACGCACCAATCGCACCTCTTCCTTTTCTAAGATGTGCTTCCACCGGGGTACTTATTCCTTGTAATTGTTTACCCAAACCTTTGCCAGGTTCAAATCCCATCTAAATAAACAAATATCTTTTTTATTATCGTGTTTTATTGAAATTTATATATATAAATAATAGATCATTATTTAAAAAATACCTGTAATAACAATTTAGCACCAATACCCCTTGTATGTGCTTCCCAACTACCCATTCCACCTTTCATTAATAATGGATTTATTTGATTACGTTTTTTACGCAGACCTGCGATATCGCCGTCTAAATTCAAAGAGAAAGATGGACGTGGTTTCGAATTATTTGGCCTTTCATCTTCTGAGCTAAATAAGAAATAAAAATATATAGATTTATTTTAATAAAGAAATACGCAGAAAAACATATATGCTAGAAATGCTATTATGTATTAAATCTCACCTAGAATCATGCTTTGTTTGAGAATCTCGTGTCTCTTCTTCATCTTCTTCATTATCAATATCTTCCTTATCTTTTGGTTTCCCTGCTTGTTGGATACCACCAGCAACAAAATTAACTGGTGTTGTATAATTTTTAGGGCCCTTATTAAAAGTTTTGAAAGATGGTCTGGCAGATAATTCATCCTCATCGCTGTCATCTGCCCATATTCCTATGTTCAAATCAGAGAAGATTGTGATTACAAATTTTATATATGTATATATATATATAATTTTCACATAATCACACATTAAATCTTCGGTCTATTTAATTCTCCCTTTTAATAACATAATATTAATAATAATTTGGATATATTATACCTAGCATTTGTTGCTTCTTCGAAAGTTTGCGTCGAGGACGAACTATGTTAAATTCATTGTCCAAATCATAATCAGTGATTTCAAAGCTTTCCACTTCGTCTTCAGACATCCTGTTCTTTTTTTATCAGAGAGAGCGTACTAAAAAAATCTAAATCCCAACTGATTGTGAGATTAATTGTGGTATAACAATATAATTTGATGCAACTCAGAGATAACCTCAAATGTAAGTGTCAATTGAATGAGACTCTTGAGAGCGCTATGTGGAGAAAACGTGAATTACGTAGCCATTCGTACGAAACTTCTCAGTGAATAACTATGCTATGTTACTGGTTTTTGATTCTGTTCCGTGCTATGCCGACAAAATGTCGGAAATAAAAATCTGCTATAATGCAGCAGTCATATTCATATTAGATTATTATTTGATCGAATAATGAGATAATTTAGTATTTATTGAGTATTTACTCGCTATTCGATATGTACATTAATTTGGTTAACTACAATAGCTCTATCATTTGTGTTACATATATATAATAATATATATAATAAAATATATGATAATAAAATATATGATATATATATATTTAAAGGAATGAAAAAATAAATAAAACAGGATGTTATTTTGCATTAAATTGTAGTCTCTATTATATGATAAAATGATATATACTTGACAATATAATTATATATATATCATTAATATAATAAAGTTGTTCAGCAAGTTTATTTTGTAATTCGTTAAACATCATAATAATAATAAAATATGATAAGTACACGTGCACACGCATATACATATATATTAATATTAATAATATATAATTACACTAAACTCATCATATCTGCTATCTAAAAATTGAATTTTAGTTTTTTCTAACACATGCATTAATTAAAACCGGAAACCTGTTTAGGACCCTGTTAGTATTAAAAAGAGAGATATTGCTCACAATCAGAGAAGCGACAGAAAAAGCTACAGAGAATTTCAGATTTTTAAGATGAGTTTTGTATTATATATATATATATATATATATAGGATATATTTTGCGTTTTCCATCGAACACGATCTTTACAGTGGTAATCAAATATTCACGTCTTCCCCCCCCCAATCTTCCTTTATCATAGCAGCACCTTTCTCTGCTATCATAATTGTCGGCGCGTTTGTATTGCCCGAAACTATGTGCGGCATAATCGACGCATCGATTACACGTAATCCTTTAATTCCGTAGACTTTTAATCTAGCGTCGACGACAGCATTTCTATCATTGGCGGGTCCCATCTTACAGGTGCCAACCTGATGATAAATCGTCGATGTGAAATGACGCGCAAAGCAATACCAATAATCATCCGATAAAATATTATATTGCGAACATCCTGCTAGCTTATTCGTATTTAATGTTGCATTTAACTTTTGCATAGTAGGAGTGCGCCTTATCTCTTCCAGGATTTTCACGCTCTCTATCTGAAATTATCATAACTTTTATTAAATTCTTATAACACAGTTTTTTATGTTACGGGATCTTTGATTATTTTTCTTTGATATTGAATTAAGCTAACAAATAATTAAGGAATCACGGATCTGACTCTTATCGACAAATATATAAATAATATATGTATCGTACTAAAACTTCAAGATCATAAGGATCGTCGAAATAATTTGGAACTATGATGGGAGCCTTTGTCGGATCGCTCGAATTAAGTCTGATGTAGCCTCTGCTGCGTGGTCTCAGAAGAAGCGGAAAAATTCCATAAGCTTGAACGTCTGCTGGAATATTTGCGTTCAAAGAGGAGGCATCTTGTGCGTTAATCCCGTATAAGGCTGCTACGAGAAGTCCATAATCGGAAGCGCTCGAAAGAATTAGTTGTATGTCCGGCCAATCCGGCTCCGCATATCTGCACCATTCAAGTAACAGTGAATAATTAATTATAATTATAAAAATATTATATGCGCATATCGTTCTCTTTAAATTATATACTGAATTAAATTTTATACCACTATAACAATTAATAATTAATAAACCAAAATTAAATGACACGAAGGTCTAGGATATCGCTTACTTGGTATAGACAAACGCAGTTCCTCCGCTTAAAACATTCGAATAAAGTGGATCAGAACTCTTATTTTGTATCAATTCTAGAATATTTTCCAAATTTGCAGCCGCAATAAAACTCATGGTGAGATTCTTATCTATTTCGCTAGGAGGATTGATAATATAAGTTATTCCGGCCAGTCCCACGTGATCCTGAAGATTCTTTCCTACACCGGGTGCATCATACACCACAGGTATTTTCATCTCTACGAGATGCTTTTTTGGCCCGATCCCCGAAAGCATCAGAAGCTGTGGCGAATTTATCGAACCGGCGGAAAGAATTACTTCGCGTTTCGCTTTGATCACGAAATGTTGCTGATTCCTACGAAACTGCACTCCGTATGCTATCTTCGCTCCAGAATCTATAAAAAAATCGAATGTTCATCTTTATATATACGACATTGAAACTATCACATTACTTGATTTACCGTAATCGCATATAGTTGCGAAATATTCAATATGTTAATCGAAAATCAATATCTCTCTTTTCACTACAATCAGATGGTCACAATAATACATGTAATGTTATCCGGATATATATTGGTGTCTTGATAAATTTGGCAGAGAGAGAGAGAGAAAAAAATTGTTAAGTAATATAATTTTTCGAACCTTCTTTCACTAATATTTTTTCCACGATGGAATTTAAGCTGACGTTTAAATTCGCTCTCTTCGAAATGGGACGGAGAAAGGCTTTGGCAGTGCTGCACCGTAATCCATCTCTTAAAGTACCATATAATAATGAGAAACCAGTCTGATTTGCACCATTTAAATCTTGTTCTTCGAATCCCAGGTCTTTACCGGATTGAAGAAAGTAATAGTCTATTAGCTGATTGTATTTGAAACGCTCTACCGTCAAGTATCCGCCCTTGCCATGATCAGGCGAGTCGACAAGTTTCTTGTCTCTAATATCTTCGGATACTTTGAAAAACGGCAAGACACTATCGTAATCCCATCCCTTATTACCAAGAGCCGCCCAAGAATCGTAGTCCTTTTTGTTACCGCGTATGTAAATCATTGCGTTTATGACGCTGGTACCACCTAGCACCTAGAAAAATGGATCATTGCAATTTAATCTGGAATCCTTTTATATAATGTTCTACTTTATTATATCGCTTACTAAGATTACAGTTTATTAATAAGAATTGCTCTCTGCTTTTGTTCTATCAATCTCTATCAAAAAGTTCAGCTGAATAATTTAATATATCCGTTAGAAATAAATTTAACATTTTACATATAGTATATATTTAATTCTTTTATTATACATTTAAAATATATTATAAAGACTAGTTTGGAATTTTAATTTAAGAATATTAAAAACAAAACGTTTTATTATATACTAACAAAAGATATCTATTATTTTAATCTAATAATTTAATCTTTTTAAAACATTAGAAAAATATTGATATAAAAAAAGAGAGAGAACACATTAGAGAAATATATTAATATAATATTGATATAATAAATATTGATATATATCTTGATATAAAACCATTGATATATATCTTTCTAATATTGATGCAGTACGAAATAGAGTAAAAAGCAAGAGTTAATAAGGAAATTGTTACGATGAAGTCAAGAAGTATAAATAGAATAAAAGTTGAGAGAACAACGGAAAAGTTTAACAAAATTAATATACGAGACGATGAATTTGGATATAAAAAAATACTGGTTTCCAATGATTTATCACACATGCGCATGCTATTGTCTAAGATACCTTTCCACGTGGCCAACTGCACTGATGGTTTTCCATGGATAAGCAGTAATTAGATGATGGTGCCGTTTTATAGTCCCAATCGGAGGATGTATGAAACAAACTTCCGATAGTATATGGTACGTCGGACAAGACCTCCTCATCGGCGCCGGCTTCGAGCAAGAGTACAGTATGATTTTCCGATAATCGGTTAGCTAGCACAGCACCGGCAGATCCTCCGCCAATTATCACAAAATCATATTCAAGTGATAAGTTTTCCGTCGAATGCACGCGATTTTCCTTGTCTACTATATCCGGACGATAAATAACAATCAGAGTCCCCAGCAGCATTAGAAATACTTGCATAGGTAGAGGCGTACTTAGAAGATTAATAGTCATCTTGCTGAATTTTGATATTCGTTGTACAGTTGCTCAATCCTAGATTTTTACAATAATAATTATTATTTTAGTTTAACGTATAAATATTTTGATCTATATATGCATATGTACTTATATGTACGATTATATATATATATATATATATATATATATATATATATATGTCATCATAACGAAAATATTTACGATATGTATAAATTACTCATTATTATAATCAAAACAGAGAGAGAGAGAGAGAGAGGATTAAAATATCAATTATAATTTTTTCACATGTCAAGAGTAGCAGCTAAAACCTTTCGAAGTCTTACTTACAATTAGAATTATGATTTTTAATAACATAAGATTGAAATCATTGAGGAGAAATGGTCTTAAGACGAATTTAGATGCATGTCGAGATATATACAGGGTGTCCCAGAATTCGCGGACACGGAATATACAGCGTGATTGTCCATGCCAAAAGAAACAACTTTTTCCTCTGACAAAATTGCGTCTGAACACTATTTTCTAAATGAGAGCAACTTAAAGCTAACGAATAAGCGCTCCAGATTACGCATGAATCAGGAGCGGCGCGCACACAGTGTGAACGCGAATTCTGGGACATCCTGTATATATATGAGAAATAATGTATGCTCTGATATTCGTTTATCAAGTCATTTCTATCTCTGTGTACACATATATACAGGGTGTCCGGTGGTTCGCGTTTCACCTGTCGTAGGCAGATTCCTGGGATCATTTGGAGACGTTTTTTCCTCAGCGAAAATGTCGAGGGAGGTCATCATTTTTTGCATGTTCCCAATTTTTGTCATTATGTATCTTTGTAACTAAGCCTTAAATTAAAATTCTATTAAAGTAAACTCTATCTGAAATTAACTAAAGAATGTGATTTTGTTAATATTTTATTTCCACAAGGCTTAATTTGTGAAAAACCCTTTATTTTCAATTGCTTATAACTCGAAAATTATTGGTGCCTCGACATTTTCGCTGAGGAAAAATCGTCTCCAAATGATCTCAGGAATCTGCCCACGACAGGTGAAACGCGAACCACCGGACACTCTGTAATACTCCTACATATAAAGAACGACAAACAAAATTAGCTCTGCAGTGAAAATCAATATTAGTTGATTTATGAAAATCAATAATAGATGACAGATTGTACGCGTGTAAGTGTAATTATAAACTTGAGCATGCGAATTTTATGCAATATAATTGGCTATCTTTGATCACTTATAAAAACTATGAATACACTTATAAACACTTATAAAAACTTGTGACAGTTTTATATTAAAATTTTCGATTCTACTTTGCTTCCAAAATACGTTTTTAAAATATTTATATCGCAATTGTTAAAATATATTATAGTCTTTCATGATGTACACGCACAAGTTAGATATTATTTATTTATAATTTAACTTAAATAGTAGCAAAATGTTTATTGAAACTATTTGCTTTATTTTTTACTATAAAAAAAAACTATTAAAACCCATTGTTAAATTGTCAAAGTTATCGGAATCATGTCTTTACACTAAATATTGCTTATTCTGCGTATATTTTATAAGTCTTACCGATTGTATAATAACGATACTTCCGTCTGGAATTGCAGAACTGCGTATTCACCTATGTCGTCGCGATGAATTAAAGTTAAATCCGAACATGCGAACGAATAAAAATGCTAAATTTATGAAATAAAATTACCATAAAAACATGCCTTGACTTGTATCATGCAATATATAAATTATTCACTTTCAGTGACACACTTAATAAATGTGAAATATTGAACACTTCCACATACAAAAGTAATAACATATAATGTTAGGAGGAAAAAATATAATTATGCATAATCAGCATAATTAGAACCACGCCACGTGTGCATGACTGCTTATTGTAGCTTGTATACGAACATGTAGAGAGAGACATTTAAGATAATACACATTGCCATATATATTTAGCGCATATTTAGCGCATAAATGTTTTAATGGCATTATAATTAAATATCATTATTAATAATATATGGGCTATATAATTAGTTAGTTTGAAATTATTGGAATTTAAAATTATTATTGATGCATTAAGTTAAAGATTCTCAATGTTGCACTCTAAAATATATTTATAATAATTTGCACAAAAAGATTACTATATGCGCTATATATATTATTTAATCTTTAATCTATACACACACATATATTAACATATATATTAGAATTGTTAAATAAAATTGCGCGCAATATGTTATATGTTTTTTATAGATTACATATATACAGGGTGTCCCGAAACTACCGCGAGATATTTTAAAGGCAGATTCTCTGGCCAATTTAAAAACTTTCCTTATTTTTCCTCAGCGAAAATGTCGAGGCACCAATAATTTTCGAGTTATAAGCGATTAAAAATAAAGGGTTTCTCGTAAAATATTATTTTGATGCTTCTTGTCTCATGTATACCTATGTATCTTAATATAATTGTCTAATACAAATATGTATATGTGTGTAGCTCTAATACTGATCCAATTAAATGCTCATTTTAATTTTAATGACAAGTTAAAGAATTCTAAAAAGAATTTGTTTACAATTACTTACTGTAATGTCAAAATATATACTTGAAGTTAATCAATTTATATACTGTACAATAATTAACGTTGCGAGTTAATTAAATATTTGTATCAATTAGAGATTAATAAGCACCAATTTGGTAATTCATTCTTATTATGACAATAACAGCTTTTTTTTCATCGCATCCATTAATAATGCGCAAAAAATTTTTACTTGTTAGAAAGTCATCGAAATTAACTCGATATAAATATATAATAAAATAATTGTATCAGCGAAAAAAAGAATGATAAAAAATTTATATAAACTATAAGGAAACTGTTTCGTAAATATACTTATTGCAGAATTATATTACACATACACACACATACATATTAAATCAAATTAAAACACACTCACACAAACATATACTTATATACAGGCATGCGTGTATCGTATATGTGTATATACATATATATCCATAAGCAGAATTTAACTTTTATACATCAAATTCGATTTAATTTTTGTTTAAAAATATATATATGATATGCAATTTTAAACAATTCTTAAAAGATAATATCATTCTTGATTCATTTTATTACTTTGTTTACATAACCCTTTTAATTTACATACACATATATACATATATAAGCTCTCTCATTTTATTTATAATAATCTTTCGCCAATTATACAGAAGAATGATCACAGATCATACACTCAAGAAAATAATTTATATATAATATACTCCATATATAATATATATTAATCGTGCTACAAAATATATCCTCGCGCTAATTTCGCGAGAATGTTATATAATTACATATATTAGTACATACCTTTCCTCTTATTTTTCTTACAGAAGATATAATTTATATATCATCAATATTGTAATCGCTACAAAATATTCCTTTTGCACTATTTCATCGTTTCTCTAATGGAAGAAAATAATTTAGATTAGTACATATTGAGCGTAACTGCAAAATGTACTCAATCTCCAAAACTGCAAAAATCTTCAGACTATAGATAACGAAATCAGATAAGATATACGGGAGTCTTTTGATATGAGAGAGAAATTGCAAAACAAACAATCACTACTGGTCTGTCTTCACGAAAGAGAATGCTCATCATACGTACGTACAATATATATATAATATGTATGTCGCCCAGGAAGGTACGTGAAGGAACGTCATTTTATTTATTTAAAAATAAATAAATCTTTGATTGTGTATATGTACTTTCTCTCTTTATACAATAATTCTATAATTTAATCTCGATAGAATCGGCGCTTGGACCCGCGATAATGACACTATTATTGGCAGTAATGTTGGTTTGCAATCGTTGATGATTCTCGCGCTTCTTCATCGTGTAATTGTTAGGTTTCTTGCCAGTCAATATCATCAGATCCGAATGTATTCTGAAGTGTAATCTAGACTCTAATAAGTAGCCCGTATAATTTTTCCTAGAAAAATTTAAATGCAATTAATTTAATTAACTTCTCATAAAAACTGACAAATTTAATACAAAATCATATCATACAATAACATAATAGAAAATCCAGACTTACTTAGCGTCTTCCAAAAATCCTATAGCCAGCTGAGTATCGCCCTGATCTTGAGCCATTAAAGCTAATTCTACGGTAGCATAGGGAAATAAGTACGTGTCCTCCTTGACGGATTTCTCCAATTGTAAAACGCGTCGCAGACACTCCTCCGCCTGCAAAGGATGTTGCATTTGTCGCAAACAGGCGCCTTTCAACAGCAATAAAAGCGCTTCATTGTCCGCGTGAAACTCGTTTTTCCTGCGCACACAAGATATTACATTTATTTAAAAAAAAAAAAAGTTATAATTAGCACATCTTTCATCATTTTTGCATTTTTATTTATCATAAAATAATCGAATTCATTTAAAATAATCGTTATTTTTATTTCTATCATTTTTTCCCATTTCAAGCCACTTTATTATGTATAATTAATACGTATTAATATATATATATATATATATATATATATATATATATATAATACGCTCATATATTAATACATAAAGAATATTGAATTGTTTAAATAAAATTAACGTTTAACTCACGAGGTTTTGAGTTCTTTCTCCGTCTCCTCTATCCTTTTGAAAATATTCAACATCAAATCTTGCCGCTTGCCTATTATCCTAAACAGATTCCACACGTACATAAGCTCGAATATGGGCAAGATTAGATTCTTCTTTTGCGCAAAATAACGCTCCGTCCTCTTGATCACAAACTTTTCCATCGGCAGCGACTTGCCCGCAATACGCTGCTTGTAGGTCGGCGCCTGCATCATCAGGCTGTCGATCAGTTGTTTCTCATCGCTCCCGGACGGCGATTTCTGCATAATCAAAATCGCAGCCTTCTGGTACAAGTAGATAGTGCGCGACCAATTGGACTCATTCGCCAACATCGTGGCATATATGACCGCCTTATTCCATTGCTGCATCGAGCAGTGCGCCCACATCAATTCCCAATAACAGATATGATGAAACTGCGACCATACATTCTGACTTTTCCACGATTTTATATACCAGTCTATGCAATCTTCAAAATTGCCCCGCGTGAGCTCTAATCTTCCCTTGAAGAACAAGAACCATACGCCATTTGGATACATGTTCAGCTCCTGTTTCAATACTTGCTCGCACCATTCTAGGTCGCCGTCCGAGTGACTCAGTACGAAAGTGACGAATAGATTGTAAGACAGCAAGGTCATAACGCATAGGATTTGTCGCAGACCTCTCCTCTCATTATAACCAGCTTTCAATTCCGCTAAACCATATGTCTGTCAATGAATGAATGACCAATCAGTTGATAAATAAAACTTTACGCATCACTATCATATCATTTATCATTTATGAAAGTTTCTAATCACCTTATCGCCGGAGAATCCGATAAACTCTAATAATTTAACAATTCGCGCCGGTAACAATGAGATCATCTGGAACAAGATAGAATTTAAAAATGTAACATTTATGCGATAATACTTATTTATAGTAAAGATAAAATTGTACACATATATACCAAGTTGAATGCACCGATACCCATACGAACGCCACTTTCGAAATGTACTTTGTGACTATCGTTTCCCCATTTGCGGTTGTTCAAGATCGTCTTGCATTCCCTGCACACAAAAAAGGATAATCATGAAAAAATTGCTGAAGAGATTGAGATCCGATTGAACATCAGCGCGATGTTATTTACTTATATGACAGAAAACAGGTACGAATTTTCAATCCCGCCTTGACAAAGCTGACCAGAGTCTCGTCTTCCACAAACGTGAGCAACGATTTTAAGAGGAGCGACTCGGCATAACAGAGTTCCGCATGCACTTCCTCTGTAAGATTAATTCTCGGTCATTCCTTTCATGCACTACTACGCTTTAAATACAAAAGCCACATAATTACATCCAAGTTAATTTACGAAATTGTGTCTTAAAGTTAATATTAATTCTTAATTGATTTTTAGTTTTAGTTAAAAATTTCTAATTAATTTCTCCATACACACGATCATTTGTAATAACACCGTTACAAAAAACTTATAATAATAAATTATCTCAATATTTTTTATTTTTTATTATTATTTCCTCGTGATTAGAAGGCGAACAGACGCATGCCATATCAGAGCTGATAAGTATATTTATGTAGTTTTTATTATTGAAAAAGTTTGTTATTGAGAAATTACTTATAGTCTTGAAAGAGTTATCAATAAAGTTAAGTGCTTATATCTTGATATTTATTAATCATTACAAGAAGCGAACTTCGCGCATACTGAATTATTATAAGTATATGCACAAATGCAATACGTTACCATTCGTGTAAGCGTCGTAGTTGATCTTCTTCACTATTTTCCCGATATTCTGCGTGATAGTGTTATGTTTTCGGTGTTTGGAACATACGCTCATACATTGCTTTAATGTCTCCGACGCCTTCTCGACATGTTTCTACATATTGCACATGATATATTGTTAAAGAAAGAGATTTCCCCGTGATATTCTCTATTGTAAGTTGGATAAATAAAAATAAAATGCGTAACGGAAAGGACATAACGAATGATCAGTACTTGTTCAAATGTAAGAATTGCTTCTAAAAATGCGAATACGCTAGTCCCCAGAGAATGGTACATGCTACTGTCCGCCCATGGTTCTAAAATCTTCTTCGCCTGATCGAAGTCATTGTTAAAGAAACAATGAATTGCCTTTTTCGATTCCATTATCGCTGTATCCAAATCCATAGAAGTGAGTCTGAAGCAAGAGATGCATTTATACTTTAAGTAAAAAAAAAAAAAAAAAATTTGAAAGTAAAAAAATGCATTTGCATAAAATAATAATGTATGCAAATGTATGTATCTACGTACTGTGGTAATGATTCCTGAGCGTCTTGAAACTGAAAAAAAAAAAAAACACAAGATACACACATTAAATACGATAGAAAAAATACGAATGATTATATAAAGAGCAAATATAAAAATATAGATAATTTCAATCTACCTCATCATCACCTTCAACGTCTGACATTTTCGGTTTGTGTTAGGAAATTTTTCTGTTCTGTAAAACCAATATAAATAATTGTATAAAAGTAGCTTTTTACACAATCTCTATGCATTAAATTACATATTAAAGATTATTAAGCTGCGAAAAAATAATCTTCAATCGGCTCGACTCGAGTATTGACTTTAGACTTCGCAATCTTATTGACAATATAATTATATGCGAAGAGATCATTGTTGTTTCTAAGTAGTTAGCAAAATGATAAACAAATTTTGTTTTGAGACATTTTTTCCGCAAACGCAGCGCTTATATATTTAATTATTTGTATGTAAACAGATTATTTTGACATAAAATGACTGAAAAAATTATATATACGATAATAAGCGAATAATGATTGATAAATAATGATAATAAATAAAGATAATAATTATAGTAGATAATAAAAAAAATATTGAATATATTAAAACTGCTCTTATATATTACAATCATGCAAGCTTAAACGAGCATTTTTACTATATAAACGTCATATAAACGTCATACAAACGTCATATCATACATCACATTTTTAATTTAAAATATTTTTAATATTAAATATTTTTAGTTTAAAATATTTAAAATATCGAGATATTTTTTAATTGATCTCGTATCATATCTATTTGGTTTGTATATTAGCTAAGTACAAAAATGATTACGCTTACAATAATCAGCCTCTGAAAAATTTTTTTAAATCAAACTTATTTTAATTCCCGCATGAAAGTGGAATGTAATAAATAATTTAACTTTTTTATTTTCTGCTATTTTTCTTCAATTTTATTCATTAATTCTACTTTACTGTGGATGGATTGTGAAGTCTTTCAAATGCTGGAGAGCAAGAAACTCGTAATAAAACACAAATAAATGTAATGAGAGAATAAGACAGTTGTCTTTAAAAAAAATTGCTCTTATAAAATATCCTATGCATCAAAATCACAATTTTTCAAAAAACAATAAAAATAGATCTTTTGTAGACAGAGATTATGTCTTGTAATAAATTATTTTATATTTTATTTTTACTCGAAAAAAATGTGATTTTTTTTAAATAAAAGAGCATCTACATAAAAGTGCAGTTTATCAAACAAACCCGATTTCGCCTGTTTATTTACAAGTAGGAAGCCTCGTAAGCCAACACACACATAATCACAAAATATCGCGTTGTGCACGATATCATGAATTTTAAATTGAACTTATAGAAATTGGAAATTCTTTTTCGCGAAAAGCCGATTCTCTGCAAGAGACACGGACTATATGAATTGAAAAGCACGATGAGCGATGATTTCAGTGCTGCATGAGGAAAGTAGACTGCCACGAAGAAAGTCTAAAAGGCTAGAGAGACCTACATTTCCTAAATCCGCACCCGGAGGGGAATGGAGAAAGCGCGCGAGCTCGCGAAATTTTCGTGCAATTCTGTGCGATGCACCAACCGGCAATTGCAAATGTATTTGCGAAATATTCATCAACTGGCTTTTATCTACAATTTTTACAGTAGACTTTGAGTTACGATTAAAAACGATTACCTCAAGCTAGGCTTATTTATAATGTGATAAGATTACAAATTAATCTTTTCTAAAGTGTACTATGTATATGGTATTATAAGATGAAAAATATGTGATTAATAATATATTTTACGGAAAATTGGATTCTTAAATTTATTTATGTAGCAATAATTTCTCTTTTTATGTTAAAATAATTATAAATTAAAAAAAATATATTATTTTAATTCCATGCATGATATTTTAATTTCAAGCAGATATTATATATATATATATATATATATATATATATATATATATACATATATACAATTAATCAAATTGTCATTTTTTGCAAATGCATGTGCATTTTATGTTGCATATAAAATTGAAAAAAAATTTATTTCTGAATCTATTATATTAAATCATGGAATATATATTTTATATATTCAGAAATAGATTCAGAAATAATTTTTTGTCCAATTTATGTGGAACACATGTGCAAGAAGTGACAATTCGAAAACACACAAGCTCTCTCAGAAAAAATAGCAGAAGATTAAAAAGATAAAGAAGATTTCAAAAATTATAATCTCTAATTCACAGAAGATTAAAGAAGTTTTTCACAATAAATTTTTGATAATTTTTAAAAATTCTTTTTACTCCTCTCTCGTGCAACATACTTTAGTACCAATTAGCCTAGAAACAAAATATCAAGATATATTGTAATTATATATTATGTGTGTGTGTATCGTAAAAATTATTTTAAATAGATAAATCAATTACGGATTTTCATGTACGAGTCAAATAAAATAGATATGTAGCAGAAAAATATAATTTGAAGCAAGATATTAAATTCGAGCAACGAATATTAAATCACTGAAAAATAAATTCGGCGACGATAATACATATTAATTAATCTTCATCAAAATATTACAATTTCACAAGATATCACATATGTTAAGTGTGATATATAGCTAAGAATAATAACAATCTCACATGTTCTTATTGTTAGATGTTTGTAAATATTCAATGATCGTATACAATGCGCTTTTATATTTCTCGACACAAGAGGACTGGTATACGTACATAGAAGAATGCGTAATCACGGCAGATCAATTTTTATCAATAATTCATTTGTAAATAGAGCGCAATGCGTGCCTCGTTAAAACACTGGGGAGAGTTAGATGTAGGTGGACGCGTCTACGATCGATCGTCGTCGTCGTGGAACGTGATGCGAGGCAATATGTGTTAGTAGTGATGGTGATGAACCCTTTCTCGTTCTACGACCCTGCGTGGTGAATGTCATCAGAGGATCGCGATATACACGCAATGCGTTTTCGATCGAACACGAGGCACCTTATCCCAGCACCGTGAAAATGCGCGACGCATTCAACACACAATCCGCGCTGCGACTCACGCGCGAGAAAACTCGACACTCGACGTGAACTGACGTAAACGCGACTCCGCGCTCATCCTTTAACCACCCCGCGTGAAGCCGGGCGATTACCGAGCATTGTCGAAAAATGCCGAGGGCCAACGAGAGTGACTTGTATGTATTTCTTCATTTCTTGTACACTGGACCCAGACCGTTCGCAGGCAGAGCACCGACTCTTGTCGACGATGGCACGTGATTTGCATTTTCGTAAATAGCAATGTGCGAGCATCAGGCTCGTAACAATATTAAGGAGATTTCACACAGCAAACAATTAAATTAGATCACAGATTAAATTAGTTTACACATTAGGAGAAAAATAATAACTCTTTTCTCTTTAATTTTTTTTTCTCGGTCAAAATCTCTTTTTCAATATGTAAAATTATAAAACTTGCTATCTTTATCGAATGCATGGAATTAAAAATTGATTTTTGTTTGACTCAGCTTTAATATACTTTCATTGCGAGCAATATAATAATTGTCTTCTCGAATCTACATAATATCTGTTATTAATCTGAATTGTTCGTTACATATATGTTTGATATATAATATGAAAAGGTAACAAAAATAGCTCGCTTCTTTGATAAAAATATCATATCTGAAAAGATATATCGATATTTTAATTTTAATTTTTATCTAATAATATAATAATAATATAATAATGTTTTATCTTAATAATTAAATATTTTCTAAAGAGAGAGAGAGAGAGAGAGAGAGAAAAATCAGATAGGTGTAAAATTTGAAATGTGTTTCCTTGAAAAAGATTTCATCGTGTAACATTTTGATTTCACAAAGATATAATTTTCAATGATAAAAATCTTAGGGAAAAAAAGGAATCAAACTAATTGAAGAAAAAAAATTAAATTTCGATTTATCAAAACACATCTTATTGTGAACATGCGAGACACGTGTGAAGTATATAATGATGATAAAGCAAAAAGTTGTCATTTATATTTATTTGTTTGTAAGAAGCGGATACTTCAATATTTTTTCTTGTTTCACTATATGAATGACGTTTGTCTTTTTTCCCGCAACAGATTATCTTGCAAATTGCCTAAGTATGCGCATTACATAGCTAACGCGCGTTATATATATGTTTCATTTTAAGTATAATTAATAACGAGAAATCTGCTGGTAATCTTCCATCATTAATCCAAGGATAATCAAGATAGAAGTACATTATATATTTCTCCCTTTTCTATATCTATATATCTATCTATATCTTATTCTCTTTCTCTCTCTCTTACAATCATTATCATTGCAGAAAAACAAATAACTAATCAAATGCATTTAAATAGAATTATAAATACATGCTAAGACTTCAGACATATGTATGCATTTATACTTTTAAACTAATAACGAATTTATTGTAAATATTAAAATCGTATAACTCCAAAGAGATTGTTATTATTTTTCTGTATAAGTAAAAAAGACTGGTGCCAGATATATATGTCTCAACTGATTCTTTTACGTAACAATAAATTTGACTTATATATTTCTAAATAAAAAATTTTGAAATGTACGTACTATTTTTATTATAATTCTTTCTGTCGTACCAAAAAATAAATTAGGATTTCGATGGAAATCTTTTCGATGCAAATAAAGTCTATCAGTCTGATAAATGAGATTACAAAACATTCTAAATGAGGATTAAGTTTTTGCTGAAAATAATATATATATATAAAGCTTTTTATTCAATAATTGATGTTTAAGAAATTCATTAAAACTTGCAATCGGAATTCATATTGAGAGATCGTATGATTTTGATATTGCACGAGATTGAATTGCGTAACACGATTCATAATCTGTTTCGTATTGTACAATTAGATTTAAATGCATAAATTTGTTAAAAGAAGTACAGTGCATATACAATGCACCCAGTGTATTTCATTACAAAACATTTATAATTGTAGTTTGGTCAGTGCAATTTTGAACATGCGAGTGTTATATTATAATTATTGTTATACTCCTTTAACAACGTCCTGGTTGTTTTTGCATTTTAAATGTTTGTTAAATCATATGACTGAATGAACTTCCACGAAGTTTCATGAAATGCTTGCAAATTAAAAAAGTATTAAAAATTAGATGGTTAATAATTTTTTATATTCATATATATTTTATGTAATCAAATTAGAAGCTTAATTATTCATTCTCTCTTGCATTGCTATTCGCTGACAATCTTAAAGTTGGCCTTGAACAAAAGTGGAATTCTCGATACAAAATATATATGATATATAGTATAATAGTATAATTATTTTATTATATTGACACACACGTGCGGTGTCTGCATTAAACAATTTTCGTTTAAAGATATTTATACACGATATTGAATATAGAATATATGGAATATAAAACCATATACAAACATATCGCTTAATCAACGATTTAAACGTTTGAATTGAATATCAGGCTGAGATCATTTCTATATTTATTCGTCTTATAATTTACAGCGCGAGAGAAAGAGACAAGAGACAAAGTGTAAACACACATACACGTTTCCTTTTCCTGAATCGTGTGTATTTTCTCACAATTACCTTTCTCTCTCTTTCTCTCCAACTCTCTGAAGTATATATATGTCTATTTAATTTTACGCATAAAAAGTACGAGAGAGATGTACATACATATCGCAACTGTATACGAGAGAACCGAGGCGATTCGTGGCAGCGCTCGCGTCAGATGGTCATACGTCAAAGTTATATGTGTAATTGCTTGTCCGCGACGCGACGAGCAAAGTCACCGATCGTGGCTCCGAAGGGCGTTTTCGGAGCGTCCTAAAGACGCGCGGGAGAGAAACACGGAGAGAAAATCGCGAGGAAATAAGAGACGGAACGTCGTCGGCCAGGAGAAGATACACGCTGACTGACAATCTCCAGAACCCCGATCAGGGGGTCCGAAACCTGAGCTCGCTTCGGGAGATCGGTGTAATAATCGTCCACCGTCTTGTATTATAGCGAGAGATGTAAACGAAGCCTCGTCTTCGCTTGCCGCATCCTCGCGCATCTCTCTCTTCGTCTTCGAAGGACGACGGTTTCTCTCGCACATCTGACTCTTGAGTACTCTTGACTGACGCAGCTTACGCAACATAACCTTCTTCGGCCGAAGAAAACAGACAGCTTTCCGCTCCTAGACGTGTGTATTTCTGTCGACCTGCAAAAAGTGCGTTTGTGTAATTTAATTATAGGAATAGAGCTATGACACGTCAGAGTATCATGATGAAATCGCATGATATTATCGTCGTGCATCGAGCTCATGGAAAATCTCATATGTATCATTATACATTTGTTATTTTGAAGAATCTTTACTTTTTCATTAGAGTTTTTTCTTCTTCCCCCTTTTATTATTATTGCACATGATATTATGCGTACTATCATATCAATTATATATGTCCTGATCTGATAAGAATATTCTACTTTGATATTTCTTATATTCGATAAAAAGTATTAAATCTATAGATTTTATGCTTCTGCTGACATATTAGTTGTTATAACAATTTCGTATCATCTTCCTTGATTATGACTTTCTTTTCTCACACATACCATGACAATGTTGGTTACAATATAATATCGTAAAGAATTCTTGGTACTTACAGATTTTTAGCGTTTGTACTTGAGGGTATGAAGAGCAACCCATATTGCGATAACTGTATTGAAAAATCATCTGGTGCTAGTTAACTGGATTTCCATTATGGAAAATCAAGGTTATCACCATCAAACCCTTTCGACCCATCAGTCTTTCTGGAAAAAGAATACACGTGCTGTGCCAGGAAGGTATATACTCTAAGATTTTATTTTCTATATATTCGAAAAGTTACTTACATTTATGTGTTTATTAAATCATTGATTAATTTATTTGTAGACCAAGCCTGAAGCAGGACGTTAGAAACAATAAATTTAATTCCACGGCGATTGGATCTGGCAATCTGACTAGTATTGCCAATAGTAGTGGTAGTACAGGTGGAAGCGGAGGCTCTACTTCTTTTCAAGATTTCCAAGAGAGCGTGGATGATGCATGGGATTCGGGAGATGACGAATTTTGCACAGTTTCGGACGTGAAGATATCGAAGAAAGTCAGTCACTCGGCAGCTCTTAGTGTTATCAACAATCACAGATCTGGAAATAAGTGTTCACAGTTACTACAGGCAAATGCCAAAGCAGTTCAGCAGGAAATTATTCCTGAAGAGAAAAAAATGGAGGCCCTACAGAGGTTAGCGGTGCAGCCGTTACATTTGCGCAATGCAAATTTGCATTTGCAAGTGAATAATAGTCAGCATTCCAGCGAGAACATTGATTTGAAGTATGGCGCATCACCTCAGCACAAACCAACGCAATTTCCTGGTAGACCACAACCATTGAGGCAAACGAATGCTCCCAATAAATTTTTTATACCTTCAAAGGAGCAAGGTGTGAATTCATTTGTCGCATATTCAACAGCAATCCTTAAGACACGGAGTTAAGAATCACTTATGAATTTGTTTAGATGGTGAAAGTAAAGTGGACAAGTTTCAATTACTTTTGGAAGCATCTGTTCTAAACTTGGACGAATTAAGACACTTGTCGTGGTCAGGGGTGCCTGCCAAATTACGTTCCGTCACTTGGAGATTATTGTCTGTAAGTAGCGAAGGTAAACGAGCCGTACTTTAGCATGATCAGTGCTGTGGTGAAGCAATAAGTGTTGTGATAATATTGTAGGAGTACTTGCCCGCTAATCTGGAACGTAGACAACCCGCGTTGGAACGTAAACGTCTAGACTATTGGAATCTGGTCAAACAGTATTACGATGTCGAACGAGACGAGGGCTTTCAGGATACATATCGTCAGATTCACATTGATATCCCTAGAATGTCACCGCTCATCTCGCTATTCCAGCAGACGACGGTGCAACTGATATTCGAAAGAATATTGTATATTTGGGCGATCAGACATCCCGCATCTGGTTATGTTCAGGTATATTTAGTCAAATCACTTATTGCATTATAAAAAGCTAAGACTGATTCGATATACCGCGATTGTCGTTACAGGGTATGAATGATCTCGTGACGCCCTTCTTTTTGGTCTTCTTGCAAGAAGCAATACCAGTGCAGGCTTGGCAGGATTTAGAAAATTATGACGTAGCGTCGCTGTCGAAGGAACAGCGCGACATCATCGAGGCAGACAGCTTCTGGTGCCTGTCAAAATTCTTGGATGGTATACAGGACAACTATATATTTGCTCAATTGGGAATACAACACAAAGTAAATCAGTTGAAGGAACTGATACAGAGGATCGATGGTGCATATCTCGATAAAAACAAATTATATACATACCATATTAAACATTCGCATATTTTTTTCTTTAATGCGATCGTTACTGCTTTCAGCACCGTTGCATCAACATTTACATCAGCACGGAGTGGATTATCTGCAGTTCTCCTTTCGGTGGATGAACAATTTACTGACCAGAGAAATCCCACTTCACTGTACAATTCGATTGTGGGATACTTATCTGGCGGAGTCTGATAGATTCGCATCGTTTCAACTCTATGTGTGCGCGGCCTTTCTTCTACTTTGGAGACGACATTTACTCCTGCAACCTGATTTTCAAGTAATTTATTTCTCAAACAATTTACTATTTTATATTGAATTTTATATTCAAAATCAGATTTTTTCTTTTTTATGTAAACTTAATTGACCTAATTTAATTTTTCTAACTGCAGGGGCTAATGTTAATGCTACAAAACCTGCCCACGCAAAACTGGACGGATTCGGAGATCGGCATGCTGGTAGCTGAAGCATACAAATTAAAGTACGCATTCGCCGACGCGCCAAATCATCTGCAAGCTCACGATACTACGGCTAGGTGACCATTTTCAGTTAACGAATTTGGGTTAATGTTATTATGAATATAGTGGCCAAATTGTGAGGGGCCGGTAGTATTGTGTTATAACGCGCCGGCTCTTTTCTTCCGTCTCTATCGTCGCTACGTATACTGCGACGTTCAATCTATCACGGCCATACTGAAAGTTTCCAGAATGCGCGAAACGTTTTTTACGTTTTGTTTCCGCGTTGATTATTAAGTTTACTCGATTTACTTTGTGCATTATATAGGTTTATTCCTTTGTTGTTGAGAGAATTTCGCGGACGGAGATGTTTAGATATACTCGCCATGTTCCGCTTCGGAATAAGATATAAATACGATTCAAGAAGCGTGCGCGTGCGCGCGCGCGAAGAGTGTAACGCGAATCAATTGCCATTTCCCGGTTTGCATTACATTTTTATATATATATATATAAATATATATAAATCTCAGACACATTATATACAGATAATATATATAGTCAAGAAAGTTTTATATATCGACCCTGTGTTTTGTGCTTTTACATAATAATCATACCACACTTCCCCTCCCTCATCAGCCTTACATATAATTATTCAAACACAATTAGGCATAAATTTGTTCTTAAACATATCATAATTATTAATACTTTAATGAGAGAGATATCCTGATATTATTTTATTACTATATATTTTTTGTAATTATATATATTATTTTAATATATATTTTATATTGTCTCCAATATAAGATAAATCTTGGATTGGGAAGGGAGGTAGGTATATTATCTTATATTACAAAGGATATTGCAAATAAATATGATTAATACCTGCGAGTTATCTAGCATCTAATACAATCTAACTATATTTTAATTATATCTTCAATCGTCCTCTATATCGATTTGGCCATAATCAATACTATCTAATGGCGGCATCATCGAGAACGATTCGTTGAGATTAAAAGTTTCCTGCAAGGAAAAATAATTTCGTTAGACGTACAAATGTATCTGGGCGAGATATCGTAAAGAATGTCCAGAAGATATATTTTTCGAAATCTTTTAGACATCTTTCACTGTTTATAACATCTTGATTTTTTTTTAATTTTTGTAAAGTCTGTGTACGTACCCTCACGTAATCCACGTGCACAGGCGTTGGATATACGCAGGGCATGCATTCCATTTGCGTGACACCGTTATTATCAGCGGTACACTCGCAGAATTGACATTTGTTCGGCTCGGCTGTAAGGGCGACTCTCTTCGCGAAGACGCTCACGAACTTTTTAATTAAAGCCGACTTCTCGAGACGCAGCTTGTCGCCGCTGAATATCGTGCCGTTCGTTTCCAAAGACAGCGGTGTGCAGTAACCCAGCACATTCTTGGAGAGCTTGACCTGCCTCCGTAGATCTACGTCGCCGGTTAGCACCCGAGCGTCCTTCTTGGTGTACGACTTGGCCGCGTCCAAGCCATAGAAGATCTTGCCGATCTTCTCTTTCTCGAATTGGAAATCGTCATCCATTAGTATATGCAGAGTGACGTCGTGCTCCAACAATACTTGGTGTAATACCGAGTACTCCAACTAAAGCAAAATATTGTAAGATGAATTAGACTAGTAGAATTCGAAAAAATTATTAAATTTCATAAAATACATCTTAAGAATTGAACTTACCGTTTGGTTCTCCGGTTCGCAATGCGAGCATGGCATCAATATGAAAGTCTTTGACACGCCAGCCCTGAAAACGAGTTGCGAAGCGAATCCAATCGCAGCGAAAATATCTTGATTGCCGTTGCCTACTGGTACGTAGCTGAAATAATCGAGGAAGCGTGCCACATTCTTCGTGAAGATCTGTCCGTCGAGAACGATGCTCCTGGGTCGATCGTAGACTTCGTCACCGCCGAATATCACCAGGGACCATCGATTTTCCGTGAGACCTCGGTCATTCAGCTCTTTATCGAGCTGCGTAATCAACAACTCCATGCTGCTATTCAACTTCATGTTGCGATTACAGCTCTTTGCCTCGACGATGAACACCACGTCTGCCGATCGGGGCACTTTGTCATTCTCCAATCGCTTGAAACGGCCTTCAGCCACCTGACTACCGTCTAGCATGGTGCACGTGGTGCATCTGTCGGGTATTCTCAGATAAGTGTCGTGGAACATGCACATCTGCATGTACGACATCGCCACCGTGCAGGCCTCGGCTTCGGTGAAGCTATTCAGGCACATCTTAGCGTACGCAATCGGATCGATCACGCCGAAACAGATGCCGAACTCTGAGCTCTTGTTCACGAACAACTCGTCGCAGAACTTGAATATTACATTATCCTGATGTCGGATCTTGTTGGCGTGATTCGTCGCGTCAACGCAGTTCTCGTTGATAGACCAGCTGTGAGCGAGACTGCCGGTGTCCTTTAGAAACAGCTTGTTCGATCCCAGGATATCGTCGAATTGTTCGTTGCTCATCGTGCCGAAGAGACCGGCCGTCTTCCCGTAATACCAGCCTGACAGTTCCAAGGTACACAAATTGAACTTGAGATTACACTCCAGTCGGAATTGATTGTGCTTGCGTTCCACCGTCACCACGTTCTCCACTTGATAAACGTACGTTCCTTCGTGATCCAACTCGATCGGCAGCTGTAGATTCGTCGTAATGCCGGATGATTGGGAGATCAGCTTCATTGTCTAAATTATAATACATCGTATTTGATATTAAGATATCAATTAAGATTATTTCATTATTATTTGTTGCATTAAAAAATAATTTCTCTTATAATGAAAATGCAATGATATATGATATAGATTTCCTTTGATAAATTTTCTATCTTTTGAAGCAGAGATAAGTTTTTTTATGTAAAATAACATAGTATTGTGTAACAATTATTAAATATATATATAACATTAAATATATATATATGCACACAATTATTAAATATATATAAATTATAATATAATTCTTAAATATTTTTTACAAGATGAACCTGATGGTTGAAATTTTAATTCAATTCTTGTTATAAGGTAATAAATTTTACTAACATCATTAAAGAGATCTAATTCGATGGCGTTGTTTCCAATCAGTACTATGATCTGGTGAGTTATTTTTTCGGTTTCTGTATTATATTTCACCAGAACCGCAAAAGTATTGTGCACAAAATCCTTCGCTAACAAATAGGTACAATTTCCGGCAAAATCGAAGTAACGTCCGTCAAAAGTGATATAATGCTGAGAACCGATAATCATGGCTTGCGCTGAAATAACATGAATTATTACACTTATTCAAAATAATTAGTTTTATATACAGATTCGTTCATTAAAACTTATTATTAAAAAAAATTTAATTAAGACAAATATGAATTAAATTCAAATATAATAATGGGAATAAGAGAAATCTCGTATCTTTCAGTTACTTTTCTAATAGTTATCGTTTTCTCTCTTGCGTTGCTTTTCTAAAGAGTAAACGAGTGAAAGATGAAAAAAATATATTAGATGTGACATCTTTTGTCTTTCATTTGCTTTCGCACATACGATCATATGATGACACAAATGCAAAGTGAGATAGCAGCGTGCAAGAGAAGAAGCATTAAAAAATCAGGAAGAAATTAATACTAATTAATTCCCATTATTACATTTTTGTAGACAAACCTTTGAACGGTGGTAACCAGTTCGTCAGCTCCGAGTACGGTTTGTACTGATAGTAAAGATTCCAGAAGGTAGTATTCGAAGTAACGAAGTATTTCTTGATGTCCACGATTGCTCTGATTTCCGGTATCTCGTGGAATTCGGGCGTCTGATTGAAAGCGTGCCAGGACATGGGCAGTTTCTGCTCCAGGCACATTAGACCCTGATTAGGATCGAAGATGAACATAGTTTTGGCTTCCCTGTATTGACTCTCAGCTTGTAACGCCGTCTGACCGATGTCCATCATCTTGGAATGTACCAGCCGGATAAGACCCTCTATCTTAACCTTGACTTCGAAGTACTCACAAAAGTAGCCGATTCTATCGTACATTTGCTCGAGCTTTTCCAGAGCATAGTTGAGCGACGGTAGTTTTCGAAGCTCCTTTAATTCTGACACGATTTCATCTATGACGTCTTTAAGTTCTTTGCCGAACGGCACAAAGGCAAAATAGCGTTCTTTTATGAATTGTATGACCAGACGCGAATATTTGTGCACGTTGGTCACTATATCATTCGCTTTAATATCGCGATAAACCTTGTCAATGTCCTGCGTAAAGTTGGTGAAACGATCGAAATACGGCGACGTGATGATCTCCTGCTTACGGTCGTACAGGAAATCGAGCATCTCCTTGCTCGCTTTCCAGGCGACCGTCTCGAGATAATGAATGAACCGGATAAATAGAGGTTCCATTAACTTCAAGAAGCGATACCATTGTTCCGAGATGGACGAAAAAATTGTGTTCCAGAGATTCTCGATGTACTTGATAAAGGACACGTGGAGGTCCTTGATGAACATGTCGTATTTCTCAATCAGCTTCTCGATTATGTCCGCCACTTGCGACACCGTGTCGCCTCTCAGCACAGCGGCGATAATCTCGGATACTTTGTGATAAGCGTTTTTGATGGTTTCAATCAGCCAGAGCAATGAATTTCGCAGGGCTTCGCCAGAGCCACCCATTATTTCCCAGATCTCGTTCAAAATGTTAGGAAGAGACTGGATATGAGTTCGCAAAGACAATTCATCGATGACGTATATTCCGATACCAACGATATCTTTGATGTAGAAGTGATTGGTATTATAAGACGTGTTCAAATATACCTTGAGATCTTCAAAGTCATGCTCGAGATTCTTTAGATCACTAAAAAATATAATATTAAGTTAATAATATAAAAAAATAATAATAATTGTATAGAAATTAAATTTTATTTTAATACTATTTTTATTTTATTCTTTCGATTGTATTATTTTTTTTGTAATCAATATTTGATTTAATATTATAGATATTTACTTTCTTAAATACTTACTACCAATCGTCAAGGAATCCTGAAATATCCTGCTCAGCGTCTTCCCACACATCTGTGATGGCATTTATTACTTCAGTTTTTATATATTGTTTCCAATAATCAATATCATCATTTACACTTTCACACATTTCATTAAATGTCGTTTTTACAATATTCTGCAAATAGTCATAATTGCGTATTAATTATATTGCATTATATAAATATACTTTAATGTATACATATTTAACTTACAACAATATCACTCTTGAGTTCAGGCCGCCATCGTAAAGTTGAAGTAACGAGTCTCGAGTGATTCAATTTCAAATAGAAAGAAACATCCGAAATAGTTAAATCGTCGTCGTATGTTCTCCAAATATTAAATATGGCATTTCGAGCGTCCGGAATATTGCCGTGCATTCTTAAACTCACTCGTGCATCTATATATAGAACGCAAAATATTGCACAATGTAAAAATAAAAAGGATAAAGAACTTGAAGAAAAAAATATTGTTTTATTTTTAATTTTAAAATAGGATTCTAAAGAGTGTTTATCAAAAAAATAAGTAATAAAAAATGTGTTTGAAATATAAAAAATATCTAATAAAATAAAATATATTAAATGTCTAAAATATTTAATATTTCATTTTGATATATATATTTAAGAGATCTTGTTGTGTTCACAATTTTCTTAATTATTTAATTTAATTTAATATCTCTCACTTTGATATATGTAAATTATTAATTCTCTTCAAAATTCTTTTTTGCTTACCGGGCGTATAATTAACCATCGTCCAAATAAGCTTCTCATTCGGATCTAAGAAGAAGGCACCGGTAGCGTTAAGTTCCGGCGTATTGATAGCGCTACCATTCATGACATAACGAGAAGACGAGGGATAATAACCGATTGCGAAATATTTGATTGCGTCATTGTTTACTCGTCGGAAAAATATCTCTCTCGATTTCCGATCAATTCGACCAATCAATTCTCCAGCTTCGTTAGAGATATAGCTGCGCGTATATCGAGCGTGATTTACCGTTTCGAGTAGCATATATCCTTGTCTGCGAACGAATCCTTCGATGTCGAGGTCTAATCTGGTGTTGACGTGCTTGCCGGCTATTTTATAAAAATACTTCCTATTCGATGCGTCGCTCTCGTCCCTTAACAAAGCGGATAACGTCAACAGCTTGTCCTCGTTGGTGGAGTAATTCGCAGCGAAGACGGCGTTTAGTAAATCCCTATGATCTCTCTTCATTAATATGCCCTTTAACGTGACATTCTTTTCTTCAAAGGTCGGATGTCGAAGACTCAGTATGACTTGCTGTTGGCTCTCCATGGATGTGATATTAATATTCGTCCAATTAAATGCCGCACCGACAATCCTCGATTTCTCTTCGTCACGTTTCCATTGCAAGTTCGCTTCGGAGCTTAGCTCGTCGCTGGTGATTTTATACGAACCGTCTATAGTGAAGTTTCGTAGAGGATAGGAGAAACTAAGGATGAGGTACTGATTATCCATATCCTCGGTGGTTTTATTTAAGATGTTTATGTGATAAGACACCCAGGCATCCTCGGCCAGGCTTAACCATATGTTCTGATCGAACTCGCCAGGCAACACTTGATAGTCCGTCTTCAGCTGAACCGTCTTGTTCGAATGCATCGCCTTCAAGTGGATATCCTGACCGGTATGGGTAGTCCGGATTCTGGATTCACCGGCAATATTGAAAGCGGAACTGTTGTCTAATCGGTAAATATTCACTTGTTTGAACTCGACAGTAGGATAGTTGGTCCCTTCGTTTCCACCGCTGTACTCATATTGATTCACGTAGACGATGCCTATGGGCTTGTAGATGTTCTCCACGGTGATTTCAATACGATCTTTCTCAAAGCCAGCCCGGGATTCACTCTTTGAATTATATTGAGCATGAAACACCGTCTGATTATTGTAAGTCAAGATCGAATGGCCCGTAGTGACCTGCGGACGTTTCTTATAGCCGTAAGTCAGATGACCGATATGACGAGTATTCAGAGGAACTTCTATATGCAGAACACCCTCTAAATTCGAGTCTAATCGCTCGCTGTGATAAACGTAATCGGAGTTGAGCAAACCCGTGTTATTAGGCCAGAAAAATTCGACGAATTTTTTATTCTGCTTCCTGCATATAAAAAGAGAAATAATAATTAGAGAAAATTAAAATTGAAAATAATAGAAGAATTGCTTTTAAATTACTTATTAATTTACTTATTAATTATTTGTAAAAAAGTTTTGATTTTTAGACAATATTATATGCGATTCAATTAATTATTATAATATTATAATATAA
Source organism: Prenolepis imparis (assembly GCF_030444845.1). Lineage (NCBI taxonomy): Eukaryota > Metazoa > Arthropoda > Insecta > Hymenoptera > Formicidae > Prenolepis > Prenolepis imparis. Next base: position 6,500,348 of record NW_028141167.1, read on the forward strand.
TAATAGATTTACTTACAAAGTGGTAAGTACAATAAAGTTGCATCCGACGTATGCTAAATTCTGAGTAGATATCGAAGCGTTAATGGTTCCATTAACATTAATTAGACTTTCATAAAATATTCTTGCAGTTCCAATTTGCTGTCTTGGAGGATAAAAGAGATCGGCATTAATTAAACTTTGTTCATCAGAATTAGCGTTGTAACTAAAGAGAAATACAAGCGTTTCTTCTTGCAGAAATTTCGGCGTATACAGAGAATATTTGAGCTCGATTTCTTTCTTATCGAAGGTGATATTAAAAAGATTGTTCACAGATTGCGTCGGCAGTAAACCCCATGTCAGACGGAAGTGTCCATTAATATCGCGTGTAGCCATATGAACCTAAAAAAAGAAAATATTTTCACATTTTAATTTTATGCATATAAATATACAAAAGAGAGAGGAAGAGAGAGAGAGAGAGAGAGAGAGAGAGAGAGAGCGAGAGAATAATTTAAATTAAAAAAAAAAAATTATTAAAAAAATTTTTTTTAAACATTCTTATTATGATTAATATATTTCTTAATATATTTCTTTTTGAAAATCTATGGTTATACATTTTATACAATCATATTTTAGAGAATTATATCTTTCTCAGTCTCATATCTTTCACATAAATAGTTTTAATAAAGTATAGAAACTATTTAAATCTGTATTATTATCTGAACTAATTTTACTATTTATTAATAATTAATATTAAAATACAAACCGATCCATCCGAAGCATAATTACTCTTCGCTTCAGCAGCATTGTAGCCCAACACGTAAGAAATGTCCTGCATGTCCTCACTAGTGTGATAACTGATCAAGAATCGATGATCGTCATTATCCGGAGGTGGCAATTTCACAACGAACACCGCGTCCAAATTTTGCTTACTGCGGAAACCTATAGTCGCGTTTGTTCCGAACTCCCACATCTTTCGATTAATATCCAAATTTAAGCCCATATCAATAGCTCTATACAACCGACCGATGTTCTTGAAGAATACGTAAGTTGACAATTCCTTCTCGCCCAGATCTACGGTGTCATATCCTGCGATCAGTTTCACTAACATGTCTTCCATATAGATCAACTTCCATTGAACAGCCGCATGGCATTTATCGTCATTCAATCGATGATTTAGCGAAACGTCACCGTTCGTGTTGGTCAACATCATGTTGCCGTTCACCGTCACAATCCTACTATCATTCCAGGGTGTCTTGGCATAAATGTATAGAGTGGTGTTGCCATTCACTTGCACATTCATGAAAGTATTCAGCTGATAAATATCTACTTTATCAGCTTTTTTGATATCCGTACGAGCTCTCACATCCCAATTCAGATTGTTGAGAATGTTTGCGTCGACGGTACCATTAAAAGATCCACCGTCGACATTTAGCCAAAGACCGTATGTTTTCCTCTTCAATCTAAAAATGATTCGATCGATGTTCGCGCTTTTCGGTTCGGCTTTTACATCTACCGAAGTTAAAGTGTCATTTTGCACGAAAATGGCAGAGCTGACATCATAAGATTTTGCTTGCAATTGGTCCTTCAATTCTCCCCTAACGTCGTACAATGATTCGTTGATCTGTCTTAGATCTCCGTGGAACTGAAAGTGAGGTTTTTGCGACAGCGGCGTATGTAGATCGGCATCGATCTTGCCATTACTTAAGTTTCCAACCAGCTGATACTCCTGATTGCCAAGATGCGTTACGCGTACGTTCAATTTAGCAGTATTATTTACACGAATTGTATTACTGTATAAGACGTCGGTTTCCAGCGACTCTAAAGCTTTTATCCAACTCTCCAGTTTCGCAGAAGCTCGTACAAGATGCTCATCTATTTGCCAAGCGGCCTCGAAAGATGTCTACAAAAAATAACAGTTTAAATTTTAATTTAATTTTATTTAGATAATAAAATAATTTAATTTTTATATGAAACTCAACTTATATATTTATATATAACTAAAATTAATCGCGCGCTATAATACAAATAAATTATTAACTATAATAGCTTAATCGAATTATAGATATATATATATATATATATATATATATATATATATATATTATACATATATATATGTATATGTATATATATGATACTTACGTATTTTGATACAGGTTCTTTTATTCCTACATTAAATTTCAATTGCTTTCTATTTCCAATAAAATCCTTTTTTGCAGCGATTGTAGTTGTCGGTATTTTTAAAATGGGTGAATCGATTGTACCCGTAATCATCATATCAAGCAAAGCTTTCTCTATCTACGTGTAAATTAAAGTATATAAGTATATATATTTTTTTATTTTTATATATGTGCGAATATTTTCACTCGTAAATAAGAATCGTGCAAAACCTCACCTTTATATTTCCCAACAAATCTATGATTAATTCATTTCCACGAATCGTAATTGTACTTCTGTAAAGATTGCCTTCGATCTCTACAACTGCGTTAGTACGAAAGTCTTTAAGAAATTCTAAAGGTGTTTTTATATTGAATTGTACCAAATGCGCCTTCGTATTATTTGTGTCGATTTGATACGTATAATTGCCATGAAATCCGGTCTATATAATAATAAAATTTTATATATTTTGTGTACACATTTGACCTATATATGTATATATATTTCGTTGATTTGTTCTTTTAATTAAAAGTATAAAAAATATCAATTTTGTTGAATTGTACATTATAATATTACCTCGATCCATGTAGTATTTTTCCTAAGGTTTACGCTCATTTCCATGAGATAGGTCAAGCTTTCAAGCTCATCAATTTGAAATGTGTAGAATGATGTTATCTCTCTGATACTGCTGAATGTTAAGTCAATATGTAGATCATTTTTTATATGAAAAACATCTTCTATAAAAAAGTTGTCGTCTATGATGATTTTGCCAGGTGGCAATTGTATAGTGCTTAGAATCTTATAAGTATCACCTTCAGTATCGATATCTAGCTCTCCCGATATATCCGGGATTATTATGAGCCATACCTATATAAATAAATAAATATATAGATAATGACATATTATTTAGTAATATTATTAAATTAATAATTATTGTACTGTCTTATTAAGAGAGAATATAAATAAATAAATAAATAAAATTATATATAAGTCTCAATTTTAAATTAATTTAAATTAATTTCTTATTTTATATATATATATACATAAAACTATAATTTCCTATATCATAGCTCATCATATCTCTTATTATTATAGCTATAACTTTTAATATCCGAAAAAAAGAGAAAGAGAGAAAAATGTTTGATTTGTATATAAATGTTTGTGTGAATAGTATCTATAAATTAGATTTATTTAACATAAAAATTTGACTTTTGTGATTAGAGAAGATTTTTATTTTTTGATCTATTATAAATTACAATTACCTGCACTTCTCCTCGCCAATAGAGACCATCCTCATCCTCATCCTCTTCCTCGTCCTCTTCTTCTGCCGACTCATCGGCATCAGGATCGTTTGTCGTGGATATAATTCCCCGTTTCAGCGGAATCTTAACAGGCGGAGGTTTCGGTCCGCCCTTAGCCTTGATACCAAGTTTATTGTTTGCTAGTCTCAATGAGAATTCCGTGTCTACGTTCAGCATATCTTCGGGCTCAGTGCGCACCACGATCAACTTGGTAATCACCCCGCATTCGTGCAGACCCTCCAACGGCGTGAGTACTATGTAACTATAATCGAAATCGGTGATGTTGTGATAGTGCCAAGTACCGAGAAAGCCCGCCGTGATATTGTTAAAACCAATCCTGAAGTCGGCCTCACGTCTATTTAATTTGGCTACCACCAGTGCTTTTTGCAGCATCTCGACGGGCGTCGCCAGCATCAACTTGACGTTGAAGTCGTAAGCGGCGGTGAAGAGCTGGCACAGCGCCTCGACACCCAACGGGCCATTCGGCGTGATGATCTCTGCCACCGCATGCCGGTTGTTCTCCGACAGACCGAATCTGCCACGAACGAAGGCGAACTTCTCTAGCGGCGTGGTGACATTGAACTCCACCTTAGACTCCTTCCAGAGTATGAGATCGCCGATCAGGCTGCCGGTATATTTGCGTTTATCCAGTTCGAGATTAGCCGCGCCGAAGAATCTCCAGTTGGTGATGAGGCGCAGCTGGCACTTGAGCTCGTTCTTCTGGTAGTTTGCCAAGGGCGAGTATAAGTGCAGATTGCCGGTAAGATTGAACACATTGTCCGATTCTTGGTCTAAATGCCAGATGCTGCGCGCGTCAATCATTTTGTCGGGATTATACTTGATCATCACTTGCGTGTCAATCGTTTGCGAGCGTAGCATCTTATGAGTGATATTCACAGTCACCCACGAATAATTGGAATGTAGAGTGCTGGTAAAGCCGCAATTTGCCATCCATTCCTTCAAGTCATCATACTCGTTTGCACTAGCATCGAATTCCGCTATCGCGTGCTGGGAGTCCTTCCAGTAAACGCTACTGCTAGCTAGGACTTTATCTGACAATTGTAGATATCTACGAGCAATAATAAGATTAAAATAATAACTGACAATTAATTTTTTATAATCAAAACTCTTTGGAAATTAAATAGTTTGTCAAAAAAGAGTAAGAATAAAATTTGATTCGACTTTGTATTTTGTAAAAGTAGATAAAAATAATAGTACTTTTATATATGTTTTATTATTATATAAATAAAATAATTCAAAACCGAAATATATACCTCATGTTTAAGGCGGTCTTTTTCCATTGTTCAAAAGGCGTTAACAGCTGCGACTCCAATTTGCCATACATCATCATTTCTGGCTTCACTTTTACGACATAATCCGCGTCGATCGATGCTTTAATTACGTTCTCTGGATTCCAATTCACAGTCATGTCCACTAGATAACTGTGCGGACTACGTATAACCAAGTCACAAGAACCAGTTATTAGTCTACCTGGATAAGTTAACGTTATTATCGCGTTTCGCTTGATTCCGGGTGAAGTTGTGTCCATCAGATACTCCCTATTTAATTGCAACATCGTGCCGAGTTTCAAAGCGGGATCCCTGTTGGCGTCCCATTTAATCTCCGCTGCCAACTCTTGCCGGTTCTCTTCGTTAATGCCGCTTAAAGTCAGATGCACGTCCCGCCATTTGTCTAAATGCAGCTCTAAACGAATTTCTCGCGTAATATCGATGTTTGTCATCGCCGAATACACGTTACCGTGGTATCTAGCTTCTATATACGACATTATATTGGTTGTCGACAGCGTTGTATGATTCAATACAAAGGCGTACTTATCGTAGTCTAATTGTTCGGCATATAGATTGACTCTAAGGTCACTGTGATTCTGATACAAGTGACAGTTAAGTAAAATTGGACTGACGAAGCTCGGCGATTTGAAGATCATTTTCAAGTGATGATTGATGATGGCAGCCGACGATCGATCGGAGTAAGCTCCACGCGCGGTCATGTTGTGACCGCTGAACCATGTGCCAGAGAAATCCAACTCGTATTCACGTCGCGATCGCTCCTTGATACGTGCGTCGATCAACATCGAGTTGAAATTTGGAATCGTTAGGTTCGTGTGGCCCTCTATGGAGAATAACAGATCGCGCGGCATAATAATGTTGACGATCAAACTAATCTCCTTGCCTGCAAATAGAAAAGATTGAATATTTTTATAGTAAAATAAATTTTGCTTATATATATTTAATAATAAACTTTGCATCTTACCAGGTGCATATCCTATGAGCAAATTGGTCTTTGATTCGGCGCCGAGGGCGTAGTGATTGATGCCCATTTTGAGATCCAGATTCTGGATAGGTTTGGTGACGGCTATCAACGCGTTCACCTTCGTGCCCTGATTTTGAAAGTACATTTTCGAGTAAGAGATGATAAGCTGCGCCGTGAGTTTGTGCCGATCGTCCTTGAGTTGCGGATTCGAATTCACCTCCGCGTGCAGCTCTAAGTGGCCGAGAGCTTGTTGATACCAGGCGCTTATCACAGTATTGAGTTGCGGATAAGCGGTGGATTGCAGCTTCAGTTCGGCAGTCTTGTGTGTGAGAGTCTTCGAAGAGCGATTAGATAGCGAGACCTCCAGGTGAAGAGTCTCCTTTTTCGGCATATGTTGCAGCTGATAATCTAACTGGAAATCGCCGGCCAGGCTAATGTTTCGTTGAACAATGTAGCCAACTAATTTACTCCAGACTCGCTTTGTTTGAAAGGTCAAGTCTATATCGAATTGGGAGACGTTGTTTTTTTGCGCGTTCCTTATCGCACCTGATGTGGTTAAAAAATATATTTTTAGTATTATTTGTATATATATATTATCATAAATCATTTGTATCTCCATTAATCATTTGTATAAAAATTTATGATAAAATTAATTATAAAATTATAACTTTACGTTAATTAGAAAGGAAAATTAATTTTTTAAACTGAAAAAGATATTTAAAAAGACAATAAAATACCTGAAATTGCAGCAACTCGTTCACTATTAACAGTTAGATGGATTTTAGGATGATAAGTGTAACCATGAATAAACTTCTTTCTCGTGTAACCCACGCTGGCATCCAAGTGTTTCGTGCCATTGATATCGAAACCGATATCTATGAAAGTCTCATCTTCAGAACGTTTATATGTGCCTGGAAATAAAAAGATATTGCTTTAATACCTTCATTAATATCATATAATTTGAGAGAAAAATTAGATATACAATTTACAAAATATTAACCTTTAGCAATCAAAGAATTACCAGCTGAATGAACTAAAGCGGTAACATTATTATTTGTTATATCAAAATCGACAGTAGCGCTTATTTCTCTGTTCACCTGCGAGCCAGGTGTATCGAACATCAACTTAAATGTGCTATGTTTCTGAAATAAAATTAACAAAAATTATAAAAAATATTTTCTTTCCCATGCTTTAATATTAAAAAAAAACGAGATGCATGTTATTGTAATTTTCTTTAGATATCAATATCATTAATTATCGCGAAATTATATAATTATAATAATTATTTATAAAGAATTCATATAAAATTACACAAAATTTTTTTAACACGTAGTTATTGAATAAGAAATTATACAGCTTTTACTTTACCTGAGTCTTATTCCAATTATATTCCAACACGTAATTCTTAGCAGTTGGATCAGCTTTAATTAACGAGACCTTGAAAAGTGTAAGCCCATTTAAGATGAAAAAAGGCGCTTTGGGATCCTTGGTCACATTCGTGAATTGATAGTCGGTGCACATTTTCAAGCCTATCAGCCTGTCCAAAGCGGCCCAGCTACAGGTTGTATTGCTGACAATATTTTTGGGTATGACTACCGGATGTCGCGAATTCTTTCGGTCTTCATCGGCTATCAAGATGCCCAGCGGTTTTTCTTCAATTTCGGCACCTTTAACTTTAATGAAAGCGACATCCGAGAGCAACGAGAGCACATCTACCTTGCGATTCGGTAAGCCCAAACTCACGCGCACTAAACGGGTATTATTTATGTTCAAATGAAGCTGCACAGTTCCGGAAGAGTACATGTTTGTTCGCAACTTGAGCCCGGCAGATTTGTAGAAAGCATCGACAGTCATCGTGCCTACCATGTCGATATTTATGCTGCAAGAGCATCACATAAAATAGAACGAGAAATATATTTTAGAAAATAAAAATATATATAGAGAATAGAATACAGAAAATAGCAAATAAAATATTTTTTTTAAAGAGATGTTTACAAAGAGATATTATATATTTATTTAATAAAATCTAATCAAATATAAAAAGCTATGTAAATAGAATTTTTGTTATTAAAGAGAATAATGTTATTAGAGAGATAAATATTATCAAGATTAAAAATATTAAAAGAGAAATATAGAATATGAAGAAAATACAATGATTCTCTCTCTTTCATATAAAATATATATCTTCTCGCATAATATAAATATATAATACGTTTAAAAGTTCTTATTCATTTTTATAACTGCATTTATATGATTATTATTTATTATAGAATAATTTTTGAGAATATCTCCAAATATATACAAGAAGAATAAACAAACCTGGAAGCAATATTGGCTGTGAGTTGGAACTCTCTGTCGGATAATCGAGCATCATTGAGTATTTTCGAAATCTTGAGATTGCAAGCCGTGGAACCAGCCATGTCCAAGCGAATCGGCAGACCAGATCCTGTTGGCACGACATAAGAGGAATCCAAGAACATTCCGGTCCTTTCGTAGAGAATTTCTTGCATGGCCAAAAATTCTTTCATCTTTTGCCAGAGATTGAAATTTGCCAGTGCGGACATCACTTGCTTGTCACCATCCAGTATCGTAAACTTCAACTCATTTCCGAATATCTTTTGCAACAAACAACAATAATGTTATCATAATTAGCGTGTATGTATGTAGAATGTATACAAAAATTATATATGTACCTTGTAGCCAAGACTAATTTTCGGATGATCGAAATTGTTATCGATAACATTAGGCAGTCGTTTTACACCATTCCAGTAATTTTCCTTCTCCGACGCCGATCTGAAATATCTGAGGAAATTTTGAAGGTGATTCGAGATTTTCTCGTTGCTGTAGATGCCATTTGGACCGAAGAGATTCTCTGCATAATATTCCAGACCTTCCATTCGTGTAGTAACTTCAAATAAATTCACGGATTGGCCGAGGAGATCGGCGGTAACGTTAAATGTGAACGATCGTGGCACGTATGATTTTGGCGAGAAAATCAAATTTGTTTGATAATTTGCGCCGATATTATACTCCTTGGAAAAGAATGAGTTTTCGTAATTACGCGAAAACTTTCTAATATCGCTGTTGAATTTATTATCGAGGTCTCGATCTGTCAGCAAACTTTGAATCTCGACTCTAGTAGGCGAGGCAGAGTTGTAGAGATTTATTAAATGACTCCATACGAAAGAACCGACTGAAAACAATTTTTTTTTAATTATGAAAAAACGAAGCCAAAAATTGCAAGTAAAAAAATGACGTAAATCAATTTTTTTCTTTAAATAAACTTAAAATCAATTAAAATTGTTAAAAAACGGATCGAAAACATAAATTATTTAAAGTTGCATTAATATTTTCTTGTTATACTATAATAGAGATTGACTAAACTCTAACTCTTTCATGTTAAGATTGATATACAAACCTTGATTGACTTCTTCCATTTTGAGAGTATGCTTGATAGTTTTAATAACATTGTAATCAGGACAATGCATTACTTGTAAGTAAAAGGCAATACGAATTTCTGTGTCTAATGTCGTATTGCGATAATAATCAAGGAAGAATTCATCCCTTGTTTCTTCGCAGGACGGCAGCCTACGATGAGCATCGATGGCGGCAATGCGAACTTCCATGGGTAAGAATCCGCCAGTGTCATCTATGCACTTCTTCAAGTCTTTTCGTAAATTCTTTGTTTCGAGCCCCATGTTACCAATTGCCTTTAAAGCTTCCAATGTCTGCAATTATACAATTATATTAAATTATTATAATCCATTTAATAATTAATTATTTATTAATAATTATATTATATTTATATTAAAAAGATATTTTATCTTTTCGTAACATAATTATTGTTATTTGAACAAAACAAAAATTATTTTTATAAAGATGTATCTTTCGCTATGTATGTATGTGTGAGCACGCGGTTTATTTTTCAATGATTAGAATTTATTGCAAATAGCAAGATTATATATAAATTTATAAATATTTTACTTCTTTCGTCACGAGAGGAGAGTGAAGACGAGGCGCGCAACTTCGTGAGATTTTCTGCTGAAGATGCGACAGGAACGCGTTCACCTCCTCCAAATCGATACAGTCATCGTTGTTTTTGCAATATGTGTGAATAATGGTGGAGTAGCTGAGACTAAACTGAACATGCGGAATTTGATGCTGAAAATCCAGTAGCTGCGAGAGACCTTTGATGGTTTCATGATCCGGTTGCGGGAACAAAGCAAAAGTAATGATCCAATCATTAATGGTCGCCTGATCAACGTATCTCTTTATGATCAGATCTTTCATCACGTTTACCGCGGCGTTGCTGTTTAAGTATGGTAGTGCCGCGATGATGTGCTTCCTATCAAATAAAAGAAAATATTAAGCATTATTAAGAAAAGATATTGACAAATTATATCGAGTAAAATAGATTTGTTATATATTTCTATTGTTTATCTTTTTTATATAATTTATTTTTAAACTTAAATCGTTTTTAGTCGACTAAAAAAATTATTAACAATAATACACTATACGTACTTTCCAATTTTGCAAATGTTATTAGCCCTCGAGAACAGCTGCGATAACAGGGGATAATCTAGAAAACGAGCCGAATGAATGAAATTGGTAAATATTTCAGAGAATCTCTGTTGCAATTCATCGGTGTTAGCCGCGAGTCTGCACATGCTCTTTAGAAGATCTCTGGAGGTTCGCAGCTCGCCGTGCATAGTCTTCAGCGTCTTTGCATGATCATATAGCAATGTAGTTCTTTTCTTGTAAGATGCGCCTTGAGTAAAATTATCTGTGTCTTTTTCTTCATTATCATTATATTCATTATTCTCTCCTGATTCTTGGAAAAAATTCGTCTCCTTTGTCTCCTGGACTAGTTGAAGAATCACTCGAGAATCGGTCCTGGCACCAGCTCTGTCGCCATTGGAGAGCGGCTGCAGCAGTCGTACTTCATCGCAGACTACTCTCTCGTAGATGTTATGATCAATCGTGATCTCGCAGTCGCTACGTGATTTGAACAATCCGTGTTGCTCATGTAGCTTTCGCGGAGTTCTATAAGGATTCGATTGCACGACGGAGAAGTACTTGGGACCGTTTTGACAGTCGACCAGATCTTTGCTCTTTTTTACGATCAAACTGGTCCGCTTGGCCTCGTACAAACGATACTCAGTATCGCAGGCGCCGTAAACATCTACTTCATTAACATTGTGATCTACGTCGAAACGTCGCATGCTGTTCTGCAGCATCGACAACATGCCCCTTTTCAGGTTCAACGTCCAGACTGGCTCGTGTTGGTCCGGACACAGCTCGTGGATTATCCCATCGTCGAATGTAAATTTCAGTGTGAATCGCTCAAGACTGGTTTTAAACTCATAGCCGGCGTGATCAGGGAACTCGACGTTATACGTGCTGCGATCGTGGCTGATGCTGGCGTTCAGAACCTTGAGGGAACCCTCGCAAGGGCTGCTGAAATGTACGGACAGAATAGCGTCGATGTGCAAGTTCGAATCGTTCCCGAGATGATGAAGCGATGTCTGATGATAACCCAGATTTGTGCTTACGTTCACAGAATATGTGTACACGTAATGAATATCCTCTTGATATTTGAATTTTCTCTCCAACGGGACTGAAAAGAAATAGATAAATGATGTATTTTTGCGATATTAATATAATATATTTATAATTATAATTTATATAATTATATATTTTTCTTTTACATGTATTATATAATGTATATTAATAAGATATTATATAAAAAGCTATGTGTGTGCAACATGTGATATTTTTTTTTTACTTCAGAATACATATATAGGCAATTTTCTTTTAAATAAAAAAGTTGATTTAAGATATAAAATATTTAAGATATTGAATATATGAAACAAATAAAAAATTTATTTTTTTGAAAAATTATTATTTAATATCAATTATAATTCACATTGTTAGTAAAAGTAAATTTATAAGCAAAGTAAATTTATCGTCTAAAAATATTTTCTAGCCACATATGTATATAGCAATAATTTCTGAGATAATTTTCATTTCCTTGTAGTTTGTTATCTATGCAAATACGTATTTTGTTTAGAAAATATATAAAGATCATAGTCCTTCACCTCCACAGACGCACATAATGATGACGTATATATATACAATTATTTTATATTTAAGCAAATAAAGAAAACCGGAAATTAAAATATGAGAAAAAATATAGTAAAAGTATTATAAATAAAAGTATTAATTAATTAATTGATACATTAAAATCAATACAAGGTTATTATTTATAAGCGTATTAGAATTTGCTTCTATGTATGCAACAAATAATGCAAGTAAATAATCTATAAATTTATTTATGTAAAATAAGCTGATTATTATATCTCGGATTAAAGTATAAAATAAATTTTATCACATTTAAAAGAGGAGACTAAAAAAAAGATTTTAAAGATGCTAAAAAGACGCAATGCTAGCAAGTCTTGTAAGAAAAATGTAAGATGAGAGTGGAATAACAGCGGAAATGGTTCTTCGTTTCTTCTTACAATAATAAGCCAACGTGGCATGAGATATACATGATAAAAATTTCCGGGAATTGTAAAATCGACGGAAATACGAGAATAGAAATTTTAATTACTATGTGTTAATAAATATAATATATGTAGAATGTATAAAAATATTACTTTTGCATTTGATTCGGCCACATAGTGTAGGATCCTTGTAAATTTCTGGAAACAAAAAATTAAAAAAGTATTATTTAATAAAATATTATATTCTTACGTTATAAAAAAAAATAATTCACAGTGTTTTATATTATTGTTATATATTAATTATTTTGATTTAATTTGAAAAATAACATCGCCGATTGTAAAAACAATAAGTTAAATTTAAACATTTTTTGCAAAAAAGTTTTAATAATAAATTTGTGTATGTAATTTAATTTCAAGAATTACACTTATACTATTTATGAGCATTATTAATACATTTTTAACTGTTACATTTCTGGGTCATCTTTAAATTACAATACTTTTTACATTTAAATTACTTGCACAATTGTTATAGTTTAATATAATGCGTAATATATATATTATCAAACAAACATGAGATTTTATGTGAATATAATGCAGTTAATATATTTATTATATAAAAGAGAGGAGAAATATAGCACAGAAAAAATGTATAATATATATATAGACATCTTTATCTTTTAACTATGCAAATGCTTTTGTTACGTTATTTGGCTAATAAGCTAAAAGGCTTTAAGACTTTAAGATGTCAGCATACATTGCGCTTGATAACGATTAACAGGCAAATTAATGAAACACCGGATGTCGCAATAAATATACCGGAAATTGCTGATAATTACCTCCTCGCACGGCAGTCAATATTGCGCACGTGAGCGCAAAAAACAATATCGCCCTCATGATTTCCGGTACCAATACTCAAATCTTATCTCGTTTTCCGGAATTCTCGAGAAAGATCCTTCAAGATCGGCACCTTCCTATCGAAGTCCTCATCCCTCGACGTTCAATGTGAATATCTGACACAACGCCTTATTATCTAGATTAATAATTAATATTAATTAATGAACACTATCAGAAGAGAACTTTTCGATAAACGATTTTTGGGCACTAATCACTATATATTTTTATTTTCGTCTCTTTTAATTTCCTTTCCTTTTCTCTCTCTCTTTCTTTTCTTTTTCACTTTTACACCATGTTATAGATTTTCACTATGAAAATTTGAAATTTTGCGGAGAAATTGATCGATAAAAGTCTGTTGATATTCGCGGCGGCTGAGCGCTTTCTCTCATGTGACAAAAATATCCGCGATAACCACCCGAGAGATAAACCGGGGTGCGGATTGACGACTTGATTGAAGATGAAAACGGAGGTAGAGAGAATGTATGTGGCGTCCACAACCACGTGCAGCTAAATAAGTGTTTCCGTTGCTGGCTGATCGGAGAATGACCGAATGGCGAGGGAGAGGATCAGATGTTAAAGGTCTCCCAATGCTTTTTGTGTTTACACAGAGGTCAGAGGTCTCCCCCGGTCTTTGATAAGATAGCGGCTCGCAACAAGATCCTAATAGAGAGACTAAAGTGTGTCTCTGTGCGAAGAAATGTATAAGAATGCAACATAATAAGGAGTGCACATGGACTCCACATATGGTGTCCACATGGAATTGGTTTCAAATTATTTCGCTGAGCTCACTCAGCTGAGAGAAAGAGGAAATATTTATCTTTATTTATCTCTATTTATCTCTATTTAGAGGAGAACAAAGAGATATTTTTAGGTCAGTTTAGATATTATTTTAAAATTGTACGCTTTCGTTAATATTCAGAGTTTAGATGATAGAGAACGAGAGAAAATAATTATATTTTTTAAAGAAGAAAGAGAACAATTGCGAAAAATTATAATAAATACAGCTAAAGTGGATTTATATTAATATATAATATCATCGCAAACTAATATCGAAATAATTTTTTATAAGATTGTAAAAATATACGCGTGGAAGAGAAAGAGAGAGAGAGAGAGAGAGAGAGAGAGAGAGAACAAAAATTAAAATTTTCAATATTTATTTTAGTTCAATATATGTGTATATATATTTTGTTCTCTTTTATCTCGATATATATATACAGCTATGTTCAAAGCAGATATATAACAATTGATTTTGTCATATATATGTAATTCTCATATATAACATATGTTTATTATAATATTTAATGTTTATTATATAATAAAGCAGTTTCTCTATATTTAATTGCGTAAATATAAAAAGAGATAGATATATATATATATATGCGTATCAAAAAATTAGACAAATTCTTGGTTGGATTATTAACAAAAGTGAACGTCTAATTCAGATAACTTTATATGAATGATAATAAGAGATATAATTTTCATCGAATCATATAATCTTTTGGCGAAAAATAAATTTAAATAAGGACAAACTGAACAACTTACATCCGCTCCCATAAAACGATTGTTGTGTACAGCCGGAAGCCGACTTCATTATTATTATTGCCAACCTAAAAAATGTCACTCTTTACGCCGCTCATTAGGGTGCGTTCGAAAATGTTCTCCGTAGGATAGAGCACCTTTGAGTCGACCAATCGGAGCAAAGGAGTCCCTTTTCTGATTGGTCAATTGGACGTCACTCTAGTAGGACACTCCGTGTAGGATTTTGGAACGCACCCTCGCGCGTGCGCGAGACGTCTCGGTTTGTATATGGCGGGCGGCGTCATGTCGTTTGTATTTACGGTTTTCCGAGGAAAATCTCGCCCGGAGAATATGCCGTCGTCGGCGAGTCTCGCGTAAGGAAGGGGTTTTCGTCGCGCGGAACCGATGGTCATCGATGATCGGCGACGTCCGGTCGAGGGCGGGATGCGTCATCGTGTCATGCCGGCGCTCTCGGCCGGCTTCGGCGAGCACATTGAGGTTGGTTTTTTGAATTTGCACCGTTTGTGCCCGTCGTGGCAACGCGTGGATCAACGCTATGTTTATCATGCTTATTTTCAGGAGTACGAGGTGCTGAATCTCCTCGGCAAGGGCGGCTACGGGAGCGTTTACCGAGCGAAATGCCTTCGCAGCGGCATGGAAGTCGCGATCAAAATGGTGATTGTTTACTCCGAACTTTCATGCAAAATCGAGGAATTCCTCTTATACGATCTAAAGACACGTGTTGCTCCGGTTACGTCTGGCCATGAGCCTGCGTATCGAACACATTCGTGTAGCTTTCAAATTCATGTAGCTGATGCAGCAGTTTTGATATATAGAATACAAAGTCATTTATCAATCTTGGCAATAATGTTAAATATTGGACAAATGAATTTAGATCAATATTTTTCAAATCATGACATACTTTTGTGATTTATTGGAGTCAAATTATACAAAGACAGATTTATTATGAAATTCTTTTTGTATCATTATTTTAATATAAGTAATTATGTATCTCTATGTTGCTTCTTTGTGCTTACTTGTCTAGATCGACAAGAAAATGATGCAAGCTGCTGGAATGGTGGGTAGAGTAAGGCAGGAAGTGGAGATACATTCACGATTAAAACATCCAGCTATATTGGAGTTGTACACATGTTTTGAAGATGCAAACTATGTGTACTTAATATTAGAATTATGTCACAATGGGGAACTTCAACGTTTTCTCAAATCACAGGGTGCCAAAGCTTTGTCCGAAGAACATGGTACATAAATATATAGTTTATATATGCAAGAGAGATAATATATTATATATATTATATATAATATATTATAATATAATATAATATTATAAATTTTCAATTATATCTCTACTATTTTAGCCGCTCGCATAATTAGACAAGTTGTACAAGGTTTACTTTACCTTCATTCCCATCAGATACTGCACAGAGATATGTCATTGTCTAATTTACTTTTGACGAGAGATATGCAAGTGGTATGTAAAAATATATATATTAGTTTTAAAAAATAAAAAATTTTTTTCTCTATTTGATTTTGTGTGTTCATAGAAAATAGCGGATTTTGGGTTAGCTACGCAATTAAGTAAACCTGATGAAAAGCACTTGACTATGTGTGGCACTCCCAACTATATCTCTCCTGAAGTATGTACTGTTTCAGAATTGTTGGTTTACAAAATCATTCCAGATCGTAATGTTATAAAAATTTTTAGGTTGCTACAAGATCTTCACATGGACCAGAAGCGGATGTATGGAGTTTGGGATGTATGTTATATACCTTATTGGTTGGTAAACCGCCGTTTGACACGGATGCAGTTAAGAGCACTTTAACGCGAGTAGTAATGGCTGATTATGTGATGCCGCCTTATTTGTCGGACAATGCAAAGGATTTGATAGATAAATTACTGAAAAAAAATCCGAAAGACAGGATATGCCTACGAGAAATTCACAAACATCCATTTATAATGAATATAGAAAGAAATAGACTATATAATGTAAGTGACGATGCATTAGTAAGATAGCATTTAACATATATCAAGTAATTTAAATATATTAATATATAACAAAATGTTATGATATCAATTATGTTCACAAAAAATAGTGATATAATAACCATTTTTATTTTTGCAGGAAAGAAATGGCATGGAAAGTAAAGATTTATTAACTGATGGCATGATGGATTCCGGACTAGGTAGGACACTGTCTTCGTATGGTCGATCGAAACTGCGATCTCGTTCAGAAGAAAGAACATCCACGACCCCGATAATGCCTATGATTAGTGTGAGAAGCGAGGCGTTGTCCGAACCTATTACAAAGATACAATTAAATCACAAAGCAAGATACAGGAGTTATAACACGAAAGAGGATTCTGTGTTAATAGGTGTTCCAATATCTCGCAGTAGAGTGTTTTCGCAAAACGAAAGGTACAACAATTACAATGAGTATGATGATTTGGAGAGGCAAAAAACGATGGAAAGGCATAATAAGCCAAAAAGAGAAAAGAGCGCAGAAAATCATAATGTAGAAGAAATTGAGGAGAATGCAAAGTTACAAGTACCTCCCTTAAATTCTAACAGATTACAACCCACTAGGCACAGAACGAACAACGCGATTCTCACGATTCTAGACAATGGAGAAGTATGCATCGAGTTTGTCAGACGCAAAAACGGCAAGGTGTGTATAAAAAAACAATATAAAAATCGTAATAAAAGTGAAAACACATTATTCTATAAAAAAAAGTTCTATAACACACAGATGTATATAATAAATTGTTATAAAAGTATAAAAGAATATAGTGTATAATTTCAATATTAATTTTTGTAGGAAAAAATCAGTGACGTGTGCAGAATATCAGGTGACGGTCTACGAGTGGTTCTCTACAAACCAAGTATGGGTACAGAAGTTGGCTTGCAGCCACCACCATTGCCCAGCCGTGGTGCCGATAGTATTTATTCCTATGAGAATTTACCAGCATGTCATCATCGAAAATATATGTACGCTTTTCGTTTCGTGAAATTGGTTCAAGGGAAAACTCCAAAGTTAACACTATATACCCCACGTTCAAAGTGTGTCTTCATGGAGAATGGTCCGCAGCCTGATTGCGAAGTTCATTTTTACAACGGAGTGCAGGTACACACAGTTATCAATGATGATTTCTATGTATTACGTATGTGTATTATGATATTAAATAGACGATATTAATATCATAATTTTAATATTATGTAATTTAATAATTTAATTTTTTCCGTTTCACTTATTTCTTTAAATATTTCAGATTATTCGAGTAAATGATGTTGTGAAGATCACCGATTGCAATGGTGATAAGTTTGTCGAGGGTGAATTTCCGCCGCATCTTGAAAACTATTTCGAGCATTATTCGGAGTGCTATAAACGTTGCTTACTACTGGAAACCACTTTGACATCTTTGGAGGCGGCCACTGGACATCCCTGTTTTCCCGTAATAATTGGACGAAAGCCTAGCACAGTCCTGAATGATATTCTCTATCTGCAGGAGAAAGAAAATATGCATATTAATAGGAACATTTCTCCCATCGTAAGTAGCGAAGAATTTCTAAATTTTTTTCATTATAGTAATCGATATATATTTCTGTATTCTACTGAAGTAATATTATATCGTTCAGTTGCCGTCATTCGATGGTAGCTGCTCCGCCGTTTCGACAGTGACTTCTAGATCGCGTAAGATAAATTCCGCGCATAATTTTAATAATGTGAATAAAGTAGCGGTGCCAGGAATTGGTGTTGCTACAACATTATCATCCGGAGACATTCGGGTTGATTACAAAGACGGATCCGCTTTAACTGTGAGTCTAATTTGTTAGATAATTTTTTTATAATTATATTTAATTAAATTTATATTAATAACATGATAGTTTATTATTAATTGTTCGATATATCATATATTGTCACTTAATCCATAATCGTGCTTTAGGTAAGTCCACAAAATCATAGTAGCATTATATACGAAAGTAAAGATGGCATGGTTGTGCGATATAATAAGCATCATCAACAAGATCTGGAGGTACCGGTCCAAGAGAAGCTTCGTCAATTACCAAGGATTATCCAGTATCTCATGGAACCAAGGCACAAATGTATTCGGTAGCGCCAATCGAAAATATTGAATGTTTTGTATAATACGACTGAAAAATCACTCTGGCGTGGACTGTAAGCTTATTATAGATTTATAGATTATATAATATAGATTTATATAAATAGCTTACACACAAATCTAAAAATATATAGATTAATGAATATTTTCTAAGTATACAATAATAATAAAGAATCGCTTATTATATATATACATATATATCTATGATGCACTATTTTAATTCGAGAGCTTTATTATTGTGTACATAAACATATTTTAATATTCATTTTTCTATTAAAATAAAAAATCAAACATCAAGACACGAGAGAGAACTCGATCAAGAAAATATTTTTTTTTAATTGATATTTTTTTTTATAGATAGCGGAGGAGAAAAGCTGTAAATACTATTAAGAATACTATTAGGAGAAATTTAAGAGTAATTCTTATAAATGGGATTTAAATAATTGAAAATTTTTCTACATAATCTGTAATATACAAAGGAAAGTTTTACAAAACAAAATTCTCGCGGTATCTACTGCTACTCAAAGTAACAAACTATACAGGTATATTTATTATTATTTTTATTAAAAACGTTATTTTGACATAATTTGCTTTTTGCTTTATACACTGAATGGCAAATATACTGAGAAGCAAATTTACAATAAATCAAATAATAAAGTATCTATAAAAAAAAAAAAAAAATAGATAAGTGCCAACTTTCATAAAACTTGTAGATCTTTCATCGGAGAGAGGCTGTGTTCCCATATAAATCTTTCTAATAATTCTTTTTCTCATATCTGTACATATTTAAAGTTTTAACATTCTTGTGAAGATTGAATTGGAAAAATTTTTGTACTATGCAACTTTCTCGAAATCGATTGAAGATTCTACAATGCCGTTCACCGTAACATTTCAATTGAATCGAGGTCATAGTCGGTCATTCCCGTCAACGTCAACCTACTCCATTGAAGGGAATTGTTTTTGACGAACGTTTACTACGACGCGCCCTACAATCTCTCGCGAGGCCAACGATCCCATTCATCATTACGCGTTACGTGACGCCATATTGAACGCCGTTTTCTGGTCGGTACCCCGTGGAAGTGGAAGTCGTCGCACCGTTTTTCTCCCGCAAATCCTGAAATCTGACATTGTGCGCGCGCCTGATAAGATCGATAAAATCTTGGTTGGCGAGAAATTATCCGTGGAAGAGGTTCCACCTCCTCGAAAGCACACAGGTGGTTGATTACGTCAGGGGAGGGGGTGCTATTTCGAGGGGTGGGTGTTTTTGACAGATAGTAAACAAGCGAAATATGTGACGTCACGTATATATATAACTTTTCCAAATAGAAATTAAACTTTCATAATAAATTCATCGAATCTCAATTAATTTTAATTCTTTTAGTTTCTGAGAGTCGAGTTCTCTTTCTTTCTTCTCCTTTTACAATCTGCTATTTAGAAATCGCGATGTCCTTCCCTGTCACGGCCGAGGGACGCGATAATTATCGCGGTTATAATTAATTAACGAGAAACTGTAATCCCGCAGATTCCACGAACGGGCGCTGCCCATTCTTCGCTCGAGCGTTCCTAACCTCAAACAGAGAGAATTGGACGCGAACTGCGAGTATGGGTAAGTTTGTCGCGAAAATTTCCTTCTTTTTCCCTTCGTTTTTTTTTCTTTCTCCTTATAAGTTGACATGAATTCGTTGGTTGCTTATAAACCGATTGTGGAATTCGAGGAGCGAATGTATGGGCGTCATACTGACAATAACACAGTTCTATACGGTCGTAAACATTGTTAAGACTAAGTGAGGCTTAATTAATCTCGTTAACAACAGTTAAACAAACTGCTAATTCGACGTAGTGCAAATTATAATCGATTTAACGAAAATTGTTCAAGGAGAATTTATTAGAATTATGTTGCAAAATGTCCTCTCCGAGGTGAATTTTCCTCGGAGAAGACGTTTTGGTTCAGTGAAGCAATTATGGACATCAACAATAATAAACGTCACGCGTCAATTATTTCCGTTCCAAGGCGAAAGTTGGTTTACGACGCGTTTACGCTATCGAGTTTATGAATGAACTAATAGGTGTATGTACACGTATACTTATACACGTACATATCGCGTGTTATCTTACAAGCTTGTAGATAAGTAATGATTAGTCATCGATGGTTGGCTTAGTCATTGACCGAACTTCGCGTTTAACCGCGTGTTTTTTTATTTATCTCTATTCGGTCGCCTATTGTGATTAGCATAATAATATTAAAATGGTGAAATTGCATGAATTACGTCAGACCAGAGAGAGTTTACCATTGCGTAGACAATTTGCGAGTAATGCAAGTATAGATAGATTTTCTGAGCGTAGTCTCCACGCTCTTCATTCGAACGAACGAACATTTAGTAAGTTTTTCGAAAATACCATTCAAATGTGAGACTAGATAATACAAATACGATTGTATTTTGCTGTAAAAAATATAGACTCAACAAAACTTGCACTATTTTTCATTATGATGCATTTTTATAATGATGTCTCAACACACAATACATAATTTATATACTTATGTATACAATTTATAAAGATTGTGCATATATTTTTAGTTTTATTATAATTTACTTCAATTACACATATAAATAGATAATTCCTTCCTTTCTTTGTTTAGGGACTGTGTGCAATGATTGTATGGCCAGAGTGCCGTACGCAACTCTCATAGCAACTATAATGTGCTGCTTAGGAGTTGGAATCTTTTGTGGTACCATGTATAGAGGTGCGACATTGTGCTCTCTTATGATGGACCAGGTAAATTTTGTTAATTTATCATAGTATATGCTTTGGAAATGTTTTAAAGATTCTATATATCTCAAGCTACAAAATTGATTAAGGTGTTTCATCTGCGTCTCGGATGGTTGGAAGCAGTGCAATTGGTGTTTGCATCGATTGGAGCTTGCATGGCAGCTTTAGGATTTATGATTTTGTGCGTTGGTTGTCTTGCAACTGGTGCTACGAGGCACAAAGTCTACCGAGCCTGGAGATCCAGAGTGGGTGGACGTATCTCTTGTGCTGTTGTATGTATCTAGAATATAAAAATCTTTGACAGCAAGTAGCAGTTATATATTTCCATTATATTATTTTAATATAAACATTTTTATTTTTTCAGTTTATGACTATCATTTATATCTTGCAAATAGCTTGGCTTCTGATATTTGCATTCCTTATTATCACCACGCTGATATTTACTATATTCTGGGGCCTGTGCAACAATCCACGTGTTCAGTCTCTCGATGAGTGCATTAATTTTACCCAATTCAGTAGGTTTTTTTATACATGTTAATCAATCTAGATGAATTGGAACTACAATAGAACGTTTATATATATTTCTTTTCTTTTATTTAAAAACTGCAAGATTAAATTGGAAAAATTCAAATATATGTATTTATAATAGATATTTTTACAGAATTGATAAATACTAAGCAATTTCACGCAATTTTAGGCTTCCTATTTCCAAACAATACACGGGTGCAGGACATGCAAGTGTGCGGACCTCAGGAAGTCAAACTATTCTGCAAGGACTTTGTAGAAAAGGCCGAGGTGATGTTCATCCTGGCGACCGTAGCGTCCATACTGGTCATTCTAAGCCTAGTGCACTATCTGATGTGCTTATCCGCTAATTACGCGCACATACGAGATCACGAGAAGTTCCAAGAGCTGCAGGAACTACAATATCTGCAGGACGCGATGGATCCGGACTCTCCTCAACCGGGAATGGGTACTCTGGGTTCTCATCGTAGTCAAGATAGGTTCTAGGACACGGCCCGCGAGATCTTCGTCATGAATCCTTTATAATAAGGGGCTTATTGTTCACTAGGACATGTAAGAAACCCTTATGCCCGATTGGAAATCTCTTCCAGGTATCACTTCCTCTTCTCTATGTACCTAAATTCGGTATTCTGCTTATTGCGGTGTATTTGTCACCGTTACGGTAGTCTACTGATCCGAGGATCTTGCGGGAACCAACTCTATGCCGTCCATTTTATCTACGACTGTCGTATATAAATATTTACTTTGTTTTTTATATAAAAAAAAGATGTTTATTAGAATACGTACCAATTTGTAGCACGTAATATTTTTCTCTTTAGCGTGGATTGCTCGATTCAAATCGAAATCATTCGCCGAATTTCGATCTAGTATGTAAATTATACGCGTACGACGATATCATTTCGTAAATTCGTACTCGTAGGAAAAAATATTTGAAATTTGGCGTATGTGTTTGAAACACATGTGATTACAGCGCGCAGAGATTTTTTTTTCTTCGATTGTATCGTTATATTTCGTTTCATATGTATGCACAAATGCGCTTCGTGTAATTTGTCTAATAGTATCACAAAGTATTAAGCTGATATTACATTTATATGGCAAAATGTTTGTTGGATGTATTCGATAAACTATCAGATAAAGAATTCTTAGATAAAAACTCTAGAAGTTCTTTATTCAATAGCTAATCGCTATGTTGCTACAAACTTGTCGTATGACATAATATCACCCTTACAGAAAAGTATTCACGATTTCAAATTACTTTAATATTTCGGTTTTAGGGTTAGTCATTCTCGGACTGTATACCGCGCCTATTGTCTTCATTATTGAGATTTTTTTTACGAAGGAGATTTCTTTTTTTATATACGTATATATATATATATATATTTACACAGTAGGCAACTAAGCATATAAACATATATATTTTCGTTACATTCCGGATATTTAAAGCGTGTTGGAAAAATTCAAATTAAAAGAATAATAAGAAAGATATGATTCTTTAATAATTCTTATTGTGTTATATTTTTAAAATAACACTCTTAGAAATATAACTAACAATAAGAGTTGTAAAAGAATCTTTTTCAATTGAAAATTTATAAAATAACAATGACTGTATATATTGCACTTGCTCTAAATATGATTGCTGATTAAATTTTCATTGAATATTTTTCCAACATGCTTGTTAAGGTATATTACATTATATGGAATCAAAAAGAGAGCTCGTTTTTCATATTAAGCAGTTTTTCATGAAAATTAAATTTTATAAAAAATATAACATTGCACATAAAAGATATCTACATTCATAGACTATTTCTTACATACATGTATAATATTGAATTGTTGTGAAAAGAGTAATATATTTTTTCCAAATTTTGAAAAAAATTCTACAATTGAATTATTAGAACAGTTGAATTCTGCTATGTACATTATTTGTGGCAAAAAATAAGATTTTTGGCTTAAAAAATCTATGGTCTATATAACTATTGTTGTGACAACTAAAAATGTATACAAGTTTAACTCGTTATATATTACTTGCTCAATTTTTCATTCCATTCAAATAACATCGATTTTTTCGTAAAATTCATACAATTATCTGATAAGAAACTTTGTGTTCCACAAATTAAATTAAAGTTGTAATTCTTTATTTACAGTAATTTTAAATTCCTTCATTACATAGCTGATGAATAAAATTGTACATATCAAATGACAATTTTGCATTTTGGAACTACAAAGGATTATCTATAAAAAAAATAGGTAAGGCTAAAATGGCACATAGAATGTATTGTTTTTTTTTTCTCAAAAAATAAACTAATCTATTGTTAGGCCAAAAAAGCTATATACGTGCAGTTTTCTTGTTCAGAATTAACTTCGTTCAGAATACTTTGTATATTCTATCATTATTAATGAATAAAAAAATATTTCACACTTATAAAGTATATTGGATTTTAAAATTATCGTATGTAGCTTTGGTATGTAACTTTCATTTTATGTAATTTACAGTATTTACTGGTAGACAAAGTATGTACACAGTGATCATTATAATTACATATTTTGTACAATTCTTCCTTTGCGCAATGTTCAATCCTCATCAAACTGAAGGTCCAGCTCTAGATCGAGGGCACTGACTTCTTGGAGGGTATTGATAAACGTGTATCGTGAAAAGATCATGTACAATTTTCGAAACCAGACATACTGGGACTTGTGTGCAGCCATAGCACTCTATAAAAAAAGTGTTGAAAAAATATTATATAAAGAGATAAAAAATTAATAATTTTTCTTCAACAAATTAGAATGCTCAAACTTACTTTGATTATTCGTTTCTGTTCGTACGTCACCAGATACCAATATGAGGCTGAGAGTAGACTGATAGGTAAATCTAAGAGTTGAATGTACTTCCGGATTATATTAACAGACTCTAACACATACAGTTTACAATCTGGAATAGAATTGGATTTATACATTAGTTTAGTATATTTGTATATTAATTGAGTGTAAATACTTACAAGGAGGTACTTTTTTTTCTATGCACAATGTGGCGATTGCAAAGTACAAAGAGATGTGATTTTTATGCCGACTGACTCCACATTTATCGAATGTGACGACAGCATTAATTTTGTACATTTCTATATATTGTAAGATACTTTCCGCAACTGTATCTACTGGCCATTGTACACTTTGATCATCTGATAACTCGCTACTCCTGCACATTTAGTTGTTCAACTATTATTCACAAGATAGATATTTTAATTTTATTATATTTTCATCGTGCATATTTAGTGCTAAATAAAATTGTTGAAATTCAAAAATTAAACAAGTATATTTAGCATTAAATATGCAATTAGATTAAAGACTTTATATTCTTTTGGACAAGATACATAAATAATTTTTAAATGTATGTGTGTTTACAGATGATGCACGAAATGCACTCACATAATAATCGTTACATTAGCCTCTGGGATTCCCAACACCTTTGTACAGTCCCACAGCTCGTCTATCCTTCTTTTGTCTCCACCTGCAAGCACACTGGTAAACATCAATAGACATTTGCTTGACATTTAGTCTGATTATTCCTGTCAAAACCATCGTTTGTGATTTGTGATCCTAGACGACATAGGCCGCCGACGATATGTACCCATGGATAAGCACAACAGGTAGATCTCGCTGGCCTTGGAGCGCGCTAGCCAGTAGACCATCGGTCCGAAGAACATCACCTCGTCGTCCGGATGAGCGGTGACGAGGAGGAGCCTGCCAGGTGGACCAGGTAATTGCCAGGCAGCATGGCCCACTTTCTTCAGAATAGTATAGAGGAAGACACAGACGCAGAGATACGCTAGCAGGGCGATCAGCAGCTGCCACGAGATCTCCCTCATGTAGTACCACCACCAGCAGACCGCCTCGTTGATCTGCAGGCTGAGATACTGCCGGGCGTACTCTAGATCGGCCATCATTCTAGTCGACGATGGTCGACGCGTATTCGCGATTTATCACGGATCCGCCATGTAGCTCGTCCTCTGAGGAGAACTATCACCCGCAAACGAGAACCCGTATTCCCATCGTCGCGGACCGCTCGAGTTTTCAGGTTACGTCGCTCTTGTATATATCTTATATCGAACTACGACCAACTTATCGATAAACTCGTCGATAAATTTATCGACTTCTCCAACCATCTTCGGCTATATTCTATCCATTCATTTATAATTTTTACCGGAACCGTCCCTTGGATCTTGTATGTAAATTGTATGTTATATTTTTAAGAATTTCTAAATATTTATTACTAGAAGGAGAGATATTCGTATAAATATCAATTTTTATTGATCGATATATGTATATCATATATATTTCTACGCCAGTGTATCGAAAATTGCTTTGGTATTGAACGTCGTGATATTATTGAGACAAACTGCCATAGGCTATGTCATTGCGCGAAAAATAGTAAAATAGTTGGAAAATTTTCGGGATGATGAATAATCAGGAAGAGGTAGACCTATATCGGGACACATATGTGAGATATTTAGGTTAGCAACAAGTAGATTAAAGCGACGATTTTATTAAAATTTTCTCTCATGTTTTTCTTATATTTTGTGTTTTAAAGTTCTATAAATTGGATCTTTGTAAGAAAATGTAATGATATAACAATAACTATAGTGAAATTAGATAATATATAAACATTTTAAAAACGCTCTGTTTAAAAACGTTTGTAAACTAACAATTTTTTCTTTTTCTTTAGGTTATGCGAATGAAGTTGGAGAGGCATTTAGAAGTCTAGTACCAAAATCTATTGTTTGGTTTAGTTATGCATTGTCAAGTGGATATGTTCTTGCGGACACAGTGCATAAGGGTGCAAAAGTCTACAAAGTATGATATAGATTTCAAAAGTTTAAATAAATAACAATAATTATGAAAATAATTAATAATTAATTATATTACAGGCAGATGCTACTCCGCAAAGAACTAAGAATGTTCTACTATCCACATCAGATACTTTGATATGGCAGACATTTGCATCCATAATAGTTCCTGGTTTTACCATAAATAGAATTTGTGCAGCAGTTCAGTTTGCGCAAAGAAAAAGTACAAGAACAGCTTTCAAAAAGCCTTGGATTTCAACGCTTATTGGTTTGGTATCCATACCTTTCATAATACATCCCATAGACCACGCGGTGGAAGGAGCAATGGATGTTACATACAGAAAATGGACAGGATACCATCCAAAAGCACCTCTATGTGGAATAAAACACGAGTAATGCAGTGTAGTCAATTAAAGGTATAGTATATTATTAATCTGAGAGAGGTCATGCTTAAAATAATATTTTAATGGATATATTGAGAAATGTTTCATTTTTGACACAAGATAAAAGGCCTTAATAACAATATACAAATGTAATTATAATTTTTTATAATCTTTATTATTGAAGGATGATATATGATAATGATCAAATTTCTGAAAGTTTTACTAAAATTATTGATTAAAATTTTTTATAATGATATATGAAATAAAAGAATTATATAATGTGAAATAAACTTTAGCAAACAAAAAAAAGTGTAAGATTAAATTTAAAAAATTTGAAAAAGTATTATTAACAGAAGCTTCAAAGAAGCTTTGTTAAAAACAAAATCTATTACATCATTCCAGAAAAACATAAGGCTAGTCTGAATTTTCGCGACCTCTTGATATAGATATAGTAAAATGTTACTGCCAAATATATTCTAAGACAGTACAACAATGTTATTAGAATATTTTATTATTAATTGCAAAAATATTAAATATTTTTGTTACGATGCACATATTACACAGCTGTATGTGCATTAAGATTTTCAGCGCGCTGGCTTTCGCGCTACATTTGTTAAGCTGTTAAATAAAATTATTGATTCTACATTCCCTGGATATCCTGGAACTGTTATTTTGACTATTATTTTGACATTTATATGATCATATTTTGTTATATACATATATATTTCATATATTTATTTAACGGAACTATTTAAATTCCATCAATATTTCAATTTTTTTTGTACTAATTTGTCAATATTTTTATCAAAAGGCACACAAATTAATAATATATTTTAATATTTATAACTAATTTAGTAAAAAATATAGAAAGAGCATAATATGCATTAATACGCATTTTGTAAACAATATTAATTCAAAAAGAGATATAAATATAATTTGATGATTTGATATTAAATATATATACAGACATAATATATATTATATATATATATATATATATATATATATGTATATATATATATGTATATATATATATATATGTATATATAATATGTACATATTATATATGTTATATACATATATATATTTAATATCAAATATATTTATATCTTTTTGAATTAATATTTTTTACAAAATGCATATTAATGCATATTATGCTCTTTCTATATTTTTTACTAAATTAGTTATAAATATTAAAATATAATAATTTGCGTGTCTTTTGATAAAAAAATTGACAAATTAGTAAAAAAAAATTGTGATATTGAAGGAATTTGAATAGTTTTGTGAAATAAAAATAATTTCGCAAGTTAGATACGATGAAAGGTTTTACACGGCTTTCAACAGTTAATAACAGCGGGATATAGGTACATTCATGAAAATGTATAATGTAAAAAATGATATCACGTTGTGGCGGCTTTATAATTATACGCAAGTAGTGCTGATTGCGAGATCTTATCTTTTTGTACTTACTATACATTTTCCTTGCTATCGCGACTAAATCTGAAATCCGCATTCATGATAAATGAGATTATAATCGATATATATGTTTAATAATGATTCGAGCAAGTTCCGCATTAAGACATCAATGAGACCGACTAAGTGTTTCATTAAAGTGCAACTCTCGATCAAAGATAACATGAATTTTCCATAAAAAATAAACGATTTAAGAATATATAGAGTTGGCGTGTATACCCATTTTATGAAATTGAAATTCTAATTGAAATTGAATCAAGGATTATCTCTAGAAATTCTTAGATTTCTTTGTATTTTCTTATATTCGTAATATTTTAGAAATATATCTTATATTTGTAATATTTAATATTTTAAAATCTCTTTTACAGAATAGATTTTATTCAAATATTATTATAATATGCTTTAAATATTATAATATGCTTTCGCGAATTTTTTAAAATCTTTGTTTCCTGACAAATAAATTACATTACACTATACGTATATATATATATATATATATAAATTTAACTTAATAATACATTTATTATTAATAGATTAATAAATATTAATAGATATTATTAATAGATTAATAAAATTCTATAAATATATTTTCCCAATCAAAAGTACATAAGAAAATTTAAATAATATTGATTAATTATTTCAGAAAAAGTTATTAAATTATTTGAGGAATAAAATTTATTATTTTGATTAGAAAAATGTATTTATGTACATATATATAGAATTTTATTAATCTATTAATATAATGATATTTATTAATATTTAATAATCTATTAATAATAATGTATTCTTCAATTAAATTTTTATTCTTTAAAGATGTGATATGATTGGATTAAATCTACAATAATATAAGTTATAGCATTAAATCCGCGAGTTGATAATCGCTCATATAATAATAGTAAAGAATAATTTAAAGAATCTGGCATTTTTTTCTAGTACATATGTATATATCTGATTGTATTTCGAGAAATAATACGAAGCGCTTTGCGACGCTTTCGAATATTACCGCACGCGCCAAATTTTTGTGACGTAAGCGCGCTGTTTACATGCGGCGGCCTTCACATTGTCATTCGCGCGGCGAGACTCGTACGGGTAGGTAGTGGCGCGAGGTGCTCTGTGTGTCGCATTATCTCTCGAAATACAATTGCGAATAGCAGAAAATATTGAACGCAATTATATCCTACGAACGATTAATATTTATAAGACCGCGTAATTAACTCCTTGTGATAAACAAATCGTGAAGATAGGCTTTATGGAAGCAGGTATTTCGCGTCATATATTTTATGAATCTTTATCTATTAATGAATGATATTTTTTTTCACGAGATTTGATCGACATTCTATCGCGCGAGCAATTAGCGAAACGATGGTAATATTCTCAAATGTTCGTATCTTCAATTCTGATTCGTATACATTTGTATTATAATACGAGATAATACGATATATACAGAACCGTCTAAAGGCGAATATATATAGTACGTCATTTAAAGTGCGGAAAGTGTACGAAGTGCAGCTGGGGGAGCAACGAGCGTCGCGACGAGCAGAGTAAAGTTAGTCGCGTATTTTCGCGCGTTTTTCTTCCGCCATTAGAGGTTCGCGTTAATTGCCAGGCGTTATACGGTGTCGTAATTTTGTGCGGTCGTAGTTTTTTTTCTTTTTCTCGTTACAAAATGTAATAAAACTCGAGTGACATTGTACCGCGCCGCGCGAAGTACAGCGCGATCGCGGTATTTTGATAATGTACGCGTACGATCGTTATGTTTTCGCGAGTGCGTCGAAGAACAATAAAGCAACAGTTTGCGCCAAACATCTTCGAGTCTCGAGTAAAATTTATTACGTAAGTCTTTCACATTTATAGTAAACATGTTTGACGTCTTTGAATAAGAACGTCGTATATCAAGCATAAATATTACATGCGTAATATATTATTATTATATGGGTAATTACATATGTATGTAAACAGCTATTTTTCTCGATTATTCTCACTGTCCATAATTCAAAGTACATTATCAAAATTCAGTAACTAAAGAAGTGTACTGGAAAAATAATACACATTTATATTGAATTTATATTTTGAAAGATATGGGAAGAGAGAGCAGAAAAAGAGAGAGAAAATATGTCGCGCGCATTCCTGTGATAATAGCGCGATTATCAATGCAGGTGCCTTCGAGTCACAACGTGCGATCGAATTAATTACTCATTCAGTTTTTAATGCGCGCGTTGAATAATTACTAATTAATCCTTTCTGTTATTTTTTCGCATTTTTTTTTCTCCCAAGCTCGCGCGAAATTATGCGGGGCACGCGCCTAAAGAATTTCAAAACGATTATCGGCGATAATATATATATCGGTCTGTAATCGTATAATTCTAACTACGCGATTACGGGCGCCGCTCGGCCGTAAATGAGGTAGCCAGTTCTAGCCGTAAAGTTTTAACCGCGCTAATAACGCAGCCCTTACTATAAATACCCGCGCCGCGCGCGACTAAACTATAATACCCTCCGGGCGTGCAATTGCAATGAAGTCGTTCGTCCGTTCTCGCGAACACGGCGATCGTAAATATCGTCGAATAGACGGAAGCCCGCGATAATCCCCGCAATAAATAATCAGTTATGGTCGTGTCTAGAAGCGACCACGGTCACGTTTTCGAAAATGTATTCGTTGTACTCTTCCATCGTCTTTCTTTCTTTCGAGAGAATATTGATTGTCCGCCTATTAAATTGTATTAATCCCTTGTCTCTTTATGTTGACATGATAGAAAAATTGCATAAGAATCTTCATGTGCAGTACAAAAAAAAAAAAAAAAAAAAAACATTGCAGAGACGTTTCATCACAAATTGCAAATAAATACATTGCGTTGTTGTTGCATTAGTATATAATATTTAATATTTTTACATTTATTTTTGAAACGTTACTGCAATATTACTGAATCTGCTCTATATAAATTTCGTAATTTTCGGAAAATTATTTAATAAAGCTTTGGACAGTGAGTTTTTAATTATGATATGATCTCTAATCACAATCATTTGCTGTTACTATATGAAATTAAATCGATTATAACATTAAGATTTCTGAAATCTGTTAGATCTTGTCTCACAAGCGTGATACACTTATCATAAATATATTTTTGATATTTACATATTTTTGATTTTGATCGACATTATAACTACACAGAGAGAATTTTCTCTTAGAATTTACCATGAAAATCATAGTAATCGTGGAAGAATTTTATGAGAATTTCTTTGATTAATATTTATCACAATAAAAATAATAATATCTATCACAATAAAATATAAAACATGTTTGATTAATTTTACTATGCAGTTTAGTAAAATTAATCAAACATGTTTTATATTTTATCGTGATAGATATTATTATTTTTAACTAAATGTGATTCTTAAATTCGGCCAATAGAGCCAAGCACGAAAATCAAATTTTTAATTTCTCGGACCTGTATCTCTTGGTTTGAGATTACTAAAATATTTCTTAATTTATATTATTATTTTTATTGTGATAAATATTAATCAGAGAAATTCTCATAAAATTCTTTCCATACCGCATATTGTCCCACGATTACCATGATTTTCAAGGTAAATTCCAAGAGAAAATTCTCTCAGTGTAGTTTCCGGTCGAACAAAAATGACAATATGATAATTAATGATGATATTTGCTCTCTGTTACGAATTGACACCAATTAAACAATTGGTGAGCGATTTTTTTTACGGCCGCCTATATATACATAATAATCTGAATTAACTTCTCGATAGTCTGTCGACCCTCGTAATAAGCTTAACCGAATGCAACAATATAATTTATAGAAGTCACTTCTTTACGACTAATTATGATAAACTATGATCGTACGAAAGAGCCCATTAAATCGCGCTGATCCTCATTAAGAGGAGACGAAACGCGCAAGGGAAGCGAAGACTATATCCACCGACTTATCTCCGATTCACATGAAATATTTTCAGGATATACTGCTTTATATTACGAATATATCTCGTGATGCCTTACTTAACATTTATGATCTGACTTTTAAATCTTGCTAAAAATTTCTTTCTTCTTTTATGATTAAATTGTTTAGCCTCGAAATTAATAGAATAGAAAATAAATATAGCACTCAGTCTTAATTACAATAACATTAAACAAAATAAAGTTGTAAAATAAAAAACAATAGTTTTGTCAAAATTTTAATATTTATTTTATGTTTATTTTAAGAATTTTCAATATTGACAACTATTGTTTTTTATTTCACAACTCTATTTTGTTTAATTATTATTGCAATTAAGAATGGGTGCTATATTTATTTCCTATTCTACTAATTATTCTATTAATTATTGTAATTGCTTTATACTTTTGATCAAGACTGTATATAATAATGAATAAAAATTTTGATAATTAAACTTTGTAAATAGAACAAAAATCAAATTTTTATTTGAAAGGAAAATAAAACAAATATACAGGTTGTAATCTACTTAACAAAGTATGGTATTTAAAATTTTATTGAATAATTGATTAATAAATTTAACAATTTTGGGGAAAATAAATACTTTCACTCACAGTTTGACTATCGATTCCGTGATTCGTCCCGTGAAAGGAGGCTGTCGCAGCAACAGCATTCGGCCACTCGGTTAATAGCACGTGGAGTCCTTTAATCGATAGAAAGGAGCGCGTGTCAGTTACGTATTCGTACTCTGCGATAACGCTTTCAGGAGCCCAAACATTTCTGCACGTTTGTATTGATGCGTATAGCAAGAGAAACAGAAAGAAAAAGGCAGAGGAACGTCGAATATAAATAATATGATAAAAGATAAAAAATAATAGGAGACATTTTAATTTTTATAGAAGATAAAATTTAGAAGAAGATGGAATAGGTAAATGGAAGAAAAAAATATATATGAAGAAAATGCGATTATTGGAGGAAATAAAGGATGACACAATGACGGATGAAAGAAGAAAAAACCAGAGAAGAGAAGAAAATATTTGAAGGAAGATGAAAAGAAAAGGAAAATAAATAATAAACCTAAACACAAGAGGCAAGCTAGAAAAGGAAGAGAAGATGACGATGAAAGAATCAGATAATATGTGTGATATGAAAGATAAAATCGATAGAATAGGATGAAGAAGTAATTCTTTTATCATTCTTTCTTCTTCTTTTTCCACAGAATAATAAAAGAAAAGAACGAAATAATAAAGAAGAGGACAAAAATAAACTATAAAACGAAGATGAAAGGACGAGAAACGTAGGAAAACGAATAAACACACATGATATAATATAATTAAAGAAGATGAAAGTTTACTAGAAAGAGATGAAGAAATATTAATGGAATTGATGTAGAAGATGGAAGGAAGATAATAAAGGTGATGAAATCGAGTTATCGACAACGACAAGAAAACGAAGAAAAATATACGCATTTCTCATAAATGAAGAACGACATCGTTGCGTTAGCAAGAGATAAACAGGATACCTAAAAAGCGACATAGGCCGATAGAGTGGATACAGAAAATGTAAGAAAAAGGAAATCACCAGCGACGATAGGAGAAGAGAATTAGTAGATACGTGCAGGCGCGCGCGAAGGGACGATATCGAGTCTGATGGAGCAAGACAATAAATGGTACCTATATAGATGAAGACAGAGAAGTACGTAGATGCAGAAGAGCTGATAGAACAGCAAGGTGGAAACAGCACGGCGCCGCGATAGGTGGTGAGCGAGGAAGAGAAGAAGGGGTGAAACACACTTAGTGGGCGCAAAAGGTAAAGATTCCCTGAAACCTGTGGCATTTCGCGAGGTAGTCGTCTCTCTCGTCTCCCGCGACGCCGTGGGATCGATAGCGTGTCAGATGAAGAGAAGCAGGCGGCTGCGGTGGTGGCGTCGGCGGCGACGGCGGCGGTTGTGGCGGAGGCGGCAGTGGCGGCGGCACCACCAGCCTATTTCCAGCAACAACAGCAGCAGCAGCAGCAGCCAGCCAGCCAGCCAGCCAGCCAGCGGCAGTAACGGCGGCAGAAGCAGCAGTAGCAACGATAGAAGCGCCTCTCCACAAGCAAACGTTATTCCGCAGCCATTCCACGGCCATATCTGGCGGCGCCCTGGCTTGGCTACGCCTGTTTTTAGCCTCATCGACCAATCCGATCTCGGCGTACTGTGTATACCTCGTATGGTCGTGTCCAATGGGCGTAGCTGGTTCTCGTCGGCTTGCGCGAGTCCTGGACCAAACTTCGAAAGAGAAGGGGACCCTTGCTGATGCCGCAGGTGCAGCCAGTTGGCTGACGAACTCGAGGCGAGTGTGCTCGCATCATCGTCGTGTTCGCTTCACCGCTGCCGTGACGTGACGTATCGCGCCGTGCACCGGCATCTCTGGTCCCCACTCGAGACAGAGAGAAAGAGAGAGAGAACGTCATTGGCCAGCGGTTCGCGTGCCGTTCAGAAGTTGCCACGACAAACATCCGAGATCACGCCGGGAGTACACGAAACTAACGCGTAGGCACGACATCGCTGTTCTCTCATTTTCAGAATCAACCCGCCGGCGTGATAGACGAGATTTATCGTGAAGTCAAGTAAAAGAAAAGAGCTTCTCGTGCGAATCAAGTTCGGAGACATTTTTTTTTTTTATACTGAAATATCTTGAAGAAAGAAGCAATCCTGAAGAGAACGTTGGACCTTTCGTCGCGTAGCCGCGTTCGAGACTATCGTTCGCGGTGACAGCGTCATGATCGTGTGTAAGATGCACGCACGTTGGGCAAGATTGTGAACGAACGAGTGTTGTATTTGGTGCTTCAGAAGAGAGAGACGTCGAAGATAGACCCGCGAAGGTAAACAGATCGCAATGAGGACGATAAGACGCTCTCAGGACGACAGTTGAGAGAAGACGCGCGTTCTTCGAGGGTGCAGCCTCGTCTTTAGTGACGACAGGAGATTGCTCAAGAGGTTCAGGAGTTGTGCCGCGTCGAAGGGTGCAGAAAGCGCGAGGCAAACACGGCGGGAATTTTGCAGTGAGTGCCGAAGAAAGTTAAAGGAAACGCTGGCATTACTAGTATTGGGGGGGAAAGTGTGAGAAGTGCGATTTAACGGTCGTTGGGATAACAACGCAGTAAAAGTGGGTGCACTGGGGCCCTCGGGACCGTTCGGCCGATACGGGCCCGTTGAAGGTGGGCCTGGTGGTGGTCCCGGGCCCGGCGAGGGAGTGGGGGCAGGGGTGGCCGCAGTCGCGGCTGGGGAGGTGGAGGGTTACGGGGGCGCCGGGGGCGGGGGAGGGGGCCCCGGGGGGGTTAGTACCCCCCGAATAAGGGTCACGGCCCTCGGCGGGCGTTGTTGCGCACCCCTGCCCGTCACCCAGGCTTGTAACATAGGTAAGAAGCATGCGAACATCGTTTACATTGTGCTATATCTCTTTGGGCCTTAATTTCTCCTATACGCGATATTCTTGTATATTTAACATGCATATTGTTTCTATTTAGAAGATTAATCGGAGTTTGATTTAAAAGTCAGATCATTGTTAATGTGTAAGTTGTTACTTCTTCATAGTTATTGATAGAATACTATTGAAATGCGCTGCGTCGCGCGCGCTTAAATATTATACAAATTTCGTATAGATTCTAGTGCTATCAATATCCAAGTATTCACGTATAAATATATTAAATGATATGAGAATTATAAGATGAGATTTGATAGGATTATTGAAAATTAAATACTTTACGATATGCACACACACGTACATACACATTTGTTAATATTAAGCGGTAAAAATCGCGAGTATTACTCGAATATTTTAATATTTAAAATTGCCGGGATAAACACATACGTACATATTTGGATGTATTATTATATATTTTTCACTAAAAATAGCATTTTCGAATTAATTAGCACGAATATAATGAAACATTTTTTATTGCAGATGGTTCATATTTTAAATATTGATAATGCTAATCGAATTTAATAAATAATTGATTTTTAATATTAATCGTTAACATGTCGGCAATATATATGATTTCCAAAATATGATAAGAGTCTGAAAAAGTCGATGATTGTATATATATCTTTTGAAGATTTATATTAAACATTTTAAAAGAATCCTCTTCCAACACACATAAACTAAACAAAGCAGATACTTTTTTTAAATATAATAAAGTTGAAAAAGAAAAATAATTGCATATTTAATTTATCTGTTAAATCTCTCTCTCACACATACGTACACAAATTCTGCAAAAAATTTTTTGTGTAGTTAAAAAAAATTAGTATATAAAGCAAAACTCACCATAATACTTTAAATTGATATTCCATTGTAATTAAATTCATATTCCATCGTATTTTCGGTACTTTGCGCAGCATGTGCAATTTTTAACACATACGAGAAAATACATCTTGTATAAAATAAATAAATTCTGAAGTAATGATCACGTGTAACATTGAATGGAATGTCATATCTAATGCACAGAGAACTGTGTAGAGTACACGCGACGTAGAAGACAGGATCCAATTTAAATCAACTTTGATCAACTAAAGTGACATGTAACATCTGGATTGATGATCTGTTCTTATTTCATTTTTTTCTAAAAACATTAAAAGAATAATATTTTTTATTTCTTATTTCCTAATAATATATAATTTTACGTATATCGATTATATTTTCCACTTATATTATTGCATTTTTAGATAGTATTGAATTTAAAAAATTCGCATAACTCGAATAAAAAATTTAGAAATTTAATTTTAATTTTAATGATTAGTAATATAATATCAAGCTCAACCACATTCCTTTCTAGACAGTGTTCTATTAAGTATTATCTTTCGCGTAAACGTCGCTGATGAGATTCTTCACGCGAGTTCTTGGTATAAGATGCGTTGTTATAAAGTACCTGTTGCTGTATGCGAAACTTTTGCGCACGATTTTTCCGCTCATTTTCGCGCAATGTCGCATTCACGAAAATCACCGTGCCATTTCGGTCAATCTCGACACGATGGGCGTGAATCTCTCTTTCTCACTTTCTCTCTCTGTCTCTGTGAGAGACGTCACGCGTGAGAAGTTGCACGCACGAGCAGATCACGAGTCAATGAACCGCTCAATAGAGAATGCAATCCTGCGACGTTATGCATGCAAATCTATGCTGCATGATCGAAGGAGCGACGCATTTTTTCCCGCTCATTACGTCGCAATTGCGCGAATAGAAATAATGGGGAGAAATATCTTTAAACGTTTACGTCGCGATAGGCGTGTGCAAAAGTTATTCGTAAGATGTTGGGAAGGCTGGAAAGTTTTTGAAGTATGTTAATGTATTTAAATCCTACTTTGAAGTTTCATATGCGCGAAAGCGAAAAGTATAGTTTTGATATCTTGTGTGCAAAGTAATTTATATTTTTAGAAAAAGATGCTCGGGATTACACGAAAGATAGAAAAACTAGTAGTAAAAGTGAGTATGATCGGACATAATTAGAAACTGTACGTAAACGACAGAAACACACGCTTGTTACAGAAAATGTATTTGATTAATTGTTTTTGTTATGAGATTTCATAATTATATAAATAATATTCTTAATTTATAGCAATATTTCATAATTATAATAATACTAAAATATGAATAGGAAATATTGTGAATAATTATTTAGTTTTAACTTAGATTTATCAATTCTTCTTCTTTTTCTTCGATTATTTATGCAAAAATATTCTGTTTATATAATATCTATCTTTTTTAGAAATTTGAATAATTTTTATAAGAAATATCTTTAAACATGAAGTATTGAAAAGATCAGCCTAATCTACCAATATAAGCAATTTTATTAATTGATCCATAATTGTAATCAAACATATCGAGGAAAGATAATATAAAATTCTCTTATATTTTTCTACGTCTTCAAATATTTTGTTTTCTCTATGCTCTGTCGAATAATGGTTACAAATTCTTAATCCTTATTTTATTGCTTCAATTTATCTTCTATTAAAAAGTAACGATTTATTCAGTTTAGGACAGTTTATCGAAAATGCATCGAAAATTCTTTATACAGTTTTTTCTTCTATGAAAGAATCCTGAAAAGATCGCGCATAATATTATTAATTTTATAAGTAATTAAACGAAATTCTCTAATGATAATTTTTAAAGTTTTGTTGTTTTAGATTTTATTAGAAATAGTCAATTTCTTTTTTTATTTACTAATTGTAAGAGAAGACCGATCGATTCTTTTGATTTATAAAAGTCGGCAAATCGATTCGCCGCCGGCGCATGATTCTTGCGCATCACAAAAAGTAGTAATTTTGTTACGGGATAGTTTACCGAATCTAGATGCAGCTTACGTAGGCGATCTTAGACTGATTAAGGTAATTCGTTGAAAATCGTTCTCCTACTTCATTCCCTCCAAGTCGCGTTGCGGGGATAAGAACGCGCATGTCGGAATATGCGAGAGAGTGAAGTTGAGTTTATATATGTATATGTGTGTATATATACACACACACAACATACATATATTATATATTATATATATGTATACACACATGCATACGCACATACATATGCATGCACATATAATACATATACATATACCTCCTCCCTTTTTTCAACATATACATATGTATGTGTATATACATATATGTATATATGGAAATAAATATAGACTCATACCATTGTCAAACGATTGTGTTAGAAATTATACTCGTGGAACGACTTCAATCTGTTTTAGCTTTACAATTAGTCGGATCTAGTAAGATAGTACAAAATTACATTATTCGCCGACGTCAGGGGATTTAATTCGATTTCGGTAAATTACAACTGTTTTGAAATTGTAATTTAAGTGTGCGTGAGTTACAGCAGAAAAAAAGGTTTTATAGACAGTATTTAAAAACAAATTTTATTGATTTGTTCTTCCTATGCGACATTTATTAATGTTAGATTGTTGATTGATTGGCATCGAGTTTCATTACTTCATATCTAAAGATAGATCTTCAGATCTGATACATTTGTATAAAAAGAAATATATATATATATATATATATATATATATATATAATTTAAAAAATGATTATTTTATGAAATAAAATTTTAATAATGATTATTTATTAGAAGATTTGTCAATATAATGTTTATTGATATTATATTGACAAATCATCTAATAAATAATCATTATTAAAATTTTATTTTATAAAATAATTATTTAAATTATTATTAAAAATTTCATTGAAAACACCATGTTATTTTATGCTGTCATTATTTTTGGCTTGTATGATAGAGACATTTCGATGTCTCGTCCGTCGGAACAAAACAGATCCGGCATGACGCGAGCAATGACGTTCAACCGGAAAAAAATCGGATTAAGCAATCCGATGTTACTGGATTAACAGGGTTTTCGTCTCACGTCCAACTAATCCTAATCTCGTTTATGCGATTTAGTTAACTAGGTCTTTCTACGATTTCTTGTCTGTCACTTTTTTCCAGTTAAGAAAACTATATAAAATAGAAACAGTTTTCTAGTTGAGATAAGAAACTGGCATTTTAATATTTAGAGAATGAGGAAATATGTTTACAATGCTGGAAATAAATCTTATAAATTTTGTTTTTCGTTGGATACTCGATAATGATGTAAAAATAATAAAATGTCGTGATTATTAAAATGAGATTTTTCTTGTTTTAAGATGACACACACACACACACACACACACAAATATATACATATGTATACATATAAATTTTAAAATTAATAATATATCAATTCTGGAATTATAGATCGAAGGAAAATTATCAACGATTTATTTAAATATTTTTTAATATTTCTGTTGAAAGGAGATATAGTTGCTGAAATAGTCTATTTTAATCGGCGTTGATCAATACATATGTAAAGACTGTATATTCGCTTTACATTCGTTATTCGAGCATTCAAGTCGTTACATGATAGTATCGCTGGAATTTCATATGGTAACACTTATACGCGAAATTAGTTTCTAAATGTGACTTAATTTATGTTATTGATTTCGAGATAATAATTTGCTGCTTACAAGCACCGTTAATACCGTTAAAACCTTTTTATAAAAATAGTCTTAAATGATTATAATTGTTATGATTTATAAAATCAATCTTAATTTTTTACTAAATATATCTTAACTTGAAAACTTGTTTAATTATTATACTAAAACTTTTTGTACAATTATTACGCGAGATTTTTAGTTAAATTTATTATTGTTTAATTTTTTCATATGGCGTATACGTGTATGCGCGCGTATCCATTAATAATATAATTTTTAAATTAATGCAAGAGCAGCTGGAAAATGTAAGTCAATAGACGAAACTGAAAAAAGTTTATAATTACATAAAATTAATTTAATATCAATTATAAATTTGCAAAAATTCCAAATATTTTAATTGGAGATAGTTCTGCACACATAGACTATCAATAATTTCGTTTTATTAGCTTTGTCTTTTAATCCCTGTTAGAATTAATAATTATCATTTTTTGGATGATATAGAATAACTTGAAAATAAATTTCAAGAGTGATAATTATGTGTATGAAAAGAATCTACCATTAAAATCTAAATGAATATAATTTCTTTTCGGGGATATCAAGATTTATATCATTTCAAGTGACTTGTTTTTGTTGTATCAACAGTTAACGGTTAACTTCAGCATTTTAGCATAGGACAGAGGGAGAGGCTAGTCGATACGCGGAATAGTTTAGAATTTCAAAGGTAACTTGCAAACGATCGCGGGTTACATCGATGCCGTGCTGCTACCCTCGCCTTTCTCGCCCTTCCGCGAGAGGGATGAGATGCGCAAGGTCAGATCTTAAGGGTGGGAGGAGGGTTGCTAGGTTGACAACCCTGCCAGCTAGGCAGAAGGACTCCGCCCATTGGCGGAAACCGCGGAAGAAAAAAAAAGTAAGAGGAGGGTGAAGTCTGTGGGTCTCAATGATGGCGATAAAAACGGCAAGAGGACGAACGGAGGGAAGAAAAAGGAAAAGGGATAATGGAAGAGTGAGAGAGAGAGAGAGAAAGAGAAAAAGAGAGGAAAATGTAGAGTCTGATAGAAGAAGCAAACCGCGAAAGAACAATCTCGTTCGCGAATGTTAATTAATGACGAATTGTAATTATTCGCCGTAGGCTCGGTTGCGAAAGGTAGGCGAAAAAACGGCTACGAAATTAGACAGGTGAAAGATTGCGTAACTATAAACGCCGAAATGCGCGATCGTTAAATTCGTCGATGCAATTTTTTGTGTTTAAGCGCCGCGGGATTTATAGCCACGGTATACCGTTGCGACGCTTGAAGTTCTTTCCTTTGTTTCGAATTAAAGGGAATGTCGTTCGTTAAGCGATCGCGACATTGTGCAGACGATAAATTTTTGACTATTATAATGCAAACATTTTAATTACAATATTTTACATTGTTTAAATTATCGTGTTTAAATTACTGAGCGAGTCGGGTCGTAATTGAAACTCCAATTAGCGCTCAATAATTTTTTCATGTGTTTAATCGTTACCATTATATAAGCGGTATAATGAATAGTACATGTGGAAGTGCAAACAATACAGAAAATATGCCTTTCGCCGTAGTCTTGATAAATTTAAAGATTTATTTGAACAAAATTTTCATTGATAACTATCACTGGTTATCGATGTTTAAATTTCAATAAATATCGATTTAATTATAAAAACGAAAAATATATTTTATGAAGTAATTAATCTTTCTCAATATACACACACATAAACTCTAAAACTATATAATATATTGACAGAAAGTTAAGATTTGATAGTGTCACCTAATATATACATTTTAAATATTTATGTATAATGCATATAATTTTATTTATATTACAAAGTTATATAAATATAAATAAAATATAAATATAAATAAAATACAACTTGGCTTTTAGAAAAATCTAAATTAAAGTGAACAGGCCAATGCAAGGCTGGTTAGCACAAATATCTGCGATGCTAAAGGTTGGAAGTTACTGATACAAAAATTATACTTGTAATTGCTTAGAAAGTTTATGACCTGTTTAATTTATGTTCAGTCAATATTTGTATAATTTTGTTTGAAAAGAATTGAATAAGAATTGAAACGTTCCTCTATTTGCAGCATTGTGTTATCATATTCTTGCATGAACATTTTTATTACCTGATTTGA
This sequence comes from Prenolepis imparis, assembly GCF_030444845.1. NCBI lineage: Eukaryota > Metazoa > Arthropoda > Insecta > Hymenoptera > Formicidae > Prenolepis > Prenolepis imparis. Next base: position 6,543,193 of record NW_028141167.1, read on the forward strand.
TCTGATATATATTTTTTTTAAATTATAAGTTTACAACTTTATAACTTAAATTTTGAGTAAAAAATCAAGTTTTTAATCAATTTTTGACACCAAAAAGAAATACATACAATTAACGTAATTTGTGAAATGTATCATATCGTTATATATTTTCTTCAAGATATTTTTTACTTTAAAATATATAGAGAATGAAATCTCTCTCAAAGAAACACGCGACCCTTTCGATATTAATCTTATTATCATAAAAACATAATTTTTGTCGCGAAACAGATTAGTTGCTACTTTATGATTAGTACTTATGTGATTAATACAGCGATTATGTCGCATTGTTATATTTTTATACCGTTTGATTGTGTCAACTAGATCGTACAGCGATTTAACTGTTGATATATATAAAAAACCAGCACAATGCACGCCTCATTATGCACGCGCGCTTTTATAATGAAAGCGTTTAATTTTCTTTTTAAATAAAACATGCGATACGCACGAAAGGCTTCCGAATATTTCAATGTGCTCGCAATACATTGAATAAGCCATTTTTTAATATTTTTTTTAAAGTAAATCATTGCCAGGTTTACTTTGCGCCTGCATGTGATTTTAATTCGATTCATTGCGGATAATTTTGTACATAATTCCGATTGAGTTTCCACTGTTACAATTACTCGACGCGTGTTTCGAATGATTCGCGGAATTAATATTTACATTTACAAATAAATATGTCGCGGTGAAAAAGGATTTAATGTGAGCATTATATATATATTTATCTTTTAACATTTTTTGTTTCCCAGCTTTAGAAAACAACGAATTAAATTATCCAAAAAAAGAAAATATTGACGAATATAAATTAAAATATATATTCACTGTTTTGAATCGCGTGATACATTTGCGATTACGTTAAATTGTGTAAAGGCGGTGTTATGTTGTGGCGACACATAGCGCACATTTACAGCGAAATGTTCAATGTTGCATGTAGAACTAATATTAATTCAAGCTTTGCTCGGAACTAATGACGTAACGTTTATATCCGCTGTCCACATTAATAACTATGCGTTAATATTTCATTAAATTTCAGTTGAAATTTTCGAGTTGAATATATCAGATCGAATCGTTTGACGAAGTGTAAAGATTTACGTGTTTCTCATCTTTGAAAAAGAGAAGAAAACGTTTAAAAAAAAAATAGGATATTGAGCGCAAGCTTGTATAGCAAAACTAAATGTTATGTTATAAGATCGGAAGGCCCAAAATGACGGAGATGCGTAATGTGCTCCCTTTTAATTTCAACAGGGAGACGCGGTCTGGCGATGCTCCTGTCATGTGCAGGATGCGATAAACCGATAATGGATCAGTACCTGCTGAACGTTTTGGATCGTGCATGGCACGTCGAGTGCGTACGCTGTTTCGACTGCAGAGCTGCGCTACAGGACAAGTGCTTCTCCAGGGAGGCGAAGCTCTTCTGCAGGAACGACTTCTTCAGGTACGTGTCATCCATATATGTACGCTTTCAATTCTAATATAGAAAGATTTTTCTAACTTGTTTTGCCATAAAATATCCAGTTAATCAGTCTAATAAGGTGAAATTGTACAATAATTGGTATTGCAAGAAATATAAATTTTAACAGGAAAAATAAATAGTAATTATTGTCTGGAAATTAAATCTTTTAATAAAATTGTTTACTGATACATAATGAGAACACTTATGTATTTTCTGATACAGATAAATGAGAAATGACATTGCGAGTAAAGACTGATCGACGATTAACATAATTATTATATTTATTATAGAATTATCTTTCTACTTAGGAAATGAATTCTTAATTATATTTAATTCTCAAATGTGTTTTTTGCAAAGCTTCTCTATAACTAATACTCTTTTCTTAACATAATCTTATAAATTGTTTGCGACAGTTATACATTAAACGATTGTATTGATTAATTATTATTGCAAATAACACAAATTATTATCATATTGAGCGGTATTACTATATATACTATATACCGCACATATAATTGGAGTTCATATTCTAGTATCTCTCATAATCTGCATGCATATGTATGCATCGATGAATATGGATGCGTCAACTGTATGACTATCGTATTTTCTCATTGTTATGACCAGGAATATATCTTAAAAAGCCGATATGCTGTTTGTATTATATGATATATTTATGTGGTATTATATACATATATATATATATACATATATGATATATAATCACATAAAAATATACTACGAAGCTCTCAGAAAAAATATGCGTTTTCCGTTCCAAACTTCTGCGAAAGTTTGCTCGATCGAGCGACGTTGCAACTTCCTTACCTCTTCGCGAAGTATCTCTCCGAATATTTTACTGTCATCCCGTTTACGATTTATCGGTGATGAATTACGTAGGAACGAGCCGGTGTTTTTGTATGAATACGTGACGGATTGACGCGATTCTAGAAAAAGATTAAATCTCGCGATTGATGGAATGTTATAAGTCTCCACATTTTCTCGCTGAACGAGACAGGCATTGTTTCACTCGATTTAATTTAAAAAATCAGTTGCTCAATAATAATTGTGTCACGCACGATTGTAGCGAACGCCAAAAACTTGTAAACTTGCAAAGCGCATATTCATGCATTTTAGGAAAACATGAGTGCAAATATGTAGTAAATTTTAAACACGGTTGTTTGAGACGTGAGACCGAGAAATTATTCAAAACACGGTCACTGTATTTTTGTCCTAATTTAGAAATCAAATCAGATTTCGAAGGTTGTTTCTTGAAGTTTTTCCTCATTATTATTGGAAGAGGAAAAGTATAGTTCATCCTAGTGATTTGAATTAATGATCGTCGCGCATAGAAGCGATTTAAACAACTCACAAGGACGGTGATTAATTGAAACATTCGTAGAATAAATTACTTTTGATGACATTTTCGGCTACTTATTTTTATGCATATCTATATCGCGCTATAAAATTAGCACGAAGGAGTAATCATTTAGTATATCATTACCGCAATTTCGTATCAAAATTATTACTATTGGCGAATCTTTTCGAGCATATTTAAATATTCGTAATAAGAATGTGACAAAACTGTAAAACAGACATTATCACAAATTATTATTATCTACTATTATTATTATCTCCCCATTTTCGATTATTGATTATTGCGATTATTATGAATTATTAGAGTCAATATTATTAACATTTTTTTATTATTGCTATTATTATGAATGGCATAATTTATATAAAAAATTAATTTTGTCAAACTAATTAAAAATACTATACATAAATCATAGTACATACTATTAATCACATTTAAATACTTGTAATACTTTTCTTAGGCAATTTAAAATTCCAAAAATTGATCTTTATTATCCGTGACACGATGTCGCCATAGATCTGTCGCGTTTTACAGTTCTTGTCGTTCCACGTAGGTGGTGAACTATAATATCAGCATATCGATTAGTCAAGACGAAAAATGGCGAGTTTGCCACAACACTGTGGCGAATTCAATTTCGCGGCGGCATTTTTCTGCGGAAGCCGGGCGCGTACATCGTTTGCAAACAAAATCGCCGTGTTCTCAGGCGGCTCCAAGGAGAGGTTACTCGCTTCTTTCGTTACTTCTGGAAGTGATGAACGATCGCCTTTGTAACCGGAGGAACCGTGGCGGAGCGAAATGACGCGGGGACAGGAGAGAGAGGGAGCGCCTTTGATAGGAATGGACTAACATACGAATGTATAACGAACGCGTGTTGTATATTTTACGAGGCAACTACTTTGCATCTCGACGCGATGAAAAATTCATTAGTCCTCAATGCTGGTTGACGTTGCAGTGAAAAAAAGTGTCGCGGTGTTATAATATATATTAGCGATTCGCATCTTTTCGCTAATTCATTCGCTTAATCATTAATTGGCACGATCATCCACCATTACGAAGTTCAATTTGCAAATTAGAATTGGATAATCGAATAGCGGTGGTGTGTATATTAGTATATATTTAGAATTAAATTATATGATGTAATGACGATTTAGAGCACTATTAAATCAATAGACGCAATATTTAATTAAAATAAGGGCAGATATTCGTTCCACGAATAATATATAGCATGCGAAAATGTCATTTAATCGAGATCTTGGTCAATTAAATTTCCCTTCTCTCTCTCTCTCTCCGTCTCTACCACACACGAGATTCTGATATAATATTCAACCGGTTGTATCATCGGGTTTATTTAATGAAGACTGTCTCACAGCGTAAAAGCGGGGCGTCCAAGGACGGTATACGTTGACGAAGCTCGGAAAAATATGTTGGGTGCTACGCTGGCCGAAACCGCGTTCGAATCCCTATAACACCTCCGGGAGGTCTTCGTCTCGGCATAGCGAACGGTTATACGTGCGGTTATGGTAACCGGTCTCTAAGAGTCGCAGCAAGGTCCTTAAAGGTCGATAATGGCCCGTGGCGCGACCGTCGACGGGCCCTTCGGGCCCGATCAAAAGGACCGATGTCCCCGTTTCGACGCCGCGCGCCGGGCCATCGACCGCGGCGAAAATTATTGCCTTAAAATACGGTTCACCGGTATTCCCGTTCACGGCCGAAATGATGATGAAAACATTAACGCGGCGAGCTCTCGCGCTGTGTCACCGGTGCGGTCGCAATAATCCGGGGACGGAGATGATGCGAGAGTGTGTTGTCGCTCGGTGATGGTGACGGTTCACCGATTTCTTCGCGCGGACAGCTACCGAAAATTAATGAATGAATAATTCAATAGTCGACGACAAGATTGCGCAAGCCGGCGGCGGTTCCACCGCCGTTATCGATTCGTAGTACTTGTGGAACGCACTCGCGGAAAGTCTCAGCAGAGTCGACTGTGTTTATGAGAAAGCGCTAAATTACGCTCTCTAGTCGTGTTCTCTAGGTTTTTCATATAACAGATTTATCGCTGTACTTCGTTAACGGTGTCCTTTTTAGTTGTTTAACCGTATTGGTGCAAAGTTACAAAGCTGCGAAGTCTCCCCCGATGTGTGCGAATTATTATATAATTTATTTGAGAAGATAATATACATTCCCCTCTCAGATTTTATCGCTATGCTTCGTTATATAATCTTATTTCTTAATTCTTCAATTCTTTTTTTAAGCAAAACGGCGACTGATATTATGTCAGTGTGTTTAAATAATAATATCGATGATATTTTATTTTTTAACAGCTCGATTTTTTCCTTTCTGATTATTTTCTAATTATAATAATAAATCTTTTAGCATTTAAAGCATTTAGTCAGACAAATTAACTTTTGTTTAAGAATTAAAATATGGACAATTATTTTAATTTCTCTTTAAATTTTTTAATTACTTATTTTTCGAATGCTGCGTTTAAATTTATCCGCTTTATCGTTTCAACTAGCGAACTCTTGACGCGAAAATTATTGATCTGATTTAGATGGTATCGAGGGAATTCGGATTTTTATGTTACGACAAAAATGAATAGAGAGAATCGCGAACTTCTCGCTGATAATTCATCGATAAGCTAACGATGTACGGCACCAATACTAGCATATTGCCGATGCCGATGAGTGTCTCGACCGTTACATGGATCGATACATACAATGTTAACGTGATGCGCGACGCAGTTAATATATTTTTTTTCTCCCTTAACGAAGCAATGCGTGCGCGTCGATTGAATGAAAGATCGACTCGTGGGTCCAGTTTGCCTCGGAGACGCGAATGTTACTTTATGTAACGGCGTTGGTAACCGATGGAAATATTGCGCAGGCGGGATTAGTGTTTTACGAGAGTGCTAAATAACACTCAGTGGGATGCAACTTACAGCACTTGCGAATCTTTTTCTTTTCGCTGGCCGCGGTACGAATTGTCGCAATTTCGCAATGCTGTCTAGTAGAGTGCAATGGATGCAACAGATGTAGAGAATAACATGTAAAGTTTCAACGATGAGTGTGACTTTTTTCGCGGTGAAAAAATTTATTAAAAATAAAATTTTTATTAATTATTCCGCAATTTTTAATTGTCAATATTTAATTTGATCAGAAATCCGACCAGAAACTACTTGGTTTAAGCCTCAATCTTTTATAAGAAACTATTTTGTATATCGATATTAATTTTTATAAAAATTGCTGGTAACTATTCTAAATAAAAGAATGGGATATCAGTTTCCTTAATTTATTTCATCTTTCATTTAATAGAATAGAGAGATTCCTTGTTTTGAAATAATTTCTATATATTTCTCACTTCTGTTAGTATAAAAAATCGTGATCGATATATCGAGCTTTTTTCGGATAATTGAAGGATCATATAATCGGGCGAGATTTTTTTTTCGGGGCAAAGGGCGCCGACGCGGCAGGGCCCATTGTCCTTCCGCTCGATTCTCGGCTCCGTAGGAAAGTGGACCCATCGAAACTCAAACGTGGAAACATTATAAATGCGGCGTGACGCCTGTTACGAGTCGTAGGAGAAGTTTGTTGGGCGTGACGGAGCCGGCGCGATCGCAGAGTGGACGAACATCGTGAACAGGAGGGTGAGAGGGAAGGGAAGGTGGAAGGGAAGGTGCAGCTCTTTCTCGGGTCCCGTTTCCCTTCCAGGAAGGCCCGGCATCGCGATGCGTACACGCATTTATGTATGCGCTCGTTTTTTGCCAACTACCAACTCTTGCGTCACACCGGGCCCTTCTTATTCGCGATTAGCATGAATCGTTGATGCTTATTCATAAACAGCTGAGAGAATGATTAATCACTCGTATGAATAAGATTAACTTGTTCCCGGTATTGTTTCTTCGTCGTGGAATTATTTCAGGATTTATACGCGGCAATAAAAGTGTGAAACATTGTTAGATTCTTGCGGGAAAACTAATGTATATAATAATACATCTAGGTACAAAGTTTTAAAAAACTACAAAAATTATAGTGGCTCATAAGCCGTAAAAGTGTGCCACGTCGGTAATGAATGCTGGCCTGATTGGACCAACCGCATTTTTGCCAAGAAAATGCACTTGAATCCAGTCGGAATATCCCGCTAACGCGAATCTAATTCGAGTAACGTTTAAGTAATACCATATAATCGTCGACAACAAACTTGGCAATGTGCGGCAAAATGAAATCACGGTGAAGATAGATAAAGAGAGAGATGAAGAGCGAGAGGGGACGCGAAAGAAAACCGATGGAACGATTCGAATCCATTTACTATGCTCCGATAACGAGTCGGTTGAAAAAAAAACCGGTGAAATAATGATATATAATTGACAGGACTATAATAAAGCTAAATGCAATCCGTTACCGCGATTATATCTCGAGAGAGATGCGATGGTAGAGAGCAAAAAAAAAAGGAGAAAAAGCGATTATACGAAGGCGGGAAGGCACGAACGAGGAATGGCCTAAATTCGAAACGACCCTTTTCGCCTCTGCCTCTGGAATTTTATGCAGAGATCCTCTTTTCTTTTCTTTTTTTTTCTTTACCGCGTTACGCGCCCCGTTAAAACGAGACACACGAGCCACATTTCGCTGTAGCATGGCATGGAGAGATTATGAATGCGAGCCCTTTTTATGCGCGCAAACAGATGAGAGAAACTCGAATTACTTCCGGTAAGAATTTTAGGGATGTTATTAGATGAGTAATTGTCCTGTAAATATTTTGTAATCAATTTCTATATCTCTCTACTTGTTTTACTATAACTGATACAATTTATTTAGAAAATATTTAATAAAAGAGATTAAGATTAATTTTTTTTTATATTACATTATACTTTAATACACATTATTGATAATAAGCGAATTTTGCATTTTGAGCTATGAAAACGTGATATTCCACAAAATTTTACTGGATAAAGCTTTTAATTGAACTTTGTTATTTCTTGAAAGTTGTAACGTACAACTGTGAATGAATCCTTCTGCAATTCTCAGCACGTTGAAACTTTTCACACCGTTTGAATGACATTATCTTTGCTCCGAAGCAAGATACTGCTCTTGTGCGTGGAAACTAGAGATCTAGAACAAACAATAAAACTTATATATATATTCTTATTTTATATCCCATTTTGACTAAATATATGCAATTGTGTATTACGATCATTGTATAAATTCTTTGATGTGGTCACGGTCGTAATTGTCGATATATCTCACGGATTAATATTTGCCAGTGATAAGCAGGCACGCGAATTATCTCGCGAATTCAGCTGGCGAAAATTCAGCGACGAGTTATGAACCTATACGATTACTTTGAAATTCGAAGTCGTGATTACGAAGAAATGCTTTCCCGAAGAAAACGCACTGCCGCGGAAGAGCGTCGCGCGCTAATTGGATTCTGCTAATTAGACTTCATTCGTGCTGCGGATAAGCTTTCGCGTCGCGAGATATCGATGCGGGATTATAGTAAAAAATCGGAGAGACGAGGGATGAAATGGGAATATCGAGTTGATTTTTCAATGACAATTTACAGAAATGATTTTAAGATATTTAAGCATCAGAAAGAAACTATGTAAGAGAGAGAGAAGTTTTTTCAATATTTCTGAGTCAACACAGAAAGAATCCTTTCTTTATAAATTAGTCGAATGAATTTAATTGATAATATTTAATGAATAATGTATAAATATTATATTATATATTTCTGTCATACATACACATAGAAAGAGTGAGGGGAGGGAGAGGAGAAAGAGAGAGAATAATAATTAAATGATAATTAATAAAAGATTAAAATAATACTTTTTTGTTTATCTATGCTTATAAATTGTTTACGTTTTATATGTATTATGTTGATATTTTGTTTATCTCGTTTATATTCACCGTTTTGATTTCGAAAATTAGAATTCCACAGATTACGCAGTAATGAGCGGATTAGTTGAATGAATGAAACGTAAGCATGTAAGATAATGAGATATAAATAGATAGAGAAATTTATTCCATCTTGGGATTAAATCTGCACTAAGGAGGATTATAGAGTATGCACAAAGTAAATACAACATAGCTGATAACTTAATATAATTTTGTAGACGTACGCTTTTGTCTCTCTTTCTTTCTCTCTTGAAACAAGAAGGCAATAACGTACGAAAAAAATCATAAAAGAAATTTAATAAAAATTAATAAGATTCATGTAAATTACATAATTAAGGAGCAAGCCAAAATCTTTAGAGAAAAATATATGAAATAGTTTATTTTGATACCACATCATATAGAAAAACATTCTTGAGAAAAAAGAGAGCTTTTTTCTCACAAGAATTATATAATAATAACATAAATAATTGAAAAAATAATAAAGGAATACGTATACATATTACAATAAAAATTATATGAAGAAAAATGAAAAAGAGAGAAAGAGTAAAAATCTTACTTTATATGTATGGTAGGTTTACTTGTCTGTTCCGCGTTGTCGAGCAAATTTATATCGCGCTGTCCCTCCCGGTGATCCCTCTTTCCCGTTGCTGCTGTCGTACGTTAGATAGCGTACGCCGAAGGGAGATTAAAGAGGAGGAAAAAAGGGAAAAGAAGGAAAAAAATAGAAAGAGAGAGAGAAAGAGCGAAATATCGTATCTTGAAATATCGGTGCCCGCGGCGCAGCACCGGTACGGTGAAATGTCTCGTGTTATGTATGCATCGAGCGCGCGAACGCGCTTTTATTTCTCCGGTCCGTTGTATTTGCAGAAGATTATCCGCGCGTTTTGCGCACGCTGCGCGTTTATTTTCGGTTTCGCGTTTGTGTCGAGTCGCCGCCAGTTAAAGCCGGCTTGTCCACGACAGAGCTAATCTTTGCGCGATTGTGTAAAAAAAAAGGGATATGACACTTTAGGAAGACACTGTTTTGGACACGGGATTTTCTAGGGACATCGACGATTCGTTTTTAGACAATATCCCTCTGTTTAGGATGTTTTCAAAATAAAAATTTAATTATTGAAAAGATTTTAAATATATCATAATTATTTCTCTGTGTCAGTCATGTTTTAGCATAATACAGGAAAAATTATATAATAATATGAATAATAGTAATAAATACTGATATATAAAATCTCTTAATATAATAAATATAAATTATCGATATTTATATTTACATTTAACATTTATATTTACATTCAACATTTATATGATTTAGACACGAAAATTGTATATCAAATATAAAAATCAAAAATTAAATTATTTTGAATTAAATTAAAAAATTATCTTGATATATAAAAATTAAATGAATATATTATGAACCTCATATAAAAACGTTTGTGTCTAAAATTGACATGTAAAAGTTGATAAATGAAATCATATTTTTAAATTGAGTATTATTTTATTCTTTCTGGAGAATCCAGGAGAATGCGAATATCTATCTAATAAAAAAAATTACTAGACATTTCTCATCATGATTCGCACGATCAAATAATTTTTTATATCACAAGAGAGACGAGTAACAAGGAATCTTCTCCTGTCCGTCCTAGGACTGTCCATGGTCCATTGGACGCGCACCGTCAGTCCGTCTGTCCGTTCATCCGCGGTATCACACGGATATAGCGCGGTACACGCGTTCTGTCGGGTCCGTGGCAAATCGCGCCCCGGGCCCACCCCTTTTCTTTTTTCCCATCCGTGCCCGTGGTCCGCCTGTCCTATATTTCTTGCTCCATGCCGGAATTCCAACCCGGGCTCTTTACGCTCTCCTCCGTTAAGGGAGTCTCCCGGTTTCCCCTTGCCACTCTTCCCGCCCCCGAAGAGTTTCGTTTCTCTTTCTCTTTCCTCTTCCCTCCAACACATACGCGTGGGATCACGTAAGCCTTTCTATTAATGATTTTTACGGCCTGCCTTCTTTCGGGATTCTCTCCTTTTTTTTTCTTTCCGACAAGGACGAACCTGTCTTCTCTGGGAGAGAAGAAAGGGAAGGAGGAACAAAGATTTCAGCATAGGGATACCCCTCGGAGCGCATCTCGCCAAGCGCAGCTGCACCTGCAGAAGTCGGCACGGTCGCGGTTAATTACTATGATCAATTAAATAATTCCTCTAATTAGACCGTGCTGCGGAACGTAATGACAGCCGTCGTTGTCCCCGTCGTTCTCTCTCATCTTCGTCCACGTCGTCGTCGAGAGTCGCTCGAGATCATCTCTGGCGCGGCTTTCGCGATGATAGTTTCGTTGTTCGGATCGCGAGCGTTAATTCGGACAGCTTGATGGATAGTTCGGCGAGAAAGAGTGCGTCGGGATCGGCTGATTACAGGACGCTCTTGCCGAGCGGCGTCTCGCAATCACGCAATCCGTCGTCCGTGTTGATCGATAAGGGGTGATACACCCTCCACCTTCGCGTTGGAAAACTGCCCGCTCTTGTTATCAATTCGAACGGGATCGCTATCGATCAGCGATCGGCGAGTTCAAAGATTTCAGAGATAATCTATCAAGGGCGAGAGATAGGCGTAGGAATTTTTTATCCTTATAAAAAAATAATATATTTTCTAACTTAGTATATATATTTTTTTTAAAATAAGAATCTTGCGCGCTCTTAGAGTTAACAAAGGAAAATTCAAGACCGCGATGACTGATATTGCTTTTTTCAATTAATTTCTTGACTATTCTTATGATTGAAGTATCGATATTAAAAATATTCCGAATATCGAAGTATTCTAAACATTTTTGGTTGTAATGACATTATTGATTGATCATTTTTTCGGAGTATAGCGATGACTGATTCGAGCGAGGTTCGTGAAATGTTCGACGCGAAAATAATTATACAGCGATGATAACGAACGATTCTTTGCACACTGTTGTTTTTCTACAGAACGATGCGAGTCGTACACTTGTGTTGCAAAATTGTGCACGCTGATAACGGCAATCACTGTATTTATTTTGCTTTTCCTTAACGTTTCTTGTTATTCACAGTTTGATTTACGATTTTGAGCTACTTCTTCCTTACATATTTTACAAAGAAACAAATTTTCAAGAATATTTCTGTCTATATTTCCTGTTTGCGGCTGATAAATCAATTCAACGTTTGATGTTTAAAGTAGCTTAAAGTATTAATCAAAATGAAATATATTTCTCACATATATTTATTTGTTCATATACATATGTGTACGTATGTGTGTATATATTTTTACGAGAGGTAATTTCGATTTGCGTTGGAAGAGGTGTCTAGTTTTACGAGAGATCTTGGTCCACGAGGAGAGAGTTAGAGAGCTTGAGCACGCGATGGACGATGAAACCCCGACGTGGGCAATTCGCGGCGCAATACGCGAATACAATGTTGCAGACACGTGCAGCACAACCTTTGATATTCACCGACGGTGTGCGAGCGACCGGGCTCCACCTAGACAAGAGAAAGAGAGAGCTGCCTCTTTGAGATTACACGATGTGTTTTCCATCTCTACGACTTTCTCTCTCTCTCTCTTTCTTTCTCTTTTTCTTTTTTTTTCTCTCTCTCTCTCTCTCTCTCTTTCTCCTTTTTCGCGAGATGCACATCAACCGCGGGACGTAAAATATTTCAGAGGCGGTAAAGGCTGCGGTGGGAAACGCTCTCGCGGTATGCAAAACGGGTATGTTAGAAAGAAGCTGCGCGTTGCGTTAGTTCTTTAGGGTGCGACAGAGTGATGAATAATTATTGATCCATCAATGGCGTCACGCGTGCTTGAGATCTATCCATCTGTTAAATGGCGATGGTGTCGAATTACCGGTTGCGCGAGACGCGGCGGCGCGATGATAATTAATATTAAAACGAATCACGAGAAAACTCATTAGGATCGCACGAGCATTTTTCGCTAAAAGAAAAAAAAAAAGGTATATGTATACGCGATGAAATGCGTTTTATTTTAGCTATCACAATCATCATTCGCGGAACATTCTAATAATTAACTGGTATAGCCCGCACTTTAATTCGTTGTTTGCGTCATTGTCCCGTCTATTAACTAAAATATTTAATTTCCATTAAAGGTAAATCAGTCATCCAGTGCCCTTTGGGAAAGTCAATAATGTTGCATATGATTTTACTAAAATTTTTATCACATACTCTATACTTGTCAAATTAATTCGCACAATATAAAAAATCCCTCTTGTTGATTTAAATTACCTTGTATGTATATATATAACATTGAAACGGGGTGAAAATTGAACAGTACATCCGAGAATTAACGGTGCGTTAAACGGTTAACAATTACGGCGGTTTACAGAGATTTAACAATTCATGCGATTCATGAATTTGTTAATATCGATTAAAACGATATCGCCGTTAAATATGGAGCCGTGCGAGATTTCATTGTCGCGTGCGCATTTTTGCTTGACCGCGACGTTGCGCACTTTGCGCATTCTCCCCGTCAAACATTCGCGGTAATAAAGTCGCCCGCGAATTGGGTCGACTTGTGATATGGTGTCCGACAAACAGTCAATAGAGGGAGATTCCGCAGGATTTATTGTGCGTTAAAATGCACGTCGATACGCACGCCTACGCGCACGACCATCAGGTACACCGAGAACAATTAGGCTAACAATGACTCTCAAGCAGCGTCCGGATCACCGTTTGCCGACACGTTGTGTGTTTCCTATTGCCATACGAGTGCTGCATTGCTTTACGAGTGTTCTGTACTTTTTATGGCCGATCGCGCGATAGTAATACATTACTGAAATAATGACGCATTACTGAAAATAAAGTCTAAGTTTTATTTCGTGAAGCAATAAAAAGTGTTATTTTAAAATAATTTTAAAGATATTGATATGAATTGGGTGTATATAATAATAAATTAATGTATCAGATATTTATTAGTTAAAAAGTGGTCTCTTACAAACATTTTTGAATATTTTTTTCAATGTATTTTACACAACAATAAAATGCAAAAATGCATTAAAAGCAATTAGTAGTTTTAAAATCTAGCTATGTGTGGAAATACTCAAAATTCACAGATTACAGATATTCAATCAAATAACATCAAAAGTAATTTATTTTTTAATTACATAAATAAATAAATACATATATATAATATTAGAGTATAATACAACAAAGAAATAAATTGTGGAAATAATAAATCAAGGAATTTTTTTTGTATTTATAATAGATTTTGACGTTTTTATGTTCGAAAATACTCACCTCTTATGCTGCTTTTCATATTAATTTTTTTTTATTGATGCCATTAACGACGTAGATTACAAAGTATCAAAAACTACAAGTCGATAAGTATCACCCTACCGAATTGCTAATAAGCGACCGATTTCGTGATCTCTCCGATCTGCCATCCGTGTTTAACTTGTTTATTGTTGGCGAAATGATGTCGGGGAAGGGATCGATTGAGACGTTCGTTCTTCGGAACACGCCAGCCCTAAGGGCCTTGGCTAATTGCTATAATTAATTGCGTGATTGCTATAGTTAGATCGATCTGGATTGCCAGTTAGAAGAGTGTAGCTTCTGCCATCGTAATGATACAGTTACAGAGATGTATTGGCTTGACGATTGTTCCGGCTTGATTCGTGAACTATCGCGCCACCCGGAAGAGCTACTCATGTTCTTCCTTTATCAATTTAATTTTATCGAATTATATTCTCCAATCAAATACAATTTCTTAAATTTTATAATTTCGAAATTTTAATTCAATGATTGTACGTAATCATATTATATTATAATATGTACGTAATTATATATTAATCATATATAATTTCATAATTTTAGAATTTTACAATTGTATATTTCCAATAGTATTTTATAAAATTATTTAATTTTATTGCACAGCTTTTCGATGTAATTCTACAATTTTATAATTTCGCACATAATATAATTTCTTCACTTTATAATATATAATTTCATAATTCTCTTCTTATATATAAAGCTCCTTTGTAATTGCGGTTGTAATTCCTTTACGAAGTTCGCGTTGTGACGCAACAGCGAAATAGAAGAACGTTTAACGAGAGATCAGCGAGACGTCTGAAAAAAAGCAAGGCGCTTAACGATTCAACGAGGAAGAAAAAAGATCGGACGAACCCGCGGTGCGTTTTTTACGACACGGTAGGGCCTTCGACTCTCTTTATGCCGGATCGGAGCATTAAACCGCCATCTCTTTAAAAGCGCCGTATTTCTTTCATCGGCGTTTGCGGTCCGACTGAGTCACAAATAGAACTTGTAACTTTCACATTCGATGAGTATTACTGCTCTAATATTAACTCCGGTAGTCGAGGACGTTTATCGAATGCGTTGTGCGCATCAGTTATTTTTTTTTTCCATAAAGGGGGGAACAATTTTGATATATATCGCTTCGAAACTTGGCGGATTAAATTAAGATGGGACGCGCTTCGCCGATTTTTCGAGGGAAGTCTATTATCGAGCTGCGAAATATGATCCATGGCATCCATCCCCCAGGAAAAATTGTCGAGAACTTGCGTCGTACGTGTGATAATAACACGGTGTGTGGCGATACTTGCGGTTTAATGATTGAGGGTTTGCGTTAACATGCCACGACGAAATTACAACGTCGCGCGATAAAATACGCCTTCGCGAAAAAAATGTGAAAAATCACGAAATCAGGTATACTTATGATTAACCTCTCATGGTACTTTCTACACTTAATATCAACCTTCCCTGACAATCTCATTGGAGTCCTGCTAAAACTTCGACAAGTCTCTCTTAAAGAAATTGGAAAATTAAATAGGATTATAGTCTAGCTAGTTTGTGAAATTTGCTTCATGGAAATTTCATCGGAAATGTGAACTCACAGCTGATACCGGACAAACGATGTTTCGATCTCACTGTTAATTTATTATGAAATTTTGCAAGCACGCTTTTATCCTTGTTAACATGATGTCAAATTAAAATTTGCAATTCAATAGAGTCGTTAATATTCGTAATAGTGTTGCTAACATAATTATTATTTATCTATTTTTTTTTAATGTGTATTCTTGTGTACGAGATTTTATTATATTTTATATTTTTGGTGTTTATATCTCTTAATAGAATTTTTATTTAAAACAATTTTTCTTAAAAGAGAAACACACCTATATATTTGTAGTGCAAGAATAAGCCCTGCAGACACCCACACGCTCATTATACTCCTTTTCATCGTTCACCAGCGATAAATCTGAATTATGTTCTAGGCGATATGGTACCAAGTGCGGCGGTTGCCTTCAAGGGATAAACCCGCAGGACCTCGTGAGGAAAGCGAGAGACAAGGTTTTCCACCTGAATTGCTTCACCTGCCTAGTGTGTCGGAAGCAGATGAGCACCGGCGAGGAGCTCTACGTTCTGGACGACAACAAGTTTGTCTGCAAGCAGGACTACCTGTCGGGCAAACCGCTGCCGGACACGCACCACGTGCACAGTCATCACGGTGAGTCGCTCAAAACCACCCCCTTTCGATACCCTTTTCGATTATTATCTTATGTTATGTTGCGTAACAAAATCAGCTCGATTCAATTGTTTTCATCTTATCGATATTTAAATCTTGCGACAAAACACAGTTAAAATTTTAAATTTATATTGGATTAAATTATAATGATGTTAAAATAATTAAATTAATTTTTATATTAATAATAATAATTAACTCTGCAATCTCGAAACACGGAATAGAATCGTGAAAGTAAAGTTAGGTCAAAGAAGAGATACTTCGAAATATATCACAGTTTGTCTGCTTACACTGTCTTTTTCCACTTACAAATCGATTCGTCGCAGGATTTAAATTCAAAAGATTCAGAGAATTTCCATGCGTCTTCGTATTTGTCTTTATTGTTGCCAATCGATATCGAGACCGATCTAGTAACGATACTATTATATATAAACGATATATATAATGACTATAAAAAAAAATTATAAACGTTGTAATTAATTTATTACAATTACTCCGTGCCGAATTTATCGTGTAAATTAATAGAATCTCTCTTTCTTTCTTCCGTTAACAGAATATGATAAAAATATAAAAAATTGAGGTATAAAGACGAATATTTTTTTAAACATAGATCTAAGGATTAAGGGTTAAATTTCGATCTTTCGACTCGGCCTAAATACATCGCGCGAGCTGCTGCGCCGCGATTTCGACTTTGGCACGTGGCTGTCAGCGGCACGCGGTCGATCGAAAATTCGCGCGAAATCGCATTTAGCACACGCTCGGCGCGCAAACAAAGTCAACGCACAATCGCCTTCCATTATATCGATCTCCGGGCCGCTGTCACCGGAACGCGGCGCCGTTGCCTATCCAGAGAGAACGAGGAGAAGGGCGCATTATCGCGACAGCACCTCCTCGCACGCCCTCGGGTCTCTTGCGTCGTTCGATCTCGAGCACGTTTTACGATCACCTCCGTCGTTTTCGTTCCCGCCGCCGATAAATAATTTTATCCATCGCTCGCGAGAAAGAGAGAGAGAGGGGCCGCCATAAATTATCGCGCTAGCCGCCGCTCGCCGATCTCGAAGTCGAGAAGCAGCCCGTCCCGATTTCGACGTTCTATCGGAGAACCGGAAGGCCGCCGATGTTCTCACACAATGTTTCGATGCCCGTTGAAACAGAAGGAATATTCGCGTTTAAAATATTCAGACACTTGTCTCATATGAATGAAGACGTGAGAAAGGTGTATACAACAAGTCACCAAACGTGTTAAAAATTTGATATTTTTATTATTTATAGTATTAAAAATGAAACGAGTTAAATTATCAATATCCCATATTAAATTCATGCATTCTTATGAGCAACGGCAAGGATCCGGAGTGGTTGAGAATTTCGGGATTTATTTTTTCGAGCGGCGAGGTCGAGGGGGTCACAGTTCAACGCGTACGCCGCCACAGATTTCACGGAGTCAGGATCAGTTTAAAAAAAAGAGGACCGGTGCATCGGTGGATGTAGAGGGGAATGGGCAGGTTTTCACGGGGGTTTCTACCCCGAGAGGGAGAGAGAGAAAGCGGCAAGCTGTGAAAACAGCCAGGCGCGTATGCCACCGTGAACCACCAGCCGAAAAAGAGATGGAAAGAGAGAGACGGCAGGGGCCGGCTCGGTTTCACGAGGGCCCCACTCGTATATAAGCCGTGAAACGAAAACCGAAAGGTCGTTAGGCAGGGGGCGAACCTTTTGTCGCTCCGTTGCCGACGCCGAAACCGCAAAACGTCCCGACAACCCGTTTCTTCTCTCTCCTCGCTCGATCGCCTTTTTCTTTCGGGGCCTCGACGGGGCCGCGTTGTGTTCGCCGTACGTGAGACAATGTCGTGGGACAGCCGACGCGAGCGCGAGAGAGCGCCACGAAAATGATTTACGCCTCGGCCGCGGCCGATTTGGCCCGCCGACTCGTCGTCGATGAGTTTCGCGTTGCGTAGCGTTCGTCATCGTCGTCGATGTTGTTGTATTGTTGGCGTCATAAGGGGCTCTCCGGTGGGCATACCTGCGGATCCAGGAGCGGATCCGTAAGCCGCGTCAAGTGTCATTTCGAAAAGGCGCCTTTGCGGAAGGATTTCATGATTTTTCGACGAGAACGACGATGGTCAGATTTCGTGGAAAGGGATTAGCCGTTGTAAAGAAATAACAAAGAAGAAACGGAATCCAAAGAACCGACATATAACACAAAGAACAAAATAAATAGTACAAAACAAAAATAAAACACAACGCGCGCGATATAATATTTGATGAAGTATGATAAAAAAAATTACACAGATACTTTAAAATAAAAAAAGAAAAATTTATTTTATCTTAGTTCGATGCGAGATAAAAGAATTAATCTTCAGTTAGAGCCAGAAATTGCACAAATACATTTCATATATATTCTATCCTCTTTTGCTAATTATTTTTACCACCGTCTTTTAATATTGAATATGGATAACTGGATGGAACAATGAAGGCAAATGTGGAGTACCGTTCGAAATCTTTATCGCGTGGAGAACGAATTTGATGCGCAACTGGGGGCAGAATGTTGACGCGAGCTTTCAGAATGATTTCGGGCCGATGATTAAACGACATGACCGTCTTGATGCTCGACACTTTTTCAACATTAATCTCTGCCATCCGCTTGGCCATTTGTCGGTTGTCGAATCCGTGGCCATCGTTCTCTCTCGGCGGCGCGAGCCCTGAGAGAGTACGATAATTATGTTCGTAGAGACGATTAATATCCGGAGACACCTATCGCCATTTTTTCGGCGGTTCCAGTCATAAAATATATTGCGCTGCGTTGAAAATATTTCGAGCGTAACATCGCTATTAATGAAAGGTACCAGTAGCCGACTCTTGGAAACACTGCTTGTTATTCGCAGACATATTTTACAATTGAAGTAATTATATACCTACATCAATTAAATCTAAAGTACTAAATGAGAATTATAACGATTATGGATTTTCCTCTTAAGAAATAAAAAACTATTATTTCTTGATAAATTACAGAATGGTATATATTGCATTAATATGAACAAACTTTTATTTAATTTTATAAAAAAGTTTATTTTTAATTATGCTATGTATTAAATAATATCGAAGAAAAAACTATTCTTCAAATATTTCGTACAGAGTCCTCGCCGTCGGCAACATAATCTTGCTTCTTTTAAGCGAAAAAATATTATAATTTAACGTTAATTAAAAACTATGAATTGAGCTGTTTTTACATTTAAACATCACTATGATACTTATATAATCTATTTCTGTATGTTTATTGAAAATGGAATCGCTGATTTTGGAAGGAATAACACCTTTGCAATTACACAGAAACGGAAATAACTTTTCGATTATCAAGTAAAATCATAAATAAATTTTTCTTTATTTATCTTACGAATTAGTTTTCAATTTTTTTTAAAATTCGATCATAATAATTAGATGTGTACTTTTAAATTGTTATTTTAGTATAAGATACTTTGTCGATGAAGTTTTCGTTTCGCTTCTGTGCCAAAGTGAAGAGCGATAAAATTCGTGCGTGCATAGAATCGATCGCGGTTGTTTCAAAAATCAGCGATTCGTTCGTCAATGTTATTAAAGAGATCGGTGTCTCGCGTCGTTCACGAGCAGAACCGTCCAACCTGTCGGCAGGCGGAGACTCGCTCATGGGCTCAGGATCGGAAGATGAGGACGAGGACGGTAGTGCCCACCATCATCATCACGATTCGGCAGTTCGTGGCTCTCACCTGGGATCCCATAACGTTGGCTCGGGTGGTCCCGGCGATCAAACCGTCGGCCACGGTGGCGAACTACCTCTCGGGAGCGATGCCTGCAAGCAGGAGGACTCCGAGGATCAAGGTAAGTTCTGGCTTGTTTGCGAAAGATATTGTACAACTAGGATGACATGAGAGGTAGAGCAAAAAATTCGTGCAATTTTTTTCTCTAAGGAAAAGTAAAGAAATATTTATTAAGAATTATTTTTTGACGTAAAATAGTAGAAAGAGTTATGCAAATGTTATAATATATGTGTGAAGAAAATTTAATTTCGTTTTAAGTTGAATCGATTATTTTTCACGGTTGAGTAAAATCTGTTTGAAAAAATAGTGTATTAAGTTTTAAAAAAATGCACGGATTTTTTTACATTTACCTCTGATAGATATAATAAAAAATTTTTTGTGAATAAAGTTTGGAGAAAGTAATCTTTAATTTCTCTAATCGCGCTTTTGTGTGCGATATGCAAACGCGATATTTTAACGCTGAGATAATTTTTTTTTATAAAATAGACAGCAGCAAATTGCCTTTGAATAAGAAAATATTTTCATTATCTGAAAGTAAAGTATGAAAGATAAATGTCACAAAAGAATAGCAAAGGATCATGAATGAAAGTCAATAATCGAGTAGCCAAACGTAAAGAGCATAGTGTACGCGTGAAACATCTAAGCTGTCATCTTTAGACATTTCACGCATACAATGCGTGTACATATTGGCAAGTAAATTAAGACCACGCTCACCCCGTAAGTTGCCCCGCAGTCCTCGAAACTCGATCAAGAGCAATCGATTAGCGACTCGATCGAGCCACCCTCGAATGCCACACATTACCAGGTCACCCTACGATCTCGCGAGTACGAATTCGCGGCATCGCGACGTTACGAATCGCCGAGAGCGATGCAGGAGAAGCTGTCGAGCCATTATATGGGCTCCTGTTCTTTTATCGCGCATACAACAATCGGTCCTAGCTATATACATCGCCTATAGGCTCTAACCCTCCTCGCGTGGGTCTCGTACACTATACGCGCAACACAAGCATCTCGTTCTCCCCTCAGAGAGGGAGGAAGCGGGTGTCTTCACGAAGGGTGGCCTCTCGTTGTGCAGTGTGACACTGTCCAAACATTTTCTTTGTCCCGCGGTTAAGGCCTACCTACCCGGTACATATATATACGCGTGTGTATAGATTATTGTGGAGAGTCGAGAGACTTATGTATGCATGTGTGTTTGCGTGTGCACGCGTATGCGGGGTACGGCTTTCAGCGCGCGCGGCAGCAGCCACGATAATCCGATGGGGGTTTCGCATCGCTTCCGGGGGATTGGCTTCGATTGTTGTTACCTCGATCCGGCCGATGAAGATACCAGGATACACGGGGTGTCCCAGACCTACCGCGCTCTCAGCCTCTCGGTTATGATCACTTCGGCAAATTTACAATCGATTATGCCTTAGCGTTTGACGAAAATCACATTCGTTGCAATCGTTAAAATTTCTATTATTTTCTCTAGATATTTGTTTATTTTATTCCCTTTTCAATTTTCAATTTACATCGATAAAAATTAAATAGATGGAGAAATTGTACGTGAGATAAAAGTCGAATAGAAAAAAATAATGAAAGAACACATCCCGTTACTAAATTTTAGAACTTTTTAATGTACAAATTTTATTGTTGCTTTGACATTGAAACATTGACATTATCTATTTTTAACTTTTAATGTTCGTATAAAGACATCCGGTACGTACGTATGTGCATATATAAATTTCCTGATCTATAATGCGTTTTTTATAAATAACTTGTGTTATTGTACGAGAGATCGCAACTCAACGGGCGTTACTTAGAAACTCCCGTAATGCAATGATGACTCGTGTCTCAGGATGACAAGTTATTTTTGGATTATCGAAGAGTCACCCGTCAGCGGATACCCATAGTTTAGGATTAAGAAACCGACTATCCCTTCGCTATCGACGACCGGGTATAACGAACGTGCGATGTAACGCTGAAAATATTGTGTGTCAACCTTTTTCCCATCAGACGCCGACATCTTTATTGCCTTATAAATTGTGTAAATTATATAAATAGCTTGGCATCTATTAAAAAGCTAGGATCTGAATATAGGAAAAATGATGGATTATACAGATTTTAATTTAAATTTAGCAAGGTTTTATATATTTTTACTTACGATTATTTCGCGAAAATAAAAATTTATACACATGTGCTCCGACAATCATACATATATGAAGATGAAATTGCACCAATTTTCTTATCAAAAATTAATCTTATTATTCTACATTTAATTTACAGTTAAAATGTTACTATAATCTAGAAAAGAAGTTATCATTCTTCTATATTTATCAATTCTAGTTATGTATACATATATATATGTATGTATGTGTTTGCGTGTGTCAGTACGCAATTGGGTTCAAAAGTGGCAGGAAACAAAAAGCGAACCGAGTCATCTCTCAGAAAAGTCATATCTCCATCTCTTCGAGAATTACCATTGTGTTTAAAATCGATAGGCGCGTCTGCGAAACTCGCTATCGCGGCCGATACAGGCTTTTCTCGCAATGGGGCTGACTTTGTTGACGCTTGTCAGCTGTAGCGATTCGGCGAATCTTGTAAGCCTCAGGTGATGGTGGTGGTGACGGTGATGGTGGTCGTATACGATAGTGATGTGGCAGCTTGGCTTCGATCGGTTGAAGGTTCCCTGGATGGCGATCCCGAGACGAGGGACAGCCAAACGGAGAACAAGAGCCCGGACGGCGGCGCCGGCGGTGGCAGCGGCGACGGCGGCGCCGGTTCGAAGCGACGTGGCCCGCGGACCACCATAAAGGCGAAACAATTGGAGATCCTGAAGACGGCCTTCTCGTCGACCCCGAAGCCTACCAGGCACATCAGGGAACAGTTGGCGAAGGAGACCGGTCTGCCCATGAGAGTCATACAGGTAAGAGAAAGTTTCTCTCTCGCATCCCGCCTTCGTGTTTTGTGCGTTGAAAAAAAGTCGACGATTTTTTTTCGATTACCAAATCTCGTTTTTGCTCTCGCGAAATTTTAATGATCGCATCTTTTCGCTAACAATAAATTTTGTGATATTAAGTTTCAAATAAAAATTGTTAAAATTTTATTAGAATTAATAAGAATAATAATTTACTCTTCTCTCTTCTCAATTTATTTTATAATATTTTTTAAGACATTGCATCGCAGTGCATTTTTGCATAATTTTTAATTTTTTATTCTTAGAAAGAATCAGTATCTAAATAAAAATATTTAAAAAAGGACAATGATTTTATTATCCTCAGAATAAAAGACTTTAAAAACTTTTTAACCAAATTTTAGAGTCAAAATATTTAAATCATTTTTATTCAATAATTGTAATAATTACACAATGCTTAATATATATAATGCTTATAATAAGAATAATTTAACTATATTTTTTCTTAATTTTGTAATGCTTGTGATTATATATTATATTGTAATCCTTATTGAATACTTTGTTGTACTATTGTTTGGGATTCCTAATTTGCTATTCTTAATTAATTAATTTGTTTTTCTTTATTATTCTTATCTCAAATAAGATGATTATTAATATAGAAAATAAAAGGTCTGATATTATAAAACGATTATATTATAATGATTTTTGCTATCGGGGGGGCAAAATATGATATTTTTATGCGGCCGGCTAAATTGCTTAAAGCGATGCTATGCTCGAAAATATTATCCGCTATCGCAAATAACAAGGAAAAAAAAATGCGTCGACAAATCATTTGCCAGAGAATAATTTGCTTGGCATGGTGACGCCATATTATTTACCGCGAAATAATTTCGCGACAGTGCCGCCGGTAAAATTGCAGTTTATCGCCGATAAAAAATTGTTTGCCATGTTTTTTGTGCGTCCTAGAATAATGCAAAGGAAAGAATAAAATAATGTAAGCTCAAAATATACTAGGTGTCTACAATATAATCGAAAAGAGAATGATATATATCTATAGTTTAATATAGCAATAATTATCACAAAAAGATCATAACGTGAATAAACATGAATATTTTAAAATGTAAAATAATATATAGTACTTTGATATCTATTTAAATAAGATTCATAATTACAAGACAAATATGCGAAAATTAAACGATGACGAAGAGAGAAGAGGCCGACCATCGTTAAATAATTCAGCGATTAAAGGCGGCCGGTCTGTCCGCTTGCTGGTTTTAGGTCTGGTTCCAGAACAAGAGAAGTAAGGAGCGCAGGCTGAAACAGCTGACGTCGATGGGCAGAAATCCCTTCTTCGGAGGTTCGCGCAAGATGCGCGGCTTCCCGTTGAATCTAAATCCAGGCGCTCTCGGCGGCGAGGATGGTCCACCGCCCGGTTTTCCATACTTCGGCCCGGACAAATTCGAATTCGGTTACGGCGGTCCGGTGGCCTTTCATCACGAGTTCTTCGGCGCTCATCCACCTCCGCATCCACACGGGCCGCACTTTGCCGGCACGGGAAATCCAGGTAAGTCTCTTTTTTCTTGGTTTATTTTCATCACGAAAGAATAATAAGTCCCACTCAAATGTAACTTGCGGGGGTTACTGGAATCGACTCACGTCTACCGATTAACAGGCGATTGCTTTACTGAACAAGTGACAGAACAATTCGACTTTTTATTATTAGTGTCAACAGCATTTTCTTCTTATTACAACTTAAGGATAAATTTTAATTTTGCGCTTGAAGCAAATAAGAAATCTCGCGAGAGCTCCGAAAATATTCAACACACTATAAGAGAACGGTATTTCAAACAAAACATCAATATGATTTCGAACCTACTTTTATATCATATCGTGTATTAAAATTTTTTTAAGAATCTTATTTTGATAATACTAAAACCGCCCCGTTTGCCTCGAAAGATCGACTTGGAGCAAAAACGGCCGATCTACGCCGAAAACCGGAGCCCGAGAGTCTAGTCCCAGAAAATTTCGCGTAATTATAATAAACCCCGAATCAAGTAGGTAGGCCCCCGCGATAATTATGACAGCCGGTTTCGGAGATGGCCGGGCGGATACGATCCCCTCTGAGAGCAGTACGTAATCTGTTTCTGACAGGCCTGGACCCGGCCAGTTTAGCGGGCATGGCAGCGGCAGTGGCGGTGGCAGGGGAGTATCCACCTCCGGGCGCGGGAGGCGGCCCTCCGGAATTTCTCACGGGGCCCCCCGGACAGGGGCCCCCTGCACCCACCGGCGGCAGTCCCGGAGAGTTCCTGGCACCTTCAGGTAAGAGAGGGAGATATCCCCGCCAAAGCTATTTCCACCGAAAAACCGACCGAATCGCGACCGCCGATCTACTTCAATCGTGCCGAGGCTGCCCGCGAGCGAACTTTATGTTTGCGCTCTCGCACCGATATATCAGCGTTATTTTCGTAATTCTAGACGGTGATGCTATCATTAATTCGCGAGGCGCTTTAAGAAAATTGAAATGTCTTTTCAAAAATATCCCTTTGCACGAAAAAATAAATATTCCTCACGAGTCATTTTTTTAAATGTCGATCGTAATTTTTCTGAAACATATCTAAAATATTAATATATTAGATTTTTCTCGACTCAATTTTCTGTAATTTTCAAACAAATTAATTGCCAGAAAAGAGAGATATAATTCACAATACTGTTTTATGACGATTATTCGTGACGATTTATTATGCACATCTTTGTTAAATCGAACATACCGTGTCGTGTTAATTAGAAACGCTTTAGTCTCGCGATATCGAATCGAAACTGTTTCATGCCATTCAACGTTTCACGTTGAAACGAAAATTACACGTTGCTGTTAACCTTTCGCACACGGTATCATTTTTATCATATTGTATCGCGCTATTATTCACACAGTCGCGATGTTATTTCGTGCACGAAGGATATGCGCGCCCGAGAGATTTCTAACTAAGTAGAATTTTCTGCAACAAAGTGCGGCAGCGTGAATGTCATTTCCTTCGAAACCTGTCGTACAGATAATTGAGATCTGACAATCACGGCCTGACCTTTCCTTTCGCGATACATCCAATTTTAAAACTACATTTTCTAACTTGCATCAGATCTTCATGAGTACTTTATCCGCTGTCACCAGCGTATCCAATTACGCATATCATTAAATTGTTGAAGAAAATATATAGTTAGAGCGATAATCGCATTAATAATATTTATAAGGTAGAGATGTTTAGCATTTAACGTGACTTCTGTGAACTCAAATTCGAGTTTGAAAAGTTGTTAGTTTAAAAGATGTGAGTGTTTGTTTTTCTTATTCATAAAAATGTAGCATTAAATATTTTAATGAGTAAAATATACATTTAACACACAGATATATATACACATATATCATAATATATAGACACATACGTACATATACATATATTATTTAAAAGAAAAATGATATTACATGGTATATGATGATGAAACTCGAATTTCAGGACTGACCAATGCTTTATATTGTCACTGGCTTCGAGAGATATTGCAAATTTGCAATGAATAAGGTCAAAAAAGAAAGTCGGGCAATTATATTGTCAGAAAAGTCATTGAATTTATGTTAGGAAATATTAAACGTAATACGATTTTATCGCCAAGAGATCGTATATATTAATATTTATAAATCGCCGGCGGCGGATTGTCTCGCCGGGACTTTCTCGGGACTTCCGGCCGCTGGTCTGGGTCTGACCCGTTGCTGCTGCGTCGCGTCCGCGCGTCGCGTCGCGTTGCGAGATTTAAATCTTAATTGGCATCGACGCCGTGTGCGTTCGCTTGTTTCCAGGTGGTGCGCAGGGTAATCCGAGCGGCGGCGGGAACGGCGGCGGCGGGCCAGGAGGCGGCGGCGGCGGTGGCGGGGTCGCGGCCGGCGGATTCCTCGAGCCGCACCAGATGCAGAGCGAAGGGCTGGCCTGGTAGTACGAGTTTTAATTAACATGTCCCTTATAATAATAATAATAATAATAATAATTCCGCCCGCGCGCACGCCTAAGAAAGAAAGAAAAAAAAAATAAATAAATAAAGAACCGAATGAAATCGCGAAATCGCCGCCGAGAGCGGAGAGAGTGCGAAGACACCCAGGCGACGGCGGCGGCGGCGAAACGCGATTTCGCGAGGGCGACACGGAAGGCTCGGCGCTTCGTTGCTTTTCTTTTTTTTTTCTTTTTGTCGTCTTTCCTCGTCTCTTCTCCTCTTCCTTTGAAATTGACTCGATCGTGACTATCGATCCTCTTCTTCGTCGATTCTTCCTTTCTGTAAGATAGAGACACGCGCGCGAAGCGTTTGTTCGAGCTCCTTGATTCACGGTTATATTGTGCAGTCGACGCTATTATCTTTATTATTACGCATCTCGTTACTATTTTTATTATTATTAATATAATAATTATTATTATTATTAATTATTATTAATTATTATTATTGTGTATAAAATTCGAAGGTCCCTATCGTGTAATATTGTACCCTCCCTGTTGATTATTTTTCGACGTTACTTTGGAAAAACACCCTGTAGATATCTGCTGTTGTACACCTGATAAAAACGTGAATCGCTAGACACACATACACACATATACACACACACACACGTGTATACGCAACGTCACACGTGCGTACGCACGGATACACGCTGTACTAATATTATCATTAAAATATAAATATAAATAGGAAACGTGTAATTTTTTTTGTATCTGTTAAGGCGGTGAGATCGATGTAAATACACACACAAGAGAAAAAAAAACACACAGAAACACTTTCTATCATCTCTCTTTGCTGAAATGCGCGCGAGCCGATTTGCGCTGGACTTACTCATTAAACGCCACACCGGAAATAAAATATATATGTGTATCGTGACGCAACACACAATACACCGAGTAAGGCAGATGGAGAAAGAGATGCGCCGCCGCGACGCATAACGATTATAAATATTATAATAAACCACCTCGTATTTCCGTACACGGAGCTGTGCATTTCATTTCCTTCTGCTCACCGTGTGGTGTTTTTCCTCAGCTGGGTGAATGATATCGCGAATGATAGGTGAAAAAGATAGGGTAGAACAATTACATATATTTGATTGACAATTTAATGACAATTTAATATATTATCATTTTTCTAAAGACTCCATCGAATAATTAAATTAGAATCTACACAGAGAGAATTTTCTTTTAGAATTTACCCTGAAAATCATAGTAATCATGGGACACAATATGGTAATATAAATATAAAATATATTTGATAAATTTTACTTTCCATACCATATTGTCCCACGATTACCACGATTTTCAGGGTAAATTCTAAGAGAAAATTCTCTCAGTGTATGAATTACGCACAAGTGTAAAAAATTAATTTAATTAATTAATTTTGTTTTCGTTAATTAGTTGATGGTTGGTCTTTACAAAAATATCTCATAAATTCTTGATAATTGACAAAATTATTTGCAAAATTAAATAAAATCGATCTTTTTTTTATTATACTTAGATTGCGCCAGAAGTGATTTTCATCGTAGTTCATCGTAGTTCGTCGTAGTTCGTCGTAGTTCATCGTAGTTAGTCGATCGAAGATTGCAACACGCTATCGATGCGACAAATCCTTCGCTTTATGTTAATGAGAAATGTGTGTAACTATCATCGGATATAGATAGTCATCGGCCGCAGGAGCACCCTTGACGACGAAAGTTAATGAGGTAAGTAACTATTTACGTTTTTATTAGCACGTGTCACGCTGTCTTCGATTTTCGTACTTATTGCCGTCGACAGACGTCGTTCAACTTGTCACTGTCGTCACTGTCGATTTCAATGACATTATCCTAACGAGCAGCGACGCGATACTTGACCATGGATTCGATACGGTATTACGCCGAAGAATCGAGAAAGTCGTCGAAGACAGTCTTATACCTGCTAATAGCTTTTTATAATTAAATCATTTTTTTAACTGGATGAAAAGAAATATTAGTTGTCACAGCGAGACGACTAAAAATATTAAGTAACAAATGTGTGAGATTCGTTTTTACTCGAAAAGACGAAATCGATATTATGCAAAATATATTTGAATATTACGAGGATCGAGAGATCCAGGAACATTTTATGCGCTCGCGATAATTTAATAATTTTCAACTAAAATCAATTTTTTGTAATTTTTGAGGGACATAGTTTATAAATAAATTATGTCACAGAGGTTTCTTGCATATTTTTGCATACGCTTTGGGCAGCTTTCGTATGCAGTTGTCGCGTTTATATGCCGCCAATCAAGTGTGCCACATTACGTTACATCACGTTACGCTACGTTAAATGTATACGCCGCGTGTCGGCCAGTTCGCAACAAGCGCTTTTTTCGCGCGTCAAAAAGCGCGTTGGACTTATTCAAAAGGCAATCCGGCTAAATACCGGAATGACGTGCGCGGAAAAATTCAAAGCGAAAAGCAGGCACATACACTCGTCGCGTATAATGACATAACAGAATTACAAATAACAACGCCAACGTTCCGCCTGCAAATCCGTCGTTGAAATTTCGCTGAAATTTCGCGAAATATGCTATTCGCATCTAAACATTTTTTATTTTCTTCTTGATTTGTATTATAAATAATTTCTATAGTAATTGTTATCCCCCCCCCAAAATTATATTGATATTGAATCGATAAAATAACATAATATTACACAAAGAAAATTTTCTCTTAGAATTTACCCTGAAAATTATGGTAATCGTGAGACAATATGGTATAGAAAGAATTTTATAAGAATTTCTCTGATTAATATTTATTACAATAAAAATAATATCTATTACGATAAAATATAAAATATGTTTGGTTAATTTTTTATGCAATTTAGTAAATATGTTTTATATTTACTAAACTGCATAGTAAAATTAATCATGTTTTATATTTTATTGTGATAGATATTATTATTTTTATTGTGATAAATATTAATCAGAGAAATTTTCATAAAATTCTTTCCATATCATATTGTCCCACGATTACCATAATTTTCAGGGTAAATTCTATGAGAAAATTTTCTCTCAGTGTATATAATCGAATTTTAATTTAAATCTTCCTTTTCTAAAATCACTTTAGATACATATTATATATATTTAGATATATAATATTTAAAAAGTAATTTTAAAAAAGAAAGAATAAGAGGGAGGGAAAGAAATGGACATAAAATATATCAAAAACATTTCATGCATTTGCACTAATATTTAATATTATTTTTATTTTTGACTGGGATATATTTCTCGCAATTATACTTCATTAAATCTTTTAATTATTAAAATAACAATTATGCCAATAATTAAATAACTCACTATTGTGACTATCATCACATCAACTTCTCGGTTACTTCCATCTCTTTATTTTTTTTTTTTTTCTCGTAAGAGAAATGTTCTTGATGAAGGGGGCGAGCTCAGGTGGCGAGCCGAATCCTTTTCCTTCCCAAATCGCCGGCCGTAAACGCATCTGCGACCAGCGTCGCCCTGACGTCGTTAGCGGATCCCGGCGTCGTTGTCCCGAGAAAAGGAAAAGAGGAGGGTGCGCCTCGTCTGGACATCTGGTGAATTCGATTTTGATGTGTTTCTACGCCCCCGGGGGTCGAACGAATGTCCTTCGCCTCGTATCCTCGACACGGCCCCTCTGGGGCCGCCAACGATGCTGCCGCGTGTATATCACCATGTGTTTGGCGTACACACCGCGTATATACAAGCAGCTCCTACTCCCAGCGCTTGTTGCAAGTGCATCTACTATGGTAAGTGTGTGCACACAATTGGTGGTCCCGCGTCGCAATTTACGGCTACACATGAGCGCTAACGAGGTTTCGTTTAAAATAGCGGCGTTGACAGGAATTTCGTTAAAGATCCACTATTTGAAACTTTATCTGTTTTAATTAATCTGAATTAATCGAACAAATTTTCTTCCCATATTAAAAAATGTTTCCTCTTTTTTATAATAATAAGAAAATATAATTGAAATGTTATTTCATCAAATCTATGTTGCTATTTTTGTTTTTTTAAAAATTTTTTTAAGAGGATATAATTTGATTTAATTTCTTTTTAGTCTCTATTATACTCAAGCATCTTTAATAAAAAAAACGAGCTTTAAATTATTTTAATAGAATATAATTGTAAAGAGAGTTTTTTATTAAAGATGTTTGAGTATGATAAATAGTGAAAAAAATTAAATCAAATATAACATTTTTAAAAAATTAAAAAGATAAAAATTGCAACTAATGTTTGATAAAATGACACATTTCAATTTCGATTCTTTATTATAAGGAAAGCATTTCTTTAATAAGAAAATATAGATTACATCTGTGAAATAATTCAACATTAAAAGCGTTTGATTCGTCCCGGATTTGACATGACCCTTTTTATCATCGGGCTGTCCATGTGGCGAGAGTTTGGCGTGTAATTTAGCTGGATAGTTACCGCACGCGCGCGCGCATATACGATGTAACACGCGATGTAACGACGTTGACGGAGGCGCCGGCCTTCCGTGTAATATGTGTATTCTGCGACGTCGGCGGAGTCTCCTGCGGGATATATCTCGGGAGATTCGACAGATGCGCGACCCGCCTTCGTGCCCCAGGATGCCACGGGCTCCCGAGGGAGTTTTGCAGGGACAAACCGTCCCCGGGGGGTCGCATTCTCCCCCGATTCTCGCGTATCCTCCTATTCCCTTATTACCTTCGTTCATACGAAGGCGTAAGAAAACGAGAGTGCGGGAGCGAATGACATTCTTGTGCACCGTTATCGTATTAACAGGATAAAAATTTGATCAAACCTCGCAGAATACTGCCGCGATTAATTAGCTGTCATGCAGAAAAAAAGGAATTTTGAATTGAAACTTGAATCATTACAGAAATGAATGATGAAGCTGTCTTGTATTATTTAACACCTTAATATTAAATTTATATCGAATTTTATTTAATTAATATATAATTAAAAAATTATACAAGAGATTTAAACGGTTCCAGGCATAAAATAATTTTCAGATGAGAACTTTTGCCTTGAAATCTGCATGTAAAAATTTGAAAAATATGCATATTGAATATTTATCAATTTTATTAAAAAAAAAATTATATTAAGATATATTTAATATAGCAATGATTTAAAAAGAGTGCAATTTTTTTGTTTAGTTGTATATAATTTAGATTGCCAAACTAATTCATAGTATGTATATATATGAGAAATATTATGTCATAAATATAATAAATATAAATTAATTTGACAGGTTAAATTATATACACGCAATTAATACAAATGATCTACATTCTTAAATTACTGCATATAATTATGTAATATCTTGAGACATTTTTTTCTACTTTAATAAATATTTTCCAGATTTATTTCTCCCTCCCTCCCTCTTTCTGTGTGCAGATTTCAAGCTTTTGTTTAAAAACTATTTTATGTCTACATCGTTATTATTATTTCACATCTAGATTTTTCAAGTAATCTTTAGACATTTTCACGGGGGGATAAACTGCGACATAAACGTTATCTATACCATCGATAATACCGGCTATACATTCATCGATGCGTATCTACCCGTCGGAGAGACGTTTGAGGAGATATGTAGAACAGGACGATGAAGAGGGGTTCCCAAGGGGTGGTGGTTCTAGGGCCAAGGGCCACCGACGTGTCACAGTCCAACGCGCTCCGGCGACTCGCTCACGTGTCCGTGCACGTGTCGTAAAACGAGTCCTTCCCTTCCCTCTCCGTCTGCTATCATTATGCAAGGAGGCCTTACAAATCACGCCCTGCTTACCGTGGGCGCTGTCATAAGCTCGAATTAACGCGACAGAACTTTGAATTAACCCCCGGGAACCACATCCCCTCGATTGTCGAAACACCGTTTCTGTTCTCTTCAAGTTCTTCTCAGAAAAGCTCTTTTTGAGGAAGCCATTCAACTGGTTTCGACGTCGTCCGATCGATTCGCTATCGCTTTGATATGAATTGTTGAGTTTCATTGACAAGTTCAGTTATAATTTCGACCAGATAATATCAATCTTAAGTGGAAAGATTCTTGAAATTAAATTTATATTAGAGAAAAATCTATCTATATATGAAGTTCTTATCTTATAAAGAAATTTTTCATTAAAGGAAACTATCTAAAACATATAAAATTCGTGCAGAAATGAATGATTTGATGCATGAAATTGATGAAAGTATCCAATTTTTTTTATTAATGAAAAAATCTTGTAAGAAAGAAATCGCGTACAATATTTCACAAATTCTAGTACGTTTTTGTAAAAACGAGAAGAGTTTTCTTTCATGGTAACATAAATGCGACAGATTCAACGATCGTACGATTGCGATAGCGTCTTCTACTTTATTCCTCCAATATGATACCATCCTACGCATAAAGTCAGCTCATCTCCGGAGACTCTCTCTCCATCTGGTTCCTTCCTTCGTTCAAACGTATTTTTTTTCTTGGATCGTTGTGAATTCGGATGACGTCGCTCTATGTGGGATGACAATGGAGACATCGGGTGGCGACGTTATTGTCGCGGATTCAGCGAACGAAAAACAGAAACGTTGTTCGTAACGCGACGCTCGTATTTGTTTCCGTCATTCTTAGAGCGAACACGTAGGAGACGGGTGGAGACCAGAAGTTCGTCCGGCAGACGGACCTCCTGGCGTTCTGCCTGGGCTTAAGCTAATCCGAAATCCGGATTACCTGTGCGTCCCCATAAGCCGTCCAGCGTCCCCTGTCTTGCAGACGTTGCGCGTCGCAGCAACCGATAGTTCGTTCCTTTTTTCTTTACGCGGCATTAGCTGTACCTCTATGTGTGACGTCCTCGGAACGCGAAAGCGAATGTGCCTTTCTCTCTATATACCTCCCTCTCTCCATTCTCTCTCTCTGTCTTTTTCTCCAAGCTGGGATAAACACGGATGTAGACAAAGGTATTCCGATCGTGTATTCGTCGATTGTTGTATTAGCTGTCAGGTCGTACTCAGTGTCTTGTCGCTTCGTAGTGACATTGAGGAGATCTTTGTGTCTCTCTTAAAGAGGTTTTGAATTTTTTTTTTAGATAATTTTTAGGAAAAGTTTTATCAAAAAATGCAGAGAATTACAAAGAATAAGTCATTATAATATATAAAATAAAATATTGCGTACAAAATATGAAATTATTTAAATGGATAGATATTAATGAAGGAAATTAATTTTGATAGCTTGAGTCTGTGACTTATAATTACATGCATTTTATTTAATTAATATAATTATATAGAAAATTAAAAAAATAGAGTTACATTTATCATCATTCACGTAAAAAGAAAAATAATATTTACTTTATTAGTTTGTTGAATATAAACACTTATAATTATATTTAAAAAATCAAGCTCTTTTTATAAAGTTTTTTATTTGTCATATATATGGTCAAAGATATGTTGTTAATTCGACGAAATCTGATAACAGTGTTTTTTGCGAAATTTTTTCTTCGTCTTATCAGAATTTTCGTGTTGTCTCGTATATAGAGTATATGCATGCATAGTCTGTTCTAACATAAACGCGACGGTCTTTGCAACATTCTTATTACCATACATGCATGTAAATGCACGTATCACTCGCCATATGCGACTTTATCTCCGCCTGTAAAGCACGCGCATTTTTCTGGCGCAAGTTTCTGAAACGGTATAGAATTCTGATTTCGGAAGTGACGCGCTGCAACTGCATCTGCGCAAAACGGTCTTCCATCCCGCGAATATTCAAGCAGAACGATTAAGCGAATCGATTATTATTAAAGTATTCGAAATTTAATTGTCTTAGAATATATTATTTCTAAATTTGGATTTGTTACCGTGATTTACACTAATAAATGTGCATGCACATTCGCTTCTTAAATAAATAATATCTACAATAGTATATATTATAAATTAATTAGTAATAATAACGACAATAATAACATTATTAATAATAACGACAATGATAATAACATATGTTGAATGTTAATGATATTATATTAATTGATGAAAAAATAATATATATTATCAAATATTAATTTACTTCGCGTATGAAAAGACGATAAATTGAAAAATTTCTGCATGTAGAATTTTGAATATAACGCGAATAAAAATTGCTCGCGTTCAAAGAAATATCTCTCACGTTCGCCTTCTTGGCGATTTCCCACCCTAATCGTTCCATACACGCTTGCACCCTCTCGACCTGCTTATCAGGGTGCCTGCCCGTCCCTCGTCGACGAGATAAGTATTTGCTATTTAAAATACCAGCTCCGGTCTCGCGCGCGCGGGCCTCAAGATAAACCGCTCGTGTCGAGGGGTTGGTCGACGTAGCGAGGGAGCAAGCACTAGAGAGGGAAGGGCAGAAAGAGGGGTTGATTATAAACCGAAGGCAACAGAGAAGGTTTTCGGGGGTGGCGGGCGGGCGCGAGGAGAGCGGGGGTGGGTGTACGCGCAGGGGCGGTGGAGTGTGCAGCAACAGCAGCCACGGCGGTGGTCCACCGTGAGGGTGGTTTATGGGGGGTTGTACCGGGCATTGTTGTATAAATAGGTTTGGCGAGTTAGGGGTTGCTACCCCCGAGGGAACTGCACATGTCCGCATCGATTATACCACCCCTTCCCCGCGTACAATCTCTCTGTCTCTTTCTCCCCCTCGTTTTCTCTCTCCTTCTCTCACTCTCTCTTTATTTTTCACCCTCTTGCGTCTCGGGCCTCTTCTCGAACCTCTACCATCGGGAGATGGCTTCGATTCCCCCCCTACAACATATCTCGCTCTTTTTCTCTCTCTTCCTTCCGTGGCGTTTCTGTTTTTCTCTGTTTCTTTCTCTTTCTCTCGTTACAAAGTTGTACTCCTTCCTTTTTTCTCCTCTGCGTTCTCGCTCTCGGCATCACTTTCGGATCACCCTCGCGTACCCTCGCGTACCAATGAATGCTTTCTCTCTGTGGTGCCTACGGGGCACGCCACTCGGTTATTTTCAAGCCATTTGCTTTGTAAACGCACGCAATCTCAGCCGGCCACCCCCGCGCGCTGCACCCTCTCTTGCCGTCACCGTCTTCCACGTAGCCTTCGACCCCCGCGGACGCGACCCCCGTTCGCACACCAAGCTTGAAAATTCAAACTCTTGCACATTTTTTTTTTCGATCGAAAAGGGCTCCCGCTGCGATATCTGATTTTTATCCTCGTGATACGACGCATTACTTTGTTATATCATTTTCGATATTTAGTCAGTCAAGTATTTTGGTATTTACTATTTTCTATTATTGTCTTACTGTAAAATATTTTATGCTAGATCTTAATATTCTTCATATTTGAATACAAATGCCAAGCGATTCGAATGGATGAAAAGCATTCTTAAAGAAATCCTAATCCTTTAAGATGTAATTTCTAGTCGAGAAGACACCATAAATCTTTAGAACGTCTTTTAGACGTCTTATTTGTTAGACGTTGTATTATACAGGATAATTCTTCAGGGAATTCCCAAACATATTTTCATTGTAATTTTTATCTCTTATAATCTCTCCTTAAATTCATATATTAGCCATTCTTCGTCGCAACAGTAACGTTCAAGTCGTCGAGCTACATCGAAAAAACCAAATCAACCCGCAATTGCGAAGGGTTGTTCGCGAGCTTAAACAGTGTCTGGGGGAGGGAGGGGGGCGACGCAGCGGGGGTGGAAGTGTGGGAGGGAGGTAATCGAAAATAACTGGCGTACGCACCGAATCGGCCGCGAGCGTTCGCCAATGCACGATACAAAGAGCACCCGCTGGGAATCGGCGACTCCACCACGCCATTTTGAACACCCGTTAGAGTTTTCGCAGCATCCACACCCGCCGTTTCTCCCCCTCCCCCTCTTCCTTCCCGCCCGAACGACCCCGCCGGCACCTGGCGCATGACAGAGTACACTCCGCTGGAATCACAACCCCCAACCCTCGCCCTCGCCGGACGACGACGACGACGTTACGGCGCGTTTGACCTCGTGTTTTTATTAACAACAGGTACCGTCACGGTCCATCGGCGATGACGGCGCGATTTCTCGATCGGGCCCGTTGCCCTTAGGGCTGTTCGAGTCTGGACGTTGGAAAATCTCGGCCGGACAGCGATCTCTAGATTGCGCCTGATGGATTTTTTCTGTTCTCGCGATTTAAGAGCGATCAGGAACGATTGTATTTCCAAAGTAAACGGAAATATAACTAACAAGCTTGTAAACTTTTACATTTTGTATTAAATTAATAATTTTTTTGGATCACACAATTTTTATTTCGCTAATTTTATTAATTATAATCAAGATGATATATCAAGTAGTATAATAAATAATATAATAAATAATTTTAACAGCTCTGCAAATCCGTTGGTTTAAGATCAATTGAAAATTCATTTAATTGCGCAATTTGTGAGAATATGAATGGCAAGTGGATTTAGACCGTCTGGTCAGACTCGCGTATTATCGACCATCCATTTCGCGTCCAATAACTGGATGTAAATTCGGAATCGTCTGAAAGAGTGTATGAAATTGCAGGACAGGGTGGTGAGCGAACGCGTTTCTCTCTCTCTCTCTCTCTCTCTCTCTCGTCGATTCGTAATTCCGGGATGCTTGGCTACGGGGTGACTCCGTCGAGGGTAATTGTGTTTCGCGTTGTCCTAATTGTGTTAGCGAGTCTTATGGGGGGATTAACGTAGTTTGGCAGAGATTGCCGTCGAGTCTTGTCGAGTGTTGCCGCTGTTGGAAGAATATCTCGACGGTGAACAAACGTTCGTTTTATTGAAAAATTATTTTTTAATTGTTATCTCAAATGTTTTGATATGTTATAAGCATCGTGAAATATAGTTTACAATTAATATGTTTAGAATTATGAAATTTACATTGTGGAAATATATAGAAACTTTATAACACTACATCTTTCGTAGGATGATTTAGTCTCAATTATAATTATCATAGGATTACATTAAGGAGAAAATATTCAGAATAATAGATAAAACATCGAGTTGTGTCATTTATTGCAGTTTTTATGTTTGTCAGTATTAAGTGATACTTAAATCTATAAGAAATTAAAATTCTTTATCAATTTTTTTTCAAAAATTATTAATGTGAGATAAATTGATGTTTCGATAAGAATTTTTATCCTGCAATTATATAGATTTAGATATATGCTTAATGTTTTATACACTGATTGCATATTTAAAAAAATGTACAATAATAGTAAATGGACAAAAAATATAAGCACAATAATAATAAATATAAATAAAAAGGTACAGTAAATATTCAAATATATAAATCAGTTAAAGGTACGTATACATGTGCACATGCATGTAGATTTATAATATGTATTATACGTATATGTATATGTTTGTCATAACTTTTCAAACTTCGATAAATGCATTTTGGCGAATTTAACGTACGGAACCGTCAAAAAACGATGCTTAACGCGCAATGTAGACGACAATGGGCCAATTTCCAGCGGTAATAATCGTCACAATAGAACGGGCAATATTAGCACCCTCATTCACGGATGTAACATCGATTCCGCGACGATTATCCGCCGCTGCAATTTCGTACCACTCCCCTTTTCGTCGGGGGTGGCACGCACGGTAACGACGGGCGCATCGACATAAGGAAGACACACCGGTACATAGTAATAGTGGCACTTGCACGGGGTGGAAAATCGTCCGTTTGCGGAGCTACGCCCTCCATCTGTCCACTTGCTGTCTCTCCTCCCTTCTCTAACCGTGTGTCCCGATAGAGGCAAGCGTAACGGGAGAGGGTGAAAGGGTCACCGCGGGGAAGCTCCTCCTCGCGTAGGGTCTCCGTCCGTCTCTTTCGGGGGCTCTAACTCGCTTAAAATGCGACATGCGAAGGGAGGGGAAGGGTGAAAAGAGAAAAAGAGAGAGAAAGAGAGAAGGAAGGATAGAGAAATGGGGGTTTGAATCGGAGGGACGAACAGGTGTCCGCGGAAAAGTGGGTGTCCCGAACCGGGGTGTCGGCGGGTGAATATCATATCGCCACTTTACGGCGGGGGTTACGATGCGCGTTACGTGCCGAGGGACGGCATACACTCGCGCATATACACATATACACAGAGGGTTGTGTAGAGGACGGCGTGGCGCCACGGTCTAATCGCGTTTCTGCGCGCTAATTAATACGGCGTCGCTGACTGGCGTCGGGGATGTAAAATGTTTTGATGGCGTTTCTCAAGGGGGGACGAAAAGAGAAAACATGGAACCGAGGAAGAAGGGATAAAGTGGACTTGAGAGCCAGCAAACGCGAGTCATGAAATTCGACTTGCATCGCGAAAATTTTTAAGATGTCGATTAATGCGAATCGTTTACCAGTTTCTGAGGGAAATTGCGTGTTCCTCAAACACGCAATTATAGATGCATCAAAAACGCGAGGTGAGTGCGCGGAAAGAAATTTATTAATAAAATTTCTTAGCGTTACATTTCATGTATTTTTTTTGCTGTTTGTAATAGAAAAATGTTCCTATTGCACAATTTTAAGATAGAAAGCATATCTAGTATCGCAAGATATACATTCTTTTTACTTGCAACCGACTATATTATAAAAGATAAAGCGAAATTTTTAAAGATCTATGATTATTAAATATACCGATTAATCTTAAATGTGAAGGTGCGATGGGATAAAACTGTGAAGCTAGCGTAAAATGCGTACACAGCGCGTTGCATACGCTATCGCGATTAAAGATTCCCAGCCGGTTTGCTCACTGGCGCGGCATTCGTAAATCCAATGAGAACGTCCACATTGTGTCTTGCATGCATATCGCGGAGGCAAGGAGCGTGGCGATTATCTCCTCGGAAATCTCACCTGTCTCTCGTTTAGCTGATCTCTTCCCTCCTCCCCTCTCCCCCTCCGCCACGAAGAGAACTGTCAAAATCTTCGCGGCGGTAATCGCATATCGTCGCGCCTTCCTACAGACGGAAAACTTGAAGAAGAGCCACGCCGCGCCGCGCCAGATCGTCGATCCTTCAAGGAGAAAGAGAAGAGGGAACGTCGAAGAAGAAGAAGAAGACGAAGGAACACCGTGTTATGCGATATCCCGCGTTGCGAAGGTGGCGGGGTCGTCGAAGGTGTGCGGAGTGAGAAGCAAGAAAAAGTGATCGTAGCGGAAGGGGCGGGGGAAGAGCAGCACGCTGGACGAGATGGGGATCGGAGAGGCGCGCAGAGGGTGGGGCTGGGAAACGGGGGTCCCGAATGACCCCGTGGCCTGGCACGTATGGGGCCCCCAGACTGCTGGGCCCGACTCCCGACTCCCAGCTTATACCAGAAGGCTAACCCTGAAGAAGAAGCGAAGTTTCTTTCTCTCTCTTTCTTTCGCTTTCTCTTTTTCTCTTTTCGACGTCCTCCTACGTCCAGCTCTGTCCACCTCAACCCACTTGGCTTCTCTCGCACAGCCTATACTTATCCTCCTACTAATACCACCACCACCATCACTAGCAACGCCGCCGTCGCCACCACCACCACCGCTGACCAGGTTGGCTCCCTTTCCCTCTCTCGTTCCCTCCTCTCTCTCTTTCTCTGCCTCGGGTTACCTTATACTTATTGCCTCTGGTGGGCTCCGGGGCCTGCCCCTACAGGGTGTGTTATTATTATCTGACATTATCTATAATTCCGAAGCGGGCAGGAAGCCCACTTAGGGATTGTGATAGCCCCCGTGATTAAACCACCCTACCCTCGCTATTTCTCTCTCTCTCTCTCTCTTTCTCTACCACTGCGCGGACGCGAGACTCCTCTCTTTCTATCCTCGCGTACACCTACACGGCCACCCGGCGGTGGGCACGGATAGCCGATACAGGCCTCTTCAAAGCGATCAGTAAAATCTTTTTAGAGAGAGGCTGCATTGTTAAAAAAATATTGGTGTATTCGCACGAATTTCCGACGCAAGTTATGATTAAATGGCAGAGTTCTTCTCTTTAGCTTTATCGCTTTGACAGTTTGATGAAGGCGACATGTTTCGCATATATTTTCGAAAAAGCTACACTATATAAAATTCTTATAAACTTTTAAAATATAGATTTTTCCATTTATGTCTCAAAGCATTTAATACAGCATTTAAAATATTCGACAAATTTTTTTTATGTCTGCTCGTCTATTAGATTATTAAAGATTATTGATTGTGAGAAGAAAAAAACTAAATTTATTAAATTTAATTATATAATATTAATAATTTCGTGATAAAAAAATTCATCTCTCCACTCTGTTCTCAAGAAATTTTAATAAATTCCAAATCAATCAGCCAAATAGAATGTACACCTTGAAGGAGCACTTCCGCGTAGTTGGTAGCAAGCATCGCGGACACACCCGGGCAATTTTTTCTCCTCATCGCTCTCGATTAGTCAGAGACGCGTCCTGTCGGAAGTGTCGCCATAAAGCATCAGGTGGAGATAAGGGATCAAGTGAGAGTCCGTCTGCCCACGTATACGTATATCTGATCATGGCTGAAGGGCCCTGTAGAGAAGTTATCCCTCCGATCGCACACCCCCTCGCGGCGAGGGGCCCATTGATGGGGGGGAAGAAAGGGGGGGTGAGACGACTCAACAGTAGGCACCCGGGGACCGGTCCCGGGACGCTACTTTGGTAATCGTCGGCCGATTATAAACCGAAAAAGCCGGAAACCACTTACGTCCGAAACCGTGCGGCGTTTATACGCCGGTTACGTCGCGGCGAACCACACCTTGTGTCGGGGCCAGGTCCCGACCGACCGTCTTTGCCTTAGCGAGAGAATCATGCGATGCGTGAATTTCGCCGGCGTGCACTTTTCGATAGAAATCGTTGAAAATGTTAAATCTTTGTGCGTATAGAAATTCTTTTATACGTAATGAAAAAATATCGTATTTATAGGGAAAAAGAACACGAAGCTGTAACCTTATAACGATTAATTAAAACTATAATGAAAAAATTTATTGATAAAAAAATCATCACGCAAAGCGTGAATTTTTATCAGGAAAAATTTAGTCTCTCATTTCTTTATAATATTTTACTCTATGTAAAAATTCATTTAATATTATCATTAAAAAAAATCTAAAGTTATCTCAGAGTATATGCGTGAGATATAACAAAACAGGATTTTCGACTTTAATTTTGACAGTTGATAATTGTCCAATATTATCTCACGCGCATAATATATGTCGTAATAAATTCTACGTGCAAATTATCAGTTGATTGTCATAATAATCGTCTTGATAACGGTCTTGAAAAAAATAGGTTTTCAGTAAAAATTATCGTGCAAATTTCGACGGCGATTTTCGTCCTTTCGGTATCCTCCCCCGAAGCGCTTACTTCCTGGATGCCCGTCGCAATTTGTTTTACTGCTGTCCTTGGAGGTGCTAATTTACTAGCCGATGTCTGATCCATAAAGATTATCGTCGGGAAACAAAAGAGAAAGAGAGAGAGAGAGAGAGAAAGAGAAAAAGAAAGGGAAAAAGGAGAGACAGAGAGAGAAAGAGTGGGCAACGTACAAGAACGAGCAGCCGGGTAATAATCAAACATCCCCTCGGGGCCGGTGG
Source organism: Prenolepis imparis (assembly GCF_030444845.1). Classification (NCBI taxonomy): domain Eukaryota; kingdom Metazoa; phylum Arthropoda; class Insecta; order Hymenoptera; family Formicidae; genus Prenolepis; species Prenolepis imparis. The sequence continues at coordinate 6,585,631 of NW_028141167.1, forward strand.
CGAGGCCCAACAGTAGGCGCCCAGGACCGGCCCCGGAACGCTACCTCCTCCGGTAATCGTCTCCCGTCGATTATAAATCGAAAAAAGCCGGAAACCACTTAGAGAGGCCGCAGCCGTATCGCCGTCGCCGCCGCCGATCGTCGTTTATACGAGGGGTCCGGGCCCCGTGCAACAACCACACCGTAGTCGAACGACATGCGACTCGCGCCACGAACGACCGGGTGTCGATGCGTATCTAGGGTATCGCGGACCCCCGCAGGCTCGTGCGAGGTCTTCGTAGTGTCTCGTGTCTCGGACCCCACTTATGCTGATTCCCCGGGATTGGTGCGAACCCCCGAGGTGATGCTACCGTTCGTCCGTTCGTTCCTTCGTTCGCTATCTACTAGAAATCTCGAGAGCAACCGCGTAATCGATCGGAACGCGATAATATGTAGTCGAAGTGGATCAACGGAGGAGCTCTCCTCTTTTGATGCCGCGCAATAACTTCTTGGAAGCGGACTGAAATATAGCGTAGGGTTATAGGGGAAGGAGGAAAAAGAAGATGTGGACCTCTCGAGGAGGAGAAAGAAGACGTGGCTTTGAGGCGAGCGGGCGTGATTAATCACTCGCGTTCACTTGGAGATTCCGAGTCTCTTCCTCGCGACGAATGTCACAATACTGACTCTGCATCGATAAATAATCGTGAAGGTTTACGTATATTGTAAAAGAAATTGTCTTCTAAGATAAAATATAATTTTTTTCTAATAGAACATATAAATATACATATATACCTCTTTTGACATAAAATAAAATATTCAATCTCACATATATGCATGTTGCACATACATAAAACTTTATATATATAGACTGTTTTTGTTAGACGGTTTTGAGTTACTAATAGAAATATTAATTCTAAGAGCAGTGTAATGAGAAGAATTAAAAATTATAAATTTTATTTAGGCTGCATTATATTTTAAAGCAAAAAATTCGAGAAATTAATCGTTCTCAATTATTTTTTAAACTATGAATAATAAATTTAAGAAACTACTTATACTTTTACATATAACACTTTACATTTAATATATTACTATATTATTATTATTGAAATTTGTACAAAAGATTTTCGAATTTTTACTAACCATATTAAACTACTACTGTTGCGCTTCATTTCGAAGGGACGTAATCGTGATTCGCGATTGTGGAATTCAGCCGCGGCGGCCTGAAGGGTAGTTCGTGGGTGGCGAGAGGGTAGTGACGGAAGAAGAAGAGGGTGGTACGATGTAGAGAGCGAAATCATCGGGGCGACGTCGAAAACACGCGAGCCTCGCGGGTACCCACGTGGAAACGTCATCGGCAGCTGGGCTCGCGGGGGCCCTTTCGGGGGTGTGTTTTGGGTGCGCGCAACGGATAGGCGAGAGACGAAGGGGAACGCGGGCGGAAAACGACTGGCAGTCAGTCGTTTCGAGTCGGGGGCGAGTGCGTGCAGACGCGGCGGCCCTAAGCCGCCCCAAAGCGCGACCACCAAAACCCCGCGGAGCTTATTTCACGAACGACCGACCACCCCACTCGACCTCTCTGTCTCAACGCACACGGATACGTTTACGCGCTGACACACGCGTGCGTGCTTTCGCCCCCTTAGTCGTGACGGTGCGGGAGAAAAAGAGACCTCTCTGCAAGGGAGGCTTATCTTAGCGCGACCAGCAGCTCTGGTCCCGCTGGAGGAATGAAACTCGATCATTTATACTAGGTAGCTTCGTCAAAGTGGAAAAGATCCGTCTTTGATGACGGAAGTCTCGATATGTCGTCTCACACTATTTGTGATAGCGAGAAAAATGAAAGAGATGTGTGTGATTCTATATGTAAAACCTTATGATATTTCTATCTAGAGACTATTTATATTGACGTATATGTGATACATTTCTAATATATGAATATGCCAGAAAAAAGAAACCATGTACTTATAAAAGTAGTATTTTTACTATCAGATTGATAAAAAAATTTATTTGGTTTTCTTTTTTTAAAATACAAGCAATTAAAAAGGAAACAAGTTATTTAATTAAATTATTATTTGAAATTATTAGATATTCTTTTGTAAACATACATACATTTATTTAAAAAAATAGATAGATTATAATACAGATAAATTTAAACACACAAATACAACATAAATATAAATATAAAACAGAAAAATATTAAAAATATATAAATATAAGAAAAACGATAAGTATGTGAATTAAATATGTATATAAATTTAATATTATAAAAAAATTATTTTTTTATAAATTAAATTGTGCTATACTTTTTTCTAAAAATTACATAAGGAAACTTGAGCTTCTTGTATCAAGCAGTAAAGAATATACATATTCTCTCGCAGAGAGAGTAATCGTTTCGCCAGCGAACGACGTATCAGAACGTGCTCACGCGCTTGCGGTAGCACCCCTTTAAGGACCCCTGACTCTATCCGCGCGATTTTAACATTCTTACCGAAAACGTCGCGTCGGAGCGTGCAGTCAATTCGACAACTTCGACACCCAGTATAGACCGGAGGTATAGCGCGAAGCGGGGGAACGTTATCTGCCGGGTCCCAGGCTGACGGGGTTCGCCCTTCGGGAATAACGCGGAGATAAGCACCCCCGTGGACCCTTCTTTCCTCTCCCCCATCCCTCATCCTTCAGCCCGTCCTCTCTTCGTTCGGCGGAGATGCAAAGAGATCTTGATACGGGCTACATCGAGGCCGTCTCCCGTTCCTTTACCCCTCTTCCTCACCGCCTCGACATCCCCCGTAAGAGATAGGACGACCCCTCTCGGGCCCGCGGTCTCTCGGTGCATCCCTCTTTCCCCCTGCCCTTTCCTTCGGTAACTTATGAGTCAGATTTATCTCGCCGACTGGTGACTGATCGCCCCCACGAATTTCCCAATTTCGCCAGACCTCGTCGTAGTCGCAGTCGCAGAAATCGAAATCGCAAGATCGTTTTTCTGTTCCTCATCGACGGGAAACTCGCAGTCAGGATGACTTTATCATGAGAACGATCGTTCCTCCAAAGTTGAAATAGTTTGCGAAAATACGTAATTGACTTGGTCACACATACATTAGTTAATTATAGGTACATATCAACTGTGACAAAGGGATCATTGTAATACTTGATAATATAGTCAGCGCGATTGCAATTTTCCTAGAGTTAGTTAATGCGCATTCTTGATCATTTAAGATGACACGTCTTACTTTTGTTAGTAGAGGAAAGGTATTGATGTAGATTTTCTAGGTATATCTTTGACATTTTCCTTAGCAATTACATGTTGCACTTTATCAGAACTTGTGTATGAATTTGAATCCGTTTAGTATTAACAATGATTATTTATGAAATATCTCTTTGATAATATTAATTTACATGTTCATAGATTTTTAAATCTATTTTAATTTTGTTTTTATCATGATTTTTACTATGTTTCTATAATTTTCAATGGAAAATTATAGAAAATTTGACAGGCTAATTTCCCTTAAACTTCAATTTTCGTCCGCTTTTAAAAAAGACTATTTCTTCAAAAATTTAAAACAATATTATCGAAAATTAATGAGAAATAATAAATTGGTCAGAAATGATGCAATCTGATAAAGGACAATAATGTATAATAAATAACTCTAGCTATATATTTTAAACTTTGAGCTAAAAATTAAAGGCCAAAAACAACAGGATGTGTCGGTTTTTGTATCTTTCCTTTAACCATTCTATTATGTGACGATTAATATTCATTGTAGTTTAACTGTTTCAAGATGCGTTGTTTCTCACGCCTCTGAGACTGCCGAGATGAGTCTTAGTAAGAGGGATCTGGCGTACGCGTGGCCGACGTTACCGCCGACCGCAGATCGCGATCCGGGATCTCCGTTGCTTTCGCGACACCTGGTACGCATCCGTCGGTGGCCGGATACCGGCAAACGGGCGTAAAACTCGACGATCGGGCAATGCGGCGGGCGCGGTGCGCTACCACATTTTGGTGGCGACGATAGTGCACGCGATTTGCGGCTGCCAGTGGGGCTTCGATCGGGTCATGTTAGGCCGCACAATTTAATCCGCCGTTCTACTATGTATTTATCCTGCAACAATATATAAATCAATCGTTTTAAAAATAACATTTTATTGCAAAATCCTTATTTTGCAAGAAATACATAAATATATAGAGCGAGCATACACACGTAGATTGCAGAAAAATTATAGAAATGACGTAAATCAAGACTTAATCATACGTACGAATATTATCATACGCTTTGTGTGTGTGCTCTTCAATCTATACGGTAGCAGAAAGTATGAAAATATTATAAATAATTAGTTTAGTAATAACATTACAATTAAAATTCAGTAAGAGTTATATAATATGAGAAAGAATATATGCTTGAATATAATTAAAATTAAAGTTCCATAAGAATATATATATTCAAGCATATATTCTTTCTTGTATATAATTCTTTTACTGAATTTTAATTTTAAAATTTTACCACTAAAATATTTATAACATTTTAATACTTACTCTGCTACCATAGAGATTGAGGAGCAACAAAGCGTATGACAAATTAAACTTTGTACAATCTGAATGTACTTTGCTGAAAGACAGAGAAGAAGGTAGGATAGTTCTCTCGATAATGGATCACAATAAAATTACATTCTATTCTGCCGCGTGTAATTCGTGCGCGCAACAGCGGTTTCGATCGCGCATGTTAGGGCAACGGCGGTGCACGTCGCACGCATGAATCCGGTTAATCAAGTGGAACTGTCCGTCGGCTGTGCTGCGAAGAGCACGGCAGACAAGACAGACCGTCTGCGTGATCGACAGACAGTGTCCGCGTAGCGTCGGACAGGTGGTGGCGAACCTTCACGGATCCCTCCCGCGCACCCTTTTCCCTCGACCCGAGGGAGGATCGCAAAGACGATAAGGTACTTCTTAACAGTTTGACTGTTGTAACAATCGTATTGCCGCGTATCATACTTGGAATCTCCATACACAATTGTGCATGTGTGCATTCGGATCATATGATTAAAAGTCTCGCGGTATATATGAATATAAATGCAAAAATAAAGACAAATGGAAAATTAAGTGGTTACTTCGTCTGCGAATGCTGCAAATCCCGATGAAAAATAAGTGTTATGACATTAAAGTTCAATTATAATATGAATTTATTAGATTTCGTCTCGAATATCATGTGAATTTTGACATTAACTTTGCAAAAGACCAACGCAGGCTGTGTGTAAAAAGATATAATTAAAATACTTGTTTTGTAATAGAAAGTTAAATATGTTGTACGACAAAAATTAACGTTTTTTTTTTATTTTACTTCTTCGCATATTTTTCATCACAGAATTAGGACCTGAGGTTACCTCTCGTTTGATTACCCTGTGCAAGTTTTTGGCCTCTTGACTCCCCAATTTCGTTTTTGCGATTTCATATCAGCCCTTCTCGTATTAAATGGATCGTGAGCCATTAAATTGCGCGTACATTTAGGTAAACCTACGCACGAAGAGGGAAATGTAGCTTCGAGGCTATAAAACGTGCGGATTGTGCTGATTTTGAAGGGATACATAGTCGAACAATGGTTTGATTAACCACATTATATACAAAATCCATAAAACATATATGTATGTATACAGAAATGTTTCACATAACACTTATGTCACATAACTGATACTTATGTTGGATATCAATATATAAATGTAAAAATCTAAATAGATTTCAAGAGAGACAATAATTTTTATTGTCTATTTATTTAAATCACATATATATTTTTACGATTTTAGAAACATAAATTTTTTTTATTATGTAGCTGTTTTTTTCTCTATGGAGAGATACAATATAGAATCAGTTAATTAAAATATATATAATTTATTATCTGTATAACGGCTGCTTGAAATCGTCGCAATGTCTCGGTCTCTCGGTTGACCGAGGACAGATGGCTCGCCCGGAGGAAAGAAGGGTAGCCGTTCTCGGCGTGTGCCGGACCCAAAGGCGCGGAAAGCACTGTGATCGAAGGGTCCGACCTAGCAGGCGATCGATTCAGACTCGCGTTTAGAAAGAGAGGAAAGAAGGAGAAGAGAATGATCGTCCGCGCGTCGGGTACCAGATGACAGAGCCATGACCTAGGAAATCCCATGGATGAAGGATCTCGAAAGAGAGGGAGAGAGGAGTAAGAGAGAAAGAGAGAGAGAGAGATGCATACGTCGGACGGGACTCTGAAAAATTGATGTTCCCGCGTCGGTTCCACCCCCGATATATGTAAGAGAAGGTAGTGCCGCGAGGGGGAAAAGGGGAGGGAGGCAAGACTGGCGGGTAGACGTCGGTGGTGAAACACGATGACTGGCGATCCGCCGCTCCTTTTTTCGAGGTCGTGGCGGCGAAACTTCAAGGACCCTCTCCGGGGCCAGAAACACTCGCTTGGCCCCCTAATTATCACTACGGGGGTTCCCCTTTTCGGGCGCGGGGCCCTCTCCTGGGTACAAAACTGCTCGGCAGGGGTCCCGCGCGAAGAAGCCCCCTTTACCTCCTTCTCCTCCCGACATTGTTCTTCTCTTCGTCTTTCCTCTTATATATCCTCTTGTTCTCCCTCGGTCTCGATCGACCCACAAATATCTTCTTCTACCTTTACCGGTTTCCTTCGATTCGACCGGCGTTTATCAACATTTTTGTACGCGCGTCTCGCTACGGAAACAAAAATCCGTTCGCAGATAGAATTGAAAGCTTCGTGAGATTCGAAGAGATATATAGCCGATTGGCCGGTCGATCGAGCGTGGAATTGTACTCTCGTGATCGGTATGTACGACCACTTGTTGAAGCAAAGCGAGAAGATGTGACTGTCGATCGGCTCGACTGCGTTTTGCGAGTTCGGACCGCAAAATGATTGATAATTTCTACATGCGCGTCAAAAGAAACGCATTTCGAAAATTATATTTGTGATAGGGTCGCAGCTGCTATTACATCTCTCGCTCATTGTCTAACAATCCTCCTGATTTTTTTTAACGTGACATCTATTAAAAAAAAAAAAGAATAACGTCTAATTCATTACACCGAACATCTATCTCTAAAAAAAACATACAATTATACAATTCCGTTTATCTTTATCGAAGCAGATCCATGAAACGGAAGTCTTATCCCTTAATCTTCCGCACTCTCCCGTTCGATTATCCTCCTGAGCTCGACTTTCCCCTGCGCGGCCCCTCAAATATGCGATCGCGTTACAATCGCAACACAAATTTCAACGCGAACGAGGTATTATTCTTAGACAAACACCAGAAGCCACTTGATCCGGACGATCAAGGCTTCCACGGAGCTTCCGCGCCGTCGCACCATCAGTACTCGGGGATTGTAACACGTCGAAGGGCCATCAACAAACACCGTAAGACCCGTATTCAGTTGTCGTAGCCCCCCTTTTCGTTCCCGTTGCCCCTGCCGCGATGGAATGCGTGCTGTCCCGTGCACGCATCCACCACGCCATTGCCAGAACGAGTACACCCCCGATCCGACACTTGGCCGGCTCGCAGCAGTTACACGCGTCTCTACGCCGAGGGGTGGCCGTCCCCCGCTCGTTCGTTCAGGATGGTTGGCTTGATCGTTGATGTTTTGCCCTGCACGCCCGTGACGAAGAAGACCGAGGGTTGCTCGACTCCGACCTGACGAACGCGAGAGAGAAAGAGAGGGTGGGAGGGATGCACACTTCACGTTTCCCACGTGCTGCTCGGTGCAAACGTGCATCGCGTGCTCACCTATACGTCAGTGCGAAGGGAACGGGATTAGTCAGGGGTTGCCCGGGTTGGGGGAGGGAGGGGGTCGGGAAACGACGGGGGATGATTGCAGGGTCGGCCGCGTGACGGTAACTACTGGGGCTTGGCATGACGGACGGACAGCCCGAGCGAGCTTATGGTCACGCGGCCCGTCTCTTTGGAAAAGTTTCCTTGTCCTCCACCCTTGCTTCCTTCCCTCCTTCCCCTCCTGCTTCTTTTTCTCTCGCTCTTTCCTTGTTTGTATCTAACCACCCCCTGACGCTTGTAACGCGATCGTTTCATGGCGTGACACCTCGCGCGATTTGTAAGGAATTTTGTCGAACATTTCGGGACGTCCGGTGTCCGGAATTGAACGATTGAGCGACGCATTTCTGGAAGAGTACGGGGACTTGCTTAAAATTGATATAATTGTAAAATGCTTATCGTATAATTGAGAATTTTACACAAAAAGGAAGATAATTCTAAAGTTTCGCTTACTTATCCGGTACACAGAGATGCTGCAGTATACAAGTTTATTTTTAAATCGTACAAGAGAATTGTACGCGCACTTTGGCGAAACGATGCGCTGTGCATCGTTGTATCAGCGGTGTATTCGGTAATTTTACTTATCGTTTTTTTATCTGTAATTGTCAGCAACTGTAATGCAGTTGTTACTATCAGCGCCCGTTACGCGCTAAAACACTGCAATACGGCTATCGTTATCCGCACTTGGCCCGTCACTAATTATTGTCAGGTGCGATTAACATCGCGCTGTATTTTTATCCGAACAAGAAATATAGTGCATAGTAAAATTAATGACATCTCGAAAATACATGTTTTCTTCAAGTATCCATAATATTGATATATTGATTGAACGGAACTTTAATCTTATATGAACATTTAAACGAATAATTTTCTCCTGAGATCATCGAAATTGCTTTGATATCTCGAGAATCTATGATAACAATTACACACATTTCTTATTATGGATTATATTCATCATGCTGCCATTATTACGCTCAGTATGCAATATCATAATATTTTATTTCAATAATTGCGTTAAATTTGTTCACAAGATTAATATCAGACGGCAATAATTTAATAAGTATGTGTGTGTACTATAATATAAATATATTAAGTTTTGAAAAATGTAAGAAATCGAAAATATATCGTTGCTATAATTTTCAAGATAAACAACATGCTACTTATATATACATATATTATATGAAATATATATTTCGTACAATATATTTATTAAAAATGGAAAATGAAAAATGTAAAAATTGGGGGGCCATTTACGGGCAATATTATTGTCTTAATAAATAATTATCATAAATATATTTAGAATCGAGTATATTGGCTCGCATCGTGCGTTTTGATTTTTTCATCTAAGTATTTAAGTATAATTTGTCCGTCATTTTTGAATTAAGAACACAAAGATATAATAAAGATATGAAGATTTTACATGAATTGCCGAATCGAATAATTTAAGTCACAAAAGGCGTGATATATCGACCGTTTAATAATAATATAGTGTCTATGTTTCGCGTTCACGTATTTTATGATTATGATTTATTCGATCGAAATCTATTGCACGAATAATCAGCAAAGTGACGATTTATTTTCGAATATTTCATTTTGCGAAGCTTTATTTTTAACTAATATATTTATTCATATTTTATAATATAATACAAAATAGTAATTATTCTAAAATATATAATACTATAATAGAACAACACAAGCGCGCGCTACGCGCGCGCCATTTTTCGGTTTTATGTTTAAAAAACTAATATAAAATTTATTTAAACTCGATTAATATTTTTTCACAGAAATTAGCTGATTAAAGCGTTAATTTGCTAATTAAATTTTAAAATAATATGTTAAAAAATTAAAATAGTAATATATTGTAAATAATATGTTATATCTTATTCTCGATTAATATTTTTTTACAGAAATCAGCTGATAACTGTCAAAAATATTAATCGAGTTTAAAGTATTAGAACATATTTTATTTAAAACATATTATTTTAAAAATTAATTAGCAAATTAACGCTTTAATCAGCTGATTTCTATCAAAAAATAATAAAGCAAAAATTTGCTAATTAAATATTCTAGCTTATATATTTATATTTATATTGTGTATGTTATAATTTGCTAATTAAATTTAAAAATAATAATATGGTAAAAGTTATAAAATAGTAATATGTTGTAAATAATATGTTGTAATACCTTATTCTCGATTAATATTTCTTTTCGAACGAATCTCCTTCGAGTTTTAATTAATTATTAATATTAAGTCGTGTATATAGTATCGCGCGCGCTATTAGAATGAAGTTGCCGATATTTGTAGCCTCGGTCATTACCGAAACGCCGCGAGTATCAGGCAGTTGGAGCTGCGTCCCGCTGTGATTAATTAGTAAGCATAATCATTAGAAACGATTTCTAACCTTTGTATTGTAATATTTATCAATCGCATATCATAATTTCAACGTTAATATGTAGGCGTAATTGTTCGAAACGCATATTTCGCGAAAAATTCGATGCAAAATCTCTTGCCAACATAACCCAACTTAATCTGTTGTCGCGCACGCGAATGTTGCGATTCGTGGATATATTTATTGTTAATTCTAGTTTACATATTTATATTGTGTATGTTATAATGCGAAATAATAAGATTACTCTAATATGTATGTATTTTATTTGTTACAGATAGCATTGCGATACACAATGCGATTCACGCGTCGTGTCGGGAGTGTCGTGTAAAGTTTCGCGCGTCGGGAGTGTCGTGTAAAGTGTCGGGCGATCGTAATTATTCGTGTTTTCGCGAGTGTCGTGAAGGAGGTCGACGGTCAACCAAGAGAGGAGGAGCAGGCCCGGGGAGGCATCGGGCGACATCGGGGCAACTGTGAGGTATGCAAAAACATTTTTGCTAAACTGCATCGTTTATGAGATTCGACACACACATATGTATATATACATAATTTGAATATTTTGTTTTCAGATCAATGTGCTGTGTACTACCAACTCCGCTATTGCACGTATCGGTGAGTGAGAAATTATTTATTTTATAATATTTCTATAGCGATAATAGGGGTGTATAATATGTACGAAAGTTGATACATATAATGTTGATGTATATATAATGTTGATATATATAATATGTATGAAAATATTAAAATATTAATATGTTTTATATAATATGTTATAATATCTTATTCGCGATTAATATTTTTTGACAAAAATCAACTGATAATTGTCAAAAATATTAATCGAATTTAAAATATTATAACATTCCTTTCTAAAAAAGGCATATTAATTGTAAGTCGATTCTCGCAAGTATTGTTGCATCTTTTCCGCGATGCTGATTGACTGTTTCGATTCGCATTATGCGTTATATTTGTAGCATCGAGGCTGTCATCACGAGGATTAGTAGTTTAACAGTTTGTTCAAAATAAAATTAAATAAAATAATATGTTTGAAATAATATGTTATAATACTTTATCCGCGATTAATATTTTTTGACAGAAATCAGCTGATAACTGTCAAAAATATTAATCGAGTTTAAAGTATTATAACATATTATTTAAAACTAATATTATTATTTTATTTTATTTTATTTTGAACAAACTGTCAAACTGCTAACCCTCGCGATGATAGCCTCTCGATGTTACGAGTATAACGCACAACGCGAATCTTGACAGCCAATGATAATCGCAGAAAAGCGCCAACAATAAAGTTCAATATATGCGAGTATCAACTTTACATATCTTTTTTAAAAAAGGATTTTAGATACACACTCATAATAAATGCCTTGAAGACAATTTCTTCGTCGAATGCATCGCGTTTAGATATTTGGATCATGACTTTTGATTCGCCAATTAACAAGTAGTTATGTGATCTATTATGATTAAATGTAAAATTAACAAAACGTATTATAATTTCTTTTATCTTCTGTTCGGTGATGATAACATTGTCAATTTATCTCATAGTCGCAATGCGTGAATATGTTTAGATGCATTTGATCTGAAAAGTTTAAATTATTTTCAAGTATTCGCAGAATGTAGCATCGCATCTCCGCGTTAGTGATTCATTTGATATAATCGTGATATCAGTGCGGCGTCAAAATGCAGTGTCAATGTAGTGTCAACGTGACTTGAATGACACATAAATGCGTCACTGTAACGTCAATGCAGTGTCAATGTAATGTCAATGTTGCTTCAATGCAGCATAAGTGTGGTGTCATTGTTAACAACAAATATAGAGTCATATTTGGCTGATTAGTGCGTGCACAATTAACAGCATTTTCGAGTGCTTAATTAATGCTTTTTTAATTTAATAACACCAAATTTTTATTAATCGATAAGAAACATTTTTTAAAAGTGAAAACTTTAGGACACTCTGTGTATTATACGGTTCGAAAAGTTATCTCTCTACTTCTTTTCTTCGTATAATCTATGTTGATTCAATTCTAGTCAGACTCTCACACGATTTCGAGAGATCGACTCGGATAATGACCGTGCCCCCCGTGAAGTCTTCATCATCGTGCTTCCCCTTCTTCTCTTAACACTTTACCATCGCGCGACTCTACCTTACAATTCGATAAATTGAATTTCCTGTAATATGATAATGTTATCATTAGCCGCATGTGACGAAGACGAATGACATGATTAATCACGCCAATCGCGTGGGCTCGCTAACACAATTCCGTCGACTTGCATTAACGCAAAAGCGTCAATCGTCATTTTTTTTTCTTCATAGATGTGATTTATAATGCTTAACTCGCGCATAAATTTCAATTTCTCAACGTTCCTCCTTTGAGCGTCCACTCTCGAAGGATCGATCTTTCTTTGATCCTTCGATCTTAATTCGCCGAAACTTTCGAACGTCGGGGCTCGGCCAATCTCGGTGTAATCGCTCTTTAAGCAACACCTGGGACACCCCACGTTGTAACGTTGTTGGCATTTTTATTCGTCGATTAATACGCGGGACGCTCGCATTTGCATCGAAAAAGTCGAAAGGATTTACGCTGAAAGGAGACGTTGATTAATGAGGCATAATTGTCGAAAACATAAATTCGGTCATGATTACATTATAATAGAAACTTCGCACCAGCTTAGTTGCCAACATCTCTTTCACGATTTTGTATTTCATAAAAACATTTTGTCTAATTTAAATTATTTAATTATTTAAAAAAAATATATTTAATAATTAAGATACATGACAATATAAATAATGATATAGATATAGACAGATATATTTTCGTACTTTGAGATATTTCAACATTCGATAATTCTAATGTTTAAACTGTAAAACTCCATAAAGCAAAGCTATTCGGAATTTCTTACTGAATGATTAAAATTAATCAACATTTTTTGCATTCATAATTATTTTGGAATCTTGATTGTCAATGGGACGCTGCTGATCGCGAAATTTCGCTTGGGGACCATTGGAATAAAAGTGGACGCTAATGCGCTCGAATTATGCTCGACCTTGGCTGGTGGATCGAGGGAGAGAGAAAGAGAAGGAGAGATAGAAGGGGGACCAATTCGGGCGTAATCGCCCTTCAAGGGGCATCTAGGTGCCGGGTGCGCTTGGGATGTACGCACGCCCGACGCGCGTTGCACGGCAAAAGAAGAGACGGAGCCGAAGTTCCGGTGATCCGCGAGGAATCTTAATGGCGAAGCCAGGCGGCCGCTCCGCGGGCGCACAGGGACGTGCAAGAACGCTCGTCCTTAACCACCTTTAACAAATTGCGGCCGTGGTGCAATCGTTGACCGACAAGAGAGAGAGAGAGAGAGAGGGAGAGGGAGGGACCCTGCGTCTAGGCTCTCGTTTTTGTGCATCCGCCGTGAGCGCGTCGACGTATTCGTGAACATGCTCGTGCGAACTTGCATGAAATATGCACTCGCGCGCGATTCCCTCGATATATGTATAAGTGGAATATACAGGTTGTGCCGGAAGCACACGTAGTTTCTTCTAAACCAATTTAAAAACGAATTAGTGTAATTGCAAATGACAATTTTTTTTTTTTTTTTACATATTACGTATCTTAGGTCTGTATTTATGGTCGCATCTTTACTGGAGAATTATTAGTTGAAATCAGTCTTGAACTTAACAATCGATACTTGAGGGAGAGTCCTTGTGTACGTATTAATATTAGTTTTTGAATCTGGTGTCAGTGGGGTAGTAAGTTGGAAAAAAATCATAAATGTAGGTATATCATTTCAGTGTATGTTGGAAATGATTTGAGAAGAAATTGAATTTAAATATTAAATAACACTTTCAATAGTTTAAATTTTCAGTTATGAGAGAAAAGCAGAACTCACAGGAATCTTTATTTGAGAGACTCGAAAATTGATTTTCAAAGAAATAGTAAAATCGTCAATAATCATTTAATATATAAATAATATAAAATTATGTAATGTGGCATATAAAAAATATATATCATGAAAAAACTTTTCATAAAAAGAATTTTTCAATTAAATATAAAATTAGTTTAAATTAAATCAAACTAAATTTACTGAAATTAAAACAATTACGCGTTTATAGCAAAATTCTCAGTAATGATACATGATGCGAATTGTTAATGCGTTATGTAAGGCGATGACTACATTTTTATTTGGAAATAGTCCTTTTAGCGGGCGCTATATTTTTCATTTCATCTTGATTTTGCCGATGCGCTTTTAAAAAATTAACCACCGGCGGGCACGTGTACGCTCACGCGCGCACACGCGTGGAAAGCGCACGTGCCGCACGTGATGCACGCACGCACATTTCCTATAGGTAATCAGACGCGTACCACGGGGGTGCGTTAACCTTTCGATCGCGAAATCCCAGTTTGCGAACATGTGAAAAATAAATTTCACTGTCTGCAGCTTTTGCTCGTCAGTGGTGTCCGCGAGAATTAGTTCTTGCTTGATCAATTCAATATTATTTCTTGGAATTTTTAATTGAGAAAATTTTATCTAATGATGACAAGTCATTAGAAAATATGTATATTAAACAGTTTAGTAAAGTTTTCCATAATCAATTAGATATTTAAAAGAAAATAATTAAAATTAATTACATTCGAAATAGTTCAAATTAAAATAATTATTTCCTAAAGATAGAATATTTCAATTCTTTTACAACTAACATCGAAAGGAGTCTAATGACGAGAATAGAAACTGATGTCGATTTAATAATGACGCGTCGACTTCAACCGGCGACTGCAGCGAATTCCCGCGTTAATCTTTTCCTCAATTTGCTCGCCGGGATCTAGGATATTGGAAACGTAATCGACCATCCTTCCATTCTCAGGCCGCAGTCATGCAATTTGTAAACCACCGCGTTTTAATGCGTGAGACAAAAAGATCGGTGATAACGGCACGCGGTCGGTCGAGATGAAGCGAAAAGCGATTTCGCGCTATGGATCGATTCGCCGTATGAAACGCGGCGGCCACATAACGACACTTATGGCAAAATTGCGACTAGGGAGGACAAGAAATGGGAATGGAAGGGAACAGAATTGAGAGAAATGGGAGCTTCGCGCTCGAGTTTGTTCCCACACCAGATCTCTTTTCCAAATTACGGCGAAACGTATATCAGTCCGATTTATTTGCGAAATAAGATAATAGAAGAGCAATTATCTAATTGACTCTTATCTATCTCTCTTATCTGCATTTTAAAAATTTTTTGTTTAATTATTTTTTTTTAAAGACATGTGTGTATTCGAATATACATCTTATCTTTTTTGGACTCTTCGTCCTCGATAAGAATTAAATCTCCATCGAGTTCTGAGAGAGATCAAGAGAGAAGAGGCGAAATCAGGACACGAACACGAGAACGACAATGTCGACGACAAACGTCGTAATTGGTCTCGACCATCCTCGGATGACGACGATTCGCACGTGCACTTCTCTCGTCTGGCGTGATAAGTAGGATGTCACCCGTTACATCCGTGGTATGTGTGTACGTGCAATTGGTGGTTGGATACGCGTCCCGCTACATGCAAAAAGCAATCCGGTGTGTGTTGTGGTTCTCCATAGGGTCGTCCTACAGTGGCTGATGGACGTTGGGGGGGAGAGAAGAGGGAAACACAGGAGCCAGGGAGGGGTAGACACAGCCGGCCGCGAAGGGAGAAGCGAGGGGGGAAGGTGGCCCGGCGGGAGGAGGGTGGACCGTGGGGCTTTAATGAACCAATTTAAATGCATGCGATGATCAGTTGGCCTCTGAGCCCTCTTCTTCTTCTTCTTCTGCGGGCTCTTTCGACGACGACCGGCTACCTTTACACGATAGGCCACGCCACACGACACACGCTGCCTCCTAGGATCTTACTCGGCCGGAATAGTATACTCCGTCGCTGCTCTGCTGCTGCCCCCGACACCCCCTTCGATCTCTTCTGTTCGCGCGATGGCCCCATCGACAGAGAATCCCTACCTTTTCTTTCCTCCTTTCTTTCTTCGTACACTATACCGCCACTTCTTCCGCCCTTCCCGTATCTTCATTCATTCCTAACCCTCACCCCCTCCGTCACCTTCCTCACTCGTTCACGTTCCCGTTCCACCGTCTGGAAGCTCCATCTCCATTTTTTAATGAAATCGAAATTGCAATGGAGAGCGTTGCGCGCGCGTTTCTTTCTCTTCGTCTTCTCTACTTCTTCTTCTTCTTCTTCTTCTTCTTCATCATCTTTGTTTCTTTCTTTCTTTCTTTCCTCCGTTTCTCGTTGTCTCGTGGACCAGTGCAAAAGATTGGTGGAGAGAGGCAGAGGGATAAAGGGAGTTCTACTGCGGATGCGAAGTGTTGAAGCTCCGGGCGACAAGCGGGATTGTATTAACCGGTCGCTGCGAATCGTCCTACGAGAGATCTGCCAGTGAAGAGAAAACGCAGATCTCTCGCCGATCTCTCGAGATTTCCGCGGACGATTTGTCGGAAAAGAACTCTTTTTTGCCCGCAAGGATATTAATCCTGAGAATGGCGCGATTGTGGTTAGAAAATATCCGCGAGTTTCTCGATTATTATGGTTAAATATATTTATATATACATATACATATTATATACAATATATATATATATATATATATATATATATATATATATATTATATGTACATATGCACACATTGTTTAATATTTAAATATACTCGACCTCTTTGTGATTTTATTTTTTATGTCAATATAATTTATATTTAATTTTCAATTTAATTTTTATTATTTTGTATATTGTTATTTCTGTGAGAAAGTATGCTTGGCGTAATTTTTATAATTTTTATGATTTTTAGACGCATTTAATAAATAATTTAGTAACAAGCGTTATTTTTCCTCTCTTTTTATGAGAATCATTAAGAAATTTTTTCTTGATAACATGTATAATTAAGGAAAACCTGACAGTTCTGGAATTAAAGTCTCGCTCCGCAAGGTTGGCGAGAGGAAGATAGCTTCTCTATGCACCTGATTCATTCGATGCGACACGGGAATTGATACTCCTCCACGTTCCTTCTCGCGTAACAGGTATCGTGTGGTTAAGCCCGAGTCTTAATAATCGGGTGGATGAAGCGGGTGACGCGGGAACAAAGCGACCGAAAACCATGGGGGATCTCCTGTATCGGCACCTGCTGGAATCCCCGTAACACACACGAGGGGGGCAACGAGTGCAACGACAAGACGCCGCGGCGCCTTGTAAAAAGCACGATTCGCGTCACCCCATGTCGACCCCCCGCGATGCTTCGATACCCACACCGTGCGATATATGAAATGATGGCGTTTCATCAATCTGGAGATGATGATCCAACTGCAATTTTGTTGTTTTTCAGTATTTCATGTTCCCGCGAAATTGCGAAAATATTTTAAAATAACAAACTGATCAAATGTAGTTGTAATTGTTAAAAATGAAATTTTTAAAGAAAAATTAGTTTCTTCCATTGATATTTTGATAAAATTTATTTATGTTATATATATTGTTTAGAAAATATTAATTAATTTTTTTTTACTTTGTTCAAAATAACTTGTATAAATAAATGCAAACACACTTGCCATTTATTTATTCAAGAAAAATATAGAAAAGAGATATTCTTTGAATTCTCAGCTATATTAATTAACAGAGGATGAGTAGTCTAGATTGTAATGAATCTGGAGATAATCCAACTCATCTTGAGATATGTACGATTAGATCCATAACACAACCAGTCTCCCATGACTTTTCGTTTTATTAGTAAGAGGAACCAATGCTCTACTTTGTAAAGAAACTTTGATCACAAAAGTTATGTGCTCTACCTGCGAGTATTATACATTTAATGCTACAAATATTATTTTTTATATATGTTAAATTTCTTTTCCGATAGTGTGGTCTCATCTTTCCGATAATATCGTTAATAGCACAATGAATCGTATATCATTATTTTAGATGTACGAGATGTTTTTTTCATTCATTCTTTCATCTCTTCTTTTCTTGTTTTCCTTTTATATCTTCTTTCTTTCGATCGGGCAGATCAAGGCCGAATGGCTGTACCGATCATCATCGGTCGAGCAGCCGTACCGCGAATTAATTAACAGCGATAGACTTTATTTATAGACGCCATGTCAAGGTCGGAGAAAGGGTTTCCCGAAGCTTCCGTCGACGGGGAGATTAATGTCCATTCCGAGTATCGAAGAGATCCCTAAAAGAATTATACGAAAAATGAACCGGTGGTCCACTCGATCCCGCCCTATCGAATCTTCGACAAAAATTCGGCCTAACTTGCAATTAGAACAAGTCGTAAAAATTCCTTCAACATTTCTTCAACGATTAAAAAATACTAAATAAAAATAATTAAAAAATTACTAAAAAAATACCTTGTTTAAAAGGTGTGTACGTGTGATTATTGATAACGGTACGTAAATAAAAAAGGAATTTTTAATAAAATTTAATAATTTATAAAAATCAAAAACAAGTATGCGAAATGAAGTGGCGTATCTGTTTGTGCATAGTTTTATCCCTCTGCGACTTTATATATATCCGCCGATTGGCGGCTGCACGCACGAACGCCTACGCACGAACGCCTACCTCCGGTTCTCTCTCCTCTTGGAGCCGTCGAGTCTCTCTGATCGCCGTATTGACGTGTGTTATCAGTGATCGGCGCCCGCATGGATCGTACAGTAACAAATGCATGCGGCTTTTATATTCCGTTACGATCGCCTTGCGCCAGGTAGGGTAAGTGGGTAGATAGGTAGATAGATACCTACTACGTCGTGCGCCTGGATTGAAGATCACGTAATCTCCCGGTTATTTGAATAACACCGTCTACTTCAGCTACTTTATCTCTTATAGCAACTATCTATAAATCGTATATAATGATATATAATATTTTATTATAACGGAACTTTTAGCAAGAAAAAAAAAATATATATATATGTATATATATTCTTGCTTAAATTAAATTAAAACATTAAATTACAAAGCAATACGATGTATATCGAGACCTTGAAATTATAAAATTGTAATTAAAAGACGCTGCAATGTTTCAATGTCAAGTATTATGTACATAAAAGTAATGACAGGCTAATTGACTAGGTTCGTCTCTATTCACATTATTTGACTCCTTTATTTAGCTATAACAAAAAGTAGAGAAAAAGACTGTTATTTATAATATCTCATAAAAAAGTTTGTACTTAAAAAGAAAAAACTAGAATTTTTTCGACAATTATATAATTATCTCATGTGCAATATCTGTTTATTATTGTATGCATTGAATATAATACGATGCGTACAATAATAATTCTTTGAAATATTAATTCTTTTTAGCGCTGTTATAATTTGGATCTTATATTTGTATGTTACAGATCCAGCTTCTCACTACTCTGCTGTTGGGCATCGACGGTGAGTCAGAAATTATTTTATTTTGAGGTAAAACGAATTTGTGAAAATTATCATAGATTCGTTGGTCTAAAAAGGACAGAATAAATGAAACTGAATATATATATTTTAAAAGATTTTTTATAAATATTCATATACGCCAGTATACATTACAACCAGAAAATATTTCTGTTACATAGCAGATTTAATTTAATTTGTTTAATGAAGAACGTGTTAATGATAATATTAATTGTACATAATTGTGATAAATTATAATGCGTTAATTTTATTATCATAATTTTAACACATTTATTCATATTGATCAATATAATTTGACTTAAGATAAATTAAAACAAATTATAAAATGCAATATTAAAATGTAGCAATGTTGAATGTATAATAGTATTCAAAATATTAAAATAAGATTCAATGAATGTTCCGCGGCTATTTTATCGCAGAGAATTTTTTTATATAACTTATTTTAGGATCTCTCTTTCATGTTAGTTATGTCAAAACCTGATTTTTTCAAATATATATTCTTCAAACACGCTACATCATTAATACAATTTTAATACAAACAATGTGATGTATGCAATATAATAACGATATTATATCAATATGCAATTTTAGATATTTAATATCAGGATAAAATTTTTTATAAACAAAGACATATATAATGTAAGAATATAAAAAATTTACAGTTTGTAGCAATTTATCGTGTGAAAAATTTATCTTTTTGAATCTCATATTATTCATTATAAGTATTTCATACATTTTTGAGATGAGATTACGTGCAACAACTGATCTCTAAAGATTGATATCCAGAATGAGTATGACTATAGGAACAACGAAAGGTAGGTCCAAAAGAATGGATATAAGTTACGCAAGATAAGCGGTCAATATTGACTAGAATGCGTAGAACATACGCAAAGTAAAATACATATTTCTATACATTTTTATATTCCTTGCATTTATGTGCAATAATAATCGGAAATAGAAATGGGGAAACGCTGCGTTTGTAAATTAATTAGGGCTAATTAGGGCCATTGGTAATTTAATACATCTTTAATTCTATCATCTTTATTATGTCAATCATACTATCGAATACTTTTAAAACGCTCGTGTGTACGATATCGTATACAGTTGACATACAGTACCACATTGATCATGTTTACGATTCATAGAAAGTTACATTTCTTGTCGAACGATAATCTCATCGAAACCGGCCCGCTCCTACGTCGTGAATACGTTGTTTTACGCGCGGACAGGTATACGCGCCCGTGTACATTAACTTTCATAAATTCTCGGCTCTTCGACGCCGCCTTTTTCGGTAATGATACTAAAATATTTCGGCTTTTATCCGCTTTTATCCGGCTTTTGACGCGTCGTCCAATTTTTATTACCCCATCAAAGGATTCTGTATCTTCTACACCATTTTTTATATCACCCACGCGCATTAATACAAATTACATGCGCTTCTTATATTTTCTTAATAAAACATCAATTCTAATAGAATAATTAGCATTGAATATCAAAAGATAAAAATATGTTTAAGATATTTTGTAATAAAAAATTTGATGAGATTCTTTCGCCAATTTATTTTTGATGACTTCGAGACGCCTGTGTCTTATTAAAAGCAATACTCTTTGCATTCGAAGAGCGCAAACTTTAAATCGCGATTCAAGATTTACCTCTTATCATTTTCCACTCGTATTCGTTAGCACGATTGGTATCAGCTCACGCAATGCGTCGAATTTATAAACAACATTGTACATTGGATCCAACGAGGTTCTGCGTGACTTCATATCCATCGCGAACCCCCGGCACACG
This sequence comes from Prenolepis imparis, assembly GCF_030444845.1. Lineage (NCBI taxonomy): Eukaryota > Metazoa > Arthropoda > Insecta > Hymenoptera > Formicidae > Prenolepis > Prenolepis imparis. Next base: position 6,606,990 of record NW_028141167.1, read on the forward strand.
CACATCGCGCATCGTCCACCCACCTATGTACACGCGTGCGCTCGTCATCGTCAGGTGCTGTCGAATCGACGTGTTTTGTCGATAATCAACGTCTATCGAATGCGTAATCGAGTGCAAGCTCGCCCACGTACCACCCACTTTCCTTCGCCCTCGCTCTCCTCCGTTCATCCACCTATACCTATCATCTACCCCTATCTCCTCCCTTCCGCACTCTCATTTTGCGCGGAGCGAAAACGCTTTCATGAAAATTCGCCCCGTCGTTTTCCGTGTCGCAATGCAGCTCAGCTGTCGTTCGACCACCCGGTACCGTTGATTACTTTCCTCGCTTTTTTTTCCCTCGTATTTTTTTTTGCACGCCGCACGCAGGGGTGGAAACGTTCGTCGGAACGAACGAACGAACGAACCAAGGAGCTGATGGCGGGTATACACGACGTATTTTTCATTTTTTTCCCCGCGCGCGATCGTGTCGTTCTTTCTTTCGTTACGAGTAAGGTAAGGACGGCGGCGAATGGGATATACGAACGAGGTGGAGGTGGTGGTACAGCGGCGGCGAATGGAGGAATGATATTTTCACCGGGCGCGCGAGCTAAATTACGGGCGCGCGATGGAATGCGCATGCTACTCGTTCGCCGCGCTCCGTTGATGAGTGCCGGTGCCGCGGCTACGATGCTACGAGGCTGATTATGATTACTTTTCCGATTAACGGCACCCGGAGATACTACTAGGCGATACGTTATCGCGTACAGCGAAACGGCAACCGAGATTGCAACGTCGAGAAGGATTAATATCGAGTCCCGTGATTTCGGACTGACGGTAAATGACGGTAAAATAACAGCGATACCATGCCATAGGTACACATTAATTGAAGTTCTCATGCATTCTTGGAAATATGCCTGTGTGAAAATCCAGAGATTCTCTCTCTTTCTGTCTCTTGCCTTGCTCTAGATCAATTTCGATAATATGGGAGGTTTAGTTAAATAAAATTATTATTTTTATACAACACATGAAATTTATGTCTAACATCTGAAATAATTTGTGGAATTGCATCTTTAAACATTTTAATAGAACGAAGCAGATTAATGACCAAGTTTAGAAAATCCAGAGATTCTCTCCTTTTGTCTCTTGCCTTGCTCTAAATCAATTTCGATAATATGGGAGAACGTTTAGTTAAATAAAATTATTATTTTTATACAACACATGAAATTTATGTCTAACATCTGAAATAATTTGTGGAATTGCATCTTTAAACATTTTAATAGAACGAAGCAGATTAATGACCAAGTTTAGATACATATGGCTAAATAATACTAAGCGATTATTTCGTATCGAGATAATTAATATTTCCTTCACTTTAATGAGCAATACGGGGGCATGTTACGTTTCTTGCGCATCGAGAGCACCGTCGCCGCAGGTGCTAAGGGGGCGATATCTTCAGTGGGGCCCATAGCCGTAGGGGCGAAGACGGCCGAGGAGCCGGGGAGAGGGCGATTTTTCGCCCCGGTGGCTCCCGCCCTGCGGCAAACATCGCCTCCTGCAAAGTCACGGCGGTAAAATTTAGTACCCCGCCACTAAATTTCTTAGGTATTCCAATATATTCCGCGGTGCGTATCTACCTGTTCCGCGGACCTTGTCTCTCTCTCTCTCTCTCTCTCTCTCTCTCTCTCTCTCTCTCTTTCTCTCTCTTTTCCTTCTCTCTTTATCTCGCGCTCTTTTATTCCCTCCTGCTTCCTCGGCTGTCTTCCTCTCCCTCTCCTTCTTCTCTTTTACCATACATCTCGTACTTGTTCTTTTCCTCTCTCTCTCTTTTCTCTCTCATCTTTCTCTCTCCTTCTATCTCTCTCTCTCTCAAGCGAGACGAGCGTTTGTTGCACACGCTCGACTTTAAAAGAAAAGGCACGAGATGAGGATAGGCGTTCCCATCGGAGTTATTAATGGCTTTGACTTCGTTGCTATGGATATCCATAAGTCTTTGGCCTGCGAGAAAAAGAGAGGATGCGCGAGGGAGTTGCGGGAAACGAGAAAGAAATAAGAGAGAGAAAGAGGAAAGGAGAGGAAAGAGAAAGAAGGAGAGAAAGACCTCTCGGACTTCTCTTGGACCTCGGGGCCGCTGCCGGATCGAAGGACGTGAAACACGAGAAAAAGGCAGAAAGATGAAAAGAACGGGGAAGGTACATTGGGATTTGTCAATTTTTTGAAGGGATGGAAAAACAACGAAAAGATTGAGCAAGACACCGATCGCTATCGATAATAATTAGTAAATTAATCTATTGCGATATTTAATCGTTTTCAGAAATATACTGATACATTCAATATCTTATACAATTTCATTCATTTTTTAACATTGTTCGGTTCGATATTCTTGTCATATGCTGTTTTTCTAAAGATTTAAAATTTAATTGCTCATTTTTTAAGTGTTTGTTAATGTTGATTTAAAATTATTATAAACAGTATGAAGATATATGTTAAAGATACCCTTGAATATCTAATCAAAAAGAAAACAAGAGGATAAATATAAAATAATGCAATCTATAAAATAAATTAAAATCGAATCCTAATGTAATTAAATAATTCGATGTTGTTGATATTATTAGAAACTAGCCAACCTTGTTATTACATGATAAATAATACGTCGTATCATAACGGATGGCAATGCATACAAGGAAGAAATACTTTTATGCAGTAATTGGCGAATAAAATCAATTATCAGCATTACTGGCTCATTAATGAATAACATTATCGATGCACGATAATAATTTACAATAATTAGACTCGTGTGGCAGGGGCAATAATTAAATTGAAAACTCCATGAGATATATTTGCGTTAAACTTATATTAACAATATCAACCGTAGATTTGATCCAACTAATGGATATTTCATATATATAGGAGAAATATATATGTATATAACTTCTCTATTACATAGCTATATAAAAAAGCAGCAATCAAGTTTATTATGTCACTTATTTATTAGACTAAAAAAATATATACATATATCGAAATGACGGGAGAATAATTAAATCGCATACTAAAACGTTTCTTTCGGTATTGTGCAAAGATGGGATAATATTATTCATTCGGCGAAAGAACCCGAGAGTTACGCATCGTAAACGGGCACACGCGGTAGCGCGATCGTTCCAATATCAATTACAAGCGAAAATTAATTACCCCGGCAGCGCGGCGGATAATGAAGCTTATTAATTCCGATGCTAAGAAATGAAGGAACGTCGCGGAACGCTCGCCGTCGCGCTCGACGCCGTTCGCGGAAAGAAAGAACGCCAATTAATTATTGCCAGACGTATCACTGGATCCTAATCAGCGGGCGTTATCTCTCCGATGTGCAATCAAGCCGAATTGACCTTACGCATATATGCAAACGCACTCGTTTGTACAGTAAATCGAGAGACTCGACGACAAGTCGTCTCGTCGCTTCTATATTAGTTCCCAAGTCAGCCATTTATCTAGATTATTCCATTTTTGAAGGATTTCATTTAAGATTTAACTAATAATAATAATACTAATTCGTACAAAATGATGATTCGGGCAAGTCTCTCCCCAAGTCGCCAGTTTTCAAATTATTATCGAACGGCACAGCACTGCGTTTTCAGGCATACCTCGTATAACAGAGAAGCTCTCTGACAAGCCGCAGAAAATCGAGAAACCGTTCGAGAGAGTGTGACGAGATCTCGAGGACACGGGCTTCCTAGTCGCGCGTGTATTCGAGAAAACGGGATTGCTCGTAACGCCTCCTTCGCAACGTAACCGCGCGAGAAAGCGGGAGATGGTCGGCGGGAGATGAAGCGAGAGGGCTGAAGGAAAAGGAGTAAAGTGTGAGTAAACATAATGGTAGAAATAACGTTTGCGAGAAGATGACGAGAAGAAAGATATAGAGAGAGAGAGAGAGAGGTCGGCGGTAAGAAGGTGGTGGGTCCAGCCGTTCCTATTCGCGGCGAGAATTGAGGTATTGTCGGTTCGCTATGCGAGCGATTTCACGTGCGAGTAGCCGCGTTGATCGCGCGAAAAAAGGAAGATTTGCTGGCGAGCGAGCGTAATAGCGGGAATAGCGCCGAGGAGATGCGATGCGTTGTTCCGCCTCCTAGAGGGAAGGCGCAAATCCGATCGCCATACATGGCGAAGGGGATTTCGAGAATCGCGGAGAAACTATGGATAGAAAAATCGCGAAGCGATCCACAGGGAGTGATTAATTATATAATTTCTGAGTTTAATTCAATCTTTGTAAAAGATAATTGTTAGGCATTTGATCTATTTTTGCAAATAAATAAATTAATCTTTTTCATATTAAATATTATATATATTTAAGTACGCGAAGAAGAATGAAGATTTTCGTGAAATAGTTTCTGTCAATAACAATTTATTGATTATCAAAGCAGAGCTTAATAAATTAGATAAGATTAGTGATAAAATTTTCGGATTTAAAGGCGGAGATTTTTGGAAGACGTTATCACCTTCTAGAGGGATGGTGCAAATCCGATCGCCATACATGGCAAGTGAATTTCGAGAATCGCGAAGAAACTATGGATTGAAAAATCGCGAAGCGATCCACAGGGAGTGATTAATTATATAATTTCTGAGTTTAATTCAATCTTTGTAAAAGATAATTGTTAGGCATTTGATCTATTTTTGCAAATAAATAAATTAATCTTTTTCATATTAAATATATATATATTTAAGTACGCGAAGAAGAATGAAGATTTTCATGAAATAGTTTCTGTCAATAACAATTTATTGATTATCAAAGCAGAGCTTAATAAATTAGATAAGATTAGTGATAAAATTTTCGGATTTAAAGGGGGAGATTTTTGGAAGATGTTATCACCTTCTAGAGGGATGGTGCAAATCCGATCGCCATACATGGCAAGGGGATTTCGAGAATCGCGAAGAAACTATGGATAGAAAAATCGCGAAGCGATCCACAGGGAGTGATTAATTATATAATTTCTGAGTTTAATTCAATCTTTGTAAAAGATAATTGTTAGGCATTTGATCTATTTTTGCAAATAAATAAATTAATCTTTTTCATATTAAATATTATATATATTTAAGTACGCGAAGAAGAATGAAGATTTTCGTGAAATAGTTTCTGTCAATAACAATTTATTGATTATCAAAGCAGAGCTTAATAAATTAGATAAGATTAGTGATAAAATTTTCGGATTTAAAGGCGGAGATTTTTGGAAGATGTTATCACCTTCTAGAGGGATGGTGCAAATCCGATCGCCATACATGGCAAGTGGATTTCGAGAATCGCGAAGAAATTAAGGATTGAAAAATCGCGAAGCGATCCACAGGGAGTGATTAATTATATAATTTCTGAGTTTAATTCAATTCCTGTTAAAGATAATTGTTAGGGATTCGATCTATTTTTGCAAATAAATAAATAAATCTTTTTTGTATTATAAATATATATATTTAAGTACGCGAAGAAGAATGAAGATTTTCGTGAAATAGTTTATCGATAATATTCGTACCGTAGGATATCATCTTTTAATCTTGAAGATTAAATAGGAAGCCGTGATCTCGGAATAAGATAACGATATTCCGCGATAAGAATAAATTACTTTGAGTGCAAGGGGTTAATGCAAAATAAATCCTCGTCATTGCGCGTCGCGCTTCGTAATGTGGGAACGTAATGCAGAAGCGTTGCGTCGAGAATCCAGTAGATACAGACAACTGTGTTCCGGCGTTTTCAGCGCGCGCGTCTGGGTGTTTTTCCTCGAGAATTTTTCAGAGCTCTCTCAGACATCGTTGGGAAAGACTTTTGGGCCCCGCGGAAGAGACGTGTTATCAGTCGGATTCCTTTTTGAAAAGCTGGCGATAATAAAGAGCGCCGTATAGCCCGCGACGTCATAAAGGAACCAAGTTCGGTCGACGCTTCGCTCGTTTCGCGCTCGGGAAAAGAGATTCAAGACGGAAACTGCATCTCTGAATTAAGAACATTACGGTAGCGCGGCTTCTCGCAGGAGGAAAAGCGGGCTTCGTGGCTTATCATCGGACTGTTAGACGTTCATTCTATCTCTCTGTACATCGTCCCTGTGTAAAAATACGCGGAATATGTTTGTCGTCGGTAGAAAATGAAATTGTGTTTCATTTGCCGAATGAAAAATTGTTATCTCGCACGCTGCGAATTTTACATGATATTCTAAATTTGTCATTTGTCTAACTTTACATTTTATTATTAAAAATCAGAAAGAGATTTTACGAAACACTTTACTGATCTAATGTTTGAATATATGTCTATGTGTCATATATTAAAATTTGATCTAGTTATTAATATTCCTTCTTCATTAAATTTTTTCATAAGTAAATATGATTTTTATAATTAGCAAAAGTGTAAAAACTTCATAAATATTTTTATTATTTATATTGAATGTCTGCACGCAAAATCTGATTTTCTGATCTGTTTTAAATTTATTTATTTCATGTTTGATTCTTATAAAAATTGATTACAGCGTTTATTGATTTTAACGAAGAAGGAACTTTGTTAGCCAGATCAAATTTTTCACATATATTAATGAAACTCTAACGAACGCTTGTGCAAACTTTTATTCGGGATTCGCTGACGCGTTTGAAAGTTATTCGAATATAAATCTGAAAAATGCATTGTTTTTTAATTTCAATGACTTTTGGCTCCAATATTGTACACTTTCACAAATATAAAGATATACGAAAAATTGATTTCTGCTTTTTAGAGTCTTTTGCAGGAATAAACATACTTCAAAAATTTAATTAAAAAAATTTTTAATATTAAAATTCTTCATTAGAATGAAGCCATTTTTTTATTATGATACGTGGATTTTAGAATCAAACCGGAGAGAAAGAGAGAGAGAAAGAAAGAGAAATAAAAGTGCGATCGATACGTATGAGTGAGTTGGCCGATGGAAATTTCGCAATTACAAATGTAGAGGCTCGTGAGACGGAAAAGGAAGAAAAGAGAAACATGCATAAAAAAGGCATATATTATTTTACACAAGTCGAGCTGCATTGCTACATTACGCGCAGAACTATGGCGAGAGCTGCCGACGTTACGCTCATTTCAAATATACAATGCATTCCCCGTTACAACCAAAGAGATAATGCATCGCGCCAATTATAATAATCACAATAATTGCAACGTGTGTGTTTGTTACATTTAACCAACGAAATTTACTTTGTCTTTGATAACTAGCAACAACCGCGCTTTCGGTTCGAAATCATTGATCTTTTATTTAAAGGAGTATTTTTGATCGCGCGAGCTTCAAGTGTGTGTAATTTATTTTCGACGGATGATCTATAAATCTTCAACGATTCGTTACAAGTAAACAATCGGCCGTATCGACAAACGTTTGAAAAAAAGAGCCGCCATTCAAAGAATATCGGACATAAATCTAATGGACGTTGTCTGAAAGCGTTACATTCATCTACTGTCGCACGGAACAACAAATTTGACCTAATTTCAACCCTTATCGCAGATCACATCGGCGATATGTATAACTCAATCTCGCCAAAAAGTTGACCTGGTCAGTTCCCAAAGTGAGAACCGCGTCAATTACAACTCGCGTTGCACGTAACAAGATTACACTCAGAAAAAAAAGAATCACCGAAATGAAAACTTTTAATAAATCAAAAAAAATCAAAAAAAAAAAAGAAAGAAGAGAGAGAGAACGAAAGTGAGAACGAAAGCGAGAGATCAAACGGGAAATAAAGAAACGATGGAAGAAAGGCACGAAGAAAAGAGAGGACTTTCGTGGTCGAGAGTTTTGGCGTAATGAAAGAAAAAGAGAAGATGACGAAGAGGGTGAGGAGGACCTTGAGGGGCGGGAAGGGGAATACGAGCGGATAAGAAAAAAAGGAGCAGCAAATTGACCGCCGCCAGCGGGAGGCCCGGCGCGACGGGGAGTCCCTTTCGTCCGAAAACTCTCTTCCCGTCCTCCTCGGTCTTCCTATGGCCGCCCTTAGTCCCGTCTCTTTCCCGATTCTCTCCCTTTCTTCCCCGAGCCTCTCGAGTCTCTCTCCCTCCGTGCTACGGTCCCACCCTGTATGATCTCGCTCGCTCCACTCGAAGCGAGACAAATGAGCGGCATCCGTCTGCGTCACCTGTCCGTCAGTCCGTCCGTAACTTTTGACTCGAGGCAAATCGAGAGACGCGCGCGTCAGCGAAGCCGGGGGGAGGAAGAGGGTGAGAGAAGGTAGAAAACGAGGGGCGACTTTTTACAGCGGGGACCGGTGACCCGACGACAACAATCCTGCGACCGGCGTCCCGACCAAGACCTAGAGAGAATATAGAGCCAGTTGTGCAGTTGTTATTTTTATTCGCCACACATTAATAGAAAAAACTAATCCTTTAATTAAATTTGAAAAAAATTAATATTTAATTAAATTCTGGCTCGTCCATTTCGAATTAACGAAATTAAATTTTGGTCGAAAAATTTTTATAATTTATTTATAACGCAAAAATTACTTTTTTATACTACTTATTATTTATATTACTGTCAGTCTCTAGGATCACTCTACAGTTGCGTCTCAAAAATTTTATATTTTACTGACTGCAAATTATGCAAAATAATAGTATGCACTTTGTATAATATTTTTAATAGAGATCTCGACTTATGTAATAATATTTTTTTTATTATTTTTTCCATTCAGATTCCGCTTATGTGTGTTGTGCTTAGATGATTTTAAAATTAGCTAGATAAAGATGAGATAAAAATATGTAAATTCATCTTAGATAAGATGAAGATGATTTTGTTTTAAATATATCTAGATAAAAAATAAAATTATATGACGATTCATCTAGATAACTTCCAGATAATATTATTTTTAAAATCGCTTATGTAAACAGTTAAAAAATGTAAATAAATAAAAATGTAATGTAAAATAAAAAAAATGGAAATTATAAGAGATATAAAAATATATTCATAGTTTTTTATTTATAAGTTTTTATCGTTTACTGCTCAAGTTCTACTATACTTAAAATATTTTCATGTGCTATGAAACTCTAAATCAAATTATCTGAATATTATTTTAGATAAATTTAGTAAAGATAATACTTTTTTTTATCTAAGATGCAGATATAGATAATACATTTTTTAATTATCTATATAAAGATAAGATAACGCCAAAATTTCATCTAGATGATCATCTATATAATTTTATTTAGATAACAGCAAACACTGTGTGTGTGTCTGTGAAAAAGTGTCATAACATCGTTCGAGTTGAAAAGGAATGTAAAGAATAATGTTTGTAGAAAACAACCGGGATACGGAGATTTTCTGTATGCGTGATACAGAAATTTTCCGCGGCTACGTATATCATAAATAATCCTCGATTATACGCATCTCACGGCGTTCTCTCTTTCTTTTTCTCTCTTCTTCACCGTGCTCCGAAGTGGTAAATTTCATGCTGACGAGCGGACCCTTTCCGCGGTTGCACGCTGGATTACATCAGCGCCCGAGAGAGATTGTAAAAATGCAATTTGCATTATCAGATACGTTCGCAACGACACACCGTCGATACGCGATGTGGGACGAGTCGTATACGAGTTACTGGCCGATATTATGTTTTTTTACGTATTCTTATTTCTGCATGTATGTATATTTTCACAATTTTTATATGTATATGAGATTTCTTTAGAGCGGTAGATTTATCTGTGCATTCTCGGGAATTTTTAATGAATAAAGATTTTTATTTCAATAATTTTTAATTTTCTGTGAGATTAGAAAAGAATGATGTGCTACACGGTTAAAAAAAGTCACACAAGAAAAAGAATAACCACTCTTTGTAATTTTTTTTACACTAAATACGATTCCGGCTTTTAAATTGCTCCATCACGTCACAATTTTGAAAAATTTGTGACGTGATGGTGCAATTTGAAAGTCGGAATCGTATTCAACGTAAAATAAAAATACGAAAAATGATTACTGCCTTTCTTGTCTGTGAAAAAAAAGTTATTTTTTTGTTGAACTGTGTTATTTAAATTAGTTAATAAAACGGAAAGTTTTTAACGAATGAAACAAATATTTTATACAGATTTCGATAAACTGCCTACCTTTCATTTTAGAATCAAGCTAGGAATGTGCTAAACACGTTATTTTTTTATTGTACATTACCTAATTGGAAATAATATATAATAAGATTAAGATTGTTTAAATACAACACACAGACAATTCCGAAAAAAATCGGAAAAAGTAAATTATGCTTAGTTTTCTTGTATAAAAATGTTTGGGGGGGGGGGAGACAATCTGAAATGATTTATAACAAGCTCTTTTGGAAGAGCACTTGCGTGTGAATCGGACGCGCAACTTCCGTACTTTAGCGCGAATCGATTAGCGAGATCGCGAATCGATGCCGGGCTCGTCCCCGTCTCGGAAACGGAAAAGCAATACCGGTTATCGGGGGTTACCCTCCTAAGCCCACCGTCCTCCTCGCTCCCTTATATCTCGCGGTGTATCGCTGAACGCGCGTGAGAGAGCCGCGCGCTAAACGCATTTCACAGGTGTTACTTCCTAGCGGGCGCAGCGCGCAGATAAGAAACAAAGTGCCCCCGGTATTCATCATAGTTATCTTTATGGAAGCGCGTGTAACGCTGATGAGGAATTCTTAACTTTTATGGACGCGCCGATACGCGCGCGGCTTGCACGCGGACAACTTTCCCGCGCGCGCGCGCGCGGAAAAAGTGCGCGCGGCCGAATATCGCGCAACATTGTATTCGCAAAATCCGCACGCTTTACGTGGGAAGGGTGGATAAATTAATTCTTGCTCTGCCGAAAACACGAGCTGTTTTTTTTTATTTTTCGATCCAGCTATTATCATTCTGTAAAAATATTTTGAAAAATACTCTGATATAGTTAATTGAAATCTTGTAAATATAACGTTCTATAATAACATTCTATAAACTGTATGTAGAAAAAATTTGCGTATGAATTTGTTGCAATTTCTTTTTTACCAAATGCAATTTGAATGGATTTGCAAAAATATAGTTGCAGTTATGCATCGAAGATAGAATATTATATTGGAGCTATTATTTAGATCAATTTTGACATAAACATTAAAAATACCTCATGGGCCGTAGAAATTAATTAATTTTCTCGTCGATTCGCGGCACCGTTATTTAATACATCATGGTTATTTTGAAAACACGAGCAGAATATATTTTCATTAAAATCTCTATCGAGATAATTGATACGCAGTGCATCGAACTACCGAAAAAAGATAACGCGAGTTGTCAAGGATCGGATAAAAATTAAAATTTCGTTAAGGACATACTAGGGAAAGGATAATACGAAATATTCATAATTAGGTACGGTTCGTATAATCTGAGTTATGCTATCGATCGCGAGTTTATTTGCGTTTGCACTCTAACGCACTTTATTTGATTTCGGCGGTATTTCGCGATAAGAGTACGATATTTTAACCGCTCAAACCCGGCAGTCATCGAAAGGTCGTCGGGCTATCGCAGCTTTTGGCGGGTGTAACGTTTACCGTAATTTAGCACTATGGAGAGGCTTCGTTAAGATAGCGGGAACACGCTTTTACCTCTATCTTACGATGTGTGGATGTATCTCGCGCGATGCAGTTGCAGAACAGAAAGAAATAGAGAAGAGTAAAGAGAAAGAGAAAAAGCGCGAACGAAAGAAAGAAAGAGAGAGTGAAACGCGAAGCGACGATGATTCGTCCTCAGAAAATTATACGGAGTAGGTCGAGGGACAGCCTCACCGTTTGAAAGGATATAATTTCGCACCTATTACGGCGCAAAAAGAATCGCTGGAGGTCGAACGGATGGATGGTAGCCGCTCTGGACGCGTTCAGGAAGTGCAAACTGCTCTCCTCGAGGGTGGGAAAGAGAGAGAGAGAGAGAAAGAAACAGAGTGTTTGCTGAAAAATTATGACATCAACGGTTTCAGGCCGGGAATTAATGCTTCCGGTTTCGCCGCTGCTCGAGTAACAAATCAAACGTAACGGAAACCAGCAAGGCTTACTCGCGACATTGAAAATTTGTCATTGTTTCGATATGGTCATCGCCGAATGGTATAATTGAATCGATCATTTTTATCAAATACATCCACGCGAATCTTTGATTTTCCTTCTAAAAAGATTTAAATGATTTTTATACATTTTTTTTGACAAAAATGCTTTAAGATGTATAATATAATATATATTGTATTATTTAAAAATTATTAATGAAAGTGTTTGCTTCTTTTAAGATTTATACAAGAAAAAAAACTGATTTTGTCAAAACTCACAATCGCTACAAGCTTTGACAATTCTCTCTCTCTCTCTTATCTCTAACAGAATCACAATTGACAATGCCTGAAATTGCCGTCTATAAATCGCGCGTTTTTAAAAATTGATGTCGACGTGTTAATGAAACGAAACGTGTATTGTAAAAAAGAACACATGTCGACGTGCCGCCAAACGCAAGCGAAAAATGATGATTTACGGAAAAGAGAGTAAACGCTACTATGTCGTAATAAAACTGTCAACCGGCCCACCCAATAGGTAGGTAGGGTCCCCGAAGCCGGTCGAAGGATGCCATCCATTGCGGTGGCTGTGAATAAGACGAGTGCCTCGGATGGCCTCGAGATTGGAATCTGAACGACGCGCTTAGGTGTGTCATTCGTCCGAGAGGTGCATCCGGAATTCGTGCTTCTATCCACGTGTCCGCCGTCTCGTCGTAGATCACGAGAAGAAGTTGTTCCGGCTTCCGCGTTGAAATTTTTTTCATTTCCCGCCGTCGCTCATTCATCCCTTAATCGATCGATTCGGGCATCGCGAAGAGATACTTGACATAATTAGTATATATAATAAATGTTATTACTTTTTACTCTAACGATATAATATTTTCCAAAAAGGGCGTGTTTAATGCAAACAGTTCTTAAACGTTATTATTTTCAAGGTTATTAAATTATAATTATACGAGTAATATTTTTTTGCGCGATAAAGATAATAATGCACGTTGAGGATAAATAACTTTTTTCCTCCGCGTAAAATTCAGATGCTGTTTCGAGCAAGCACTTTCGGTATATGAAATGTAATATGGCGGTTTTGCAGCTGCTGCACGTGCACACGTATAGAACGGAGAACGGCAGGAACAAAAATCCCGACGCGATCGCCGCGGGAAAGCGGCAGAAAACAAATTGGTCACGATCATTAACGCCTCCCTGGTTCGAGAGCCGGGTCCTCTCTCGGTGGTTACAAAGCCATATTTTATACAGACGCGCAGGAGATAGATTAAACGGCGCCCGATGTATTTCGTCGCGATGACGCCGAATTGAAATAATCGCGCATTTTCGTCGGATCCTGGGGGAGGCTCTCGAAATCGTTTCTCTTTGCAAAATCGTCGAGCTCGTTTAAAAACGCCGTTGTTTTCTGCGGCAAATGCAGCCGCGTGATAAGAATTGCGGGAACGTTAGACGTCATTTGCGACAGCCTTGAGAAACGAGTCTTCTCCTTGAGAATAATCGCGAAAGATCTTCACGACGGAGTTACGATATACTGCTGAAAGCTCCGACTGCTGATCGATACTTTACGAAGTATGATTAATCGCTCCGCTTTACTCCTCTATACGCAGTAGTGTCAAACGTTGCATTTTTTTTTCTTTTTTTCAATTACGTCGGTCTCTCAGTCTCCTGAAAATGCGATACATGTATTTATTACTCGTAAAGAGCGTACACTTCTCCTTATTATTATTCATCTTCTTCATTCGTCATAAGGAACGTATATTTGTTATTGCCATCATCTTGCGGTGAAGGTTCCACACGCGGAGTTGGTCTACTTTTTTCTTTTTGCTAAAAATTTTTGTCGTCTTCTTATTTCGGTGCTTCCAGGTTGAAGTTGCACGAGAAGGTTATGCAAATTACAAGCAAGAATATATATACCGCGACGCGGTCCGATCATTGAAATCATTAAGCATGATTTAGCATTGCAACAAGGTGTATCGCGCCATCAGTCACGTAATAGTCACCTCGCGCCTCTTTGTTCGATGCATAATTTTGCAGCGGCATGGCAAAGCGAGGCAAACGATAATGGTGCGACGTACTGCACATCGTTAATTTTAATCTAAACTTGACAAAAAATCAAAAGATAGCGGACTTTATATCATATCGTAACGAATAAAAAATTTAAATAAAAAGAAATAAAATGTACACGTCCGCACTAATATTTTTTTAACAATCACGCAAAAAGTGCCTATGTAAATCGTGCGCTTTGTCAAGTTTGAAATTAAACGATATATATTTTTTTATTACTGCAAACAACAGTTTATAATAAATATTGGCTGACATATTTTTATTTAATATTATGTCGAAATTTTACTGTACTTTCGGCCTTTGAGGATGGTTCAATTAATTTTTGCGTGTACCTGGGGTTTCGCGGATTCCGCTGATACATCGCTGTGAAGTCATTGAAAATTGTTTACACAGGGCTCGGCGCGGCACTGCCCTGCATACATAAAAGCGCTTACGATCATTACAGCCCGGTTCGTAGCCGAGCCTTTGGCAGCGTGCAACAAAGCGATATTTCACGTACGCGAACGTTTGAGATGCGTTAAAACAGCGTTCAACGCACTTGTCGCGATGGCGTTGAAATAATTCGAATGACACGCTGACAATTCGCGATTCAATTGCCGAGGGAAAGTATATTGTCGAGAAATTATGCTCGCGATAGTTATTCTAGCTAGTCGTTTATTTTTTCTAGATCTACACGTACACATAATAAAAGGTCTTTTTTTATAGTGTTAAAAAAATTTTAATTTGCATTATATATATAATTTATATTTTAATCTATTGTGTGAAATAATTTGAATTTGAATTTGGAAAATGCCTTTGTATGAATATTATTAGAACGATATAATAGTATTAACTCTAAGCTCGCGCGAATGCTTGCAAATAGAAAAAGGAGGAAAGAAGTATGCACGTCCGTGTTTACGGATACTTGGAGAGAAAGGATTAAGTTCGAGCGCACGTCGTGTGTGATTATGATTAGGTTGTAATATAGGCTGTAATAATTATCGTTTTGGAACGCGCTATGTATGGAGAACGGCGATCTGGCCGCGGCATGGCTACAAAGGAAGTCAGAGTTCCGTGAAATGTATGCAATATTTTTTTATCCTCACTTTCACACGTGCGATAAAATTCCGTGGATTTGCGCTAGTCGTAAAACTGGCGAATAAAGACGGATTGCTAATTGGAACAGCTATGAGGCATCACAATCTTGTAGGGCGGTTACATCGAATTTATTTTAACGAATATAAAATGAAAAACCGTATACATTTTTCCTGATTTCTTTCTTTCATATGCACGTTTACGCATTCATATTCATGTACATTTAATTTGAACTAAAAACGAGTATTCTAATGAGAGACTTAAAAATTAGAGAAATTGGTGCGAGTGTTTTTATAATAATTTTGTAATAATATTATACATATGTATATACACATATGCAATTACCTTATAAGAGTTCTAATAAAATGTAACGATTTCATCCGGCTATGATTCGTATTATAAAAGCAGTAACTGATGTTTCGTTGAGACAGGCAATGATTTGTGCAATACTGAAACGAGGAAAGACTTGCTTCTTACGTTATAACACGATGGAAGAAGCTGAAGGAGCGCGGATTCGATTCGTCAGTCGTGCAAGCCTTTTATTACTTAATCGCCGCAGAAAAACGGCGGTCTCTCGCGGATCGTGCAAGAGGCCGAGGGAGAAAGAGAAGGGTGAATCGCGCAACAGATCGCGCCCTTGCCAGAAAGCGAGATTCGATCCGCGACGATGGAGAACGAACGCTTTAGCGCGATAAATCACGCGTCCGTCGTGCTTTTTACCGTAACGTCATTATCATAATTGCAGCAACGTTGTATCTCGAAGGCGTTTCACGCGGAAAACAAATTGGTCACGATCGTTATCGCCCTTCCCGATCACTTGGAAGCAAAACTGCGTGGTTGCTGGTCGTCGTGCGCGGCCACCTCGTGTATCCTATATGTATATGCGTGCGAAAGCGTGTACGCGCGGTGCGAAGGGCGCTTAACCTTATTAATGTACATCTGGGAAAATCTGTGTTCCTTATATGCACGATTAACCGCAGAGCCAGTACAGAGCCGGTGCATTCCTTCCCCTTTTCGCGTGTAATTTTATAGAACTTAACGATTGGTTACACGTAGAATGTAACAATCTCTCATTTTTTAAAGTAATATCAAACAATAAGGTGATTAAAATTAATTAATTAACAACGTTGAACATTTAATTATTTTATCGAGAAACTTCGGAAAGTTTCCTCCTAGGAAAATACTTTGCGAAATTGACATATTAATGAACTGTTTATTTAATTGTCAAGCAATTTTTTAAAATAAATTTTTATCTTTTCTTCTTTTTACGTATAAGATATTTTTTTATACTCTTGTGGGACATCCTTGACGCGAAAGATCTGGAACAGTGAGCTGCATCACGGATGCATTCGATATTATGCAGATGCGGTCTTGGCGGCGATCGAAAGAGGCCGCAGCGCGTGAAGCTGGTCGCGGTTAACTATAGGATGGAAATTATTCCGATCCGGCGTAATCACGATCGCGCAATGCGCGCACAGCGGGGACTGCTCAATTAGTGGGCATTCTTGCCGGCGAATCCGACCGGAAAGCGCGGAAGCGAGATCTTTATCAATTAATAGAGTAAATAGAGAAGTGGCTGGTTCGGTAATACCGGTAGCCCAGGAAGTTGGAAATCGCCAAGTATACGGTAGGCTAGACAGTACTCTGTATATGTGTATCGTCAAATTGTAATTTGGCAATGCATCCTGCAAGATATATATTTTTTTATTTATATTTTTTTTATTGTTCGGACTTGCAAGTTTTCTATTATCCATATAAAAATGTCAGAGTGTCAAAATTGTAAAAGTATGAAGAAGTATTTTTATATATTTTCTTATTAAATTTGCAATTTTTTTTCGCGTTGCGCACTCTTCTGTGAAATTCTAAACTCTATACTAATCATTTTCCAACATTCAGTAATATAACTTTCCAACTCTTTGTAATTTAATTTTAGCTTTAGTTTTCTCTCATATTTAGATGCAATTAAATTTTCTCGCGAATTTAATTTTCTTCTTATTCTTCTTTAAATTATTCATAATTGGAGCAAATTCTATTCAATCTGTATCCGTTTTTATTACTGAAAAATTACAGATATCTTTGTGGCTATTTTCAAACAAAGGAATTAATATACGTCGCGAGTATAATAAGTGCTATTTCAATTGGAAACAGCGAGTTGGAATACGGAGCGACTGAAGAGCAAATAAGAAGCCGTTGACATTTATTATTTAATTAATATCGCGAAGACGCGGATATCATTCGTTCGTATTGATGATATCACAAATCATACGCGCGACATTGCGGTGTCCATTTGCGCTCCACACGAGATAATAAAAAAGAAAAAAAAGAACGGGAACGCGGGATGCGAAATTAATTACGCGAAGCCTGCGCCCGTCCCTTATCGCGCCTAGACAATTACGAGTACAACGTGATACGCGTGTTAATTCGCGGCGCGCGCGATCAGATCGGATCTCTTAATGGCCGCGTAAACTATTAAGTGACGAGGATTTATGCGCGCAGCGAAAAATCCCGCGTTGAAATCCCGGTCGCATCGCGAAACAATCGTCGAACGGGAATGAGAATGCGTTCTCCGGATCCGGAATAATTTTGATCGAGATTGCGCGATTATTTTGCTGCTGCTCGCTGAGAAGAAGAGTCGAAACGAGATTCCGTCGATCGAGCGAATCTCTTGCCGAGATAATGAGAGCAAATATGCGATTGTTGCGTTTGCGCATAATGAATAAAGTAACGCCGTTTCTTCCGCTTTTTCTTCGCACGATGTATGTCCGTTTCCGGAAATAGGGTAAGGCATAAAAAGAAGGATAGCAAAACTATTTTGTTTTTAAGTTTTAGCTCTTAACCAAAATTCAAAATAAAAATGTATGTCCGTAGATTTTCATTACAGACTTTTTAGATTATATTATAATTTTCAAAAGTTTTAAACAATATAATAATATTAAATATAATATTATTTAGCTATAATATTATATAATAATATAATAATAGTGCTTTAAACATAAAAAAAATATGCTGAGAAGTAAGAAATGTATTGACATCTTGAGAATATATATTTAATTTATTTTAGTGTAGGAAATTAGATGTCTATTAAGAACGGTACTGCTTATGGTCATTAATACGGAAATATTAATGACTATGTCAACAGCAGGATGCTACTTAATTTACGCGAAAATTTCAGAGTTGCATCCCCGCGAGAGAGAAATTCGCCGCATCGCGATACACGCGTTAATTCGAGGCGTGAAGATTGAATCTTAATGTGTGCGCAAACCATTAAATCGCGACATACGAAGGCAGGGAAGTGCGAGAAACAATGCGGCGGGATTACGCCTATTTCGAAGTAATTGCAATTATTTGCGAAGCGGATCCGACCGGTATCAACATAATCCGCTTTAGAAGACGTCGGCGTGGAGCTACCAATAAAATTGCTGCCAATTATGATATATCTGTCTCATTATCGCAATTCACCTTTCTCGCCTCGGGCTATTATTCGCGACGCTCTCTTCGTTTCTACAATTAAACAAGACTAAACATTTCCGTAACATACATAAATGTCTGTACATATAATGATACAGTAATAACAAATGTTGTAAATAGTTACAAAAAGTTTCACACATTTTAATCGAGTCATCTTTAATTAGAGTACAAGCGTTGACTGAACATAAATTGCGGGTAATTTAGACAATTTTGCATGTATAATTTCTACATCAATAACGTTCGAGCAAAATTAAATAAAAATACGGTTTGAGAATCTGTTAGCATAATTGTACTACATGTTATCGCGAGAATTCAAATAATTTTATTCAATTTTTATAATAAAAAGATATGCATGGTCAAACGGCTCGGTACATCTTAGTCCAAGGATTTCTGTTATTTTTCGATTTTTGCGATCCATTATTTATCGAATGCAATTACAAGTACGCCGTGTATCGACAAGGATTCAATCCTGCAAAATGCGAAATAAACCTTCGGTTTTATTTCTTTCTCTCTCTCAGGCAAAATCGTTATTTAACTTTCCTCGAGTCTGTATATGGAAAATTTTAGAAATGCCTTCCGTGCGTAGCAATTTACGGAGTATTTCGTCGCGGAAGAACGACGGTCCGCGGTTTACTGATGTTGCAAAGCGGAAACAATCGCTGACATTCTTGGGAAAATCAACATTGAGCGACGTGCTTTATCGCCGCCGGATAGCTCGCACATGGCACGATTATTTTCGCATACTTTTCTTCCTTTTATAATTTTTTTAGCTGACTCCTTTTAAGTACCTACTTCTAGATGACACAAGTGGGAAACAAAATCGATACCAAAAATTAATATAAGGACAGTTTTTTATTTATGTTTTATTTCATCTAAAAAAAATTATAATATTAATCTTTTAAATTGAAGCAAAATGCAAATGATCTTTTGCCAAAGGCAGATCTTGTATATTTGAAATTGTGAGTGTAGCAACTCGGTGGTCCGAGATCTCAAGATAACAATTACTATTATTATTATGCCGCACCCCTTTCTCTCTCTCTCTCTCTCTCTCTCTCTCGGCTGGTCGCCGATATAATCTTCGTCTTACGCAATATCGGAAATCGATCCTCCGTGGCCAGGAAGTGGATATTACTTTCGCATGAACGCCGTGTCCCCCATAATCGGAGCGCGGAGCGACTACTCTACCGATTACAGGTAGTCGCCGATTCGTGCTTGACCCTCGACCCGGAGCCAGTGATTTTTGCTCCGGAAGAGAACGTCGACTCTGCTGGGGTAGATTAGTGTACAAGTATATATCGATGGAGAGTACGATACGTGAGTAACCCCGATCCAATAATCCATTTTCCAAACGCAAACAGAGCTATTTTCATAAGTGGATAGATGGATGATGATAGATAGATAAACGAATGGACATATACACATATATATATACATATACAGAGACATGGACGATAAATTTGTATGCACGATAACGCATAATAAGAGAAAACCAATTCGTATTGGACCGCACAGTACAGTTTAAGAATATTGACGTATTTCTGGGAAAAGTTATTTAGCTCAATCAAATCTCTCCATAACGCGCGAGAACGTTTTTTGTCGCATATGAAACACACATAGTTTTTACCTCATCGTTGATTTTCATATCATGTGAACGGCATGGATTTACGCGATAACTGGATTTTGTGTCTCCCTTTGAAGTCGAAACTAATAGCCGCTACTAAATGTAGTCGCTACTAATAGCCGATGTTGCGAACCGCGATTTTAAATTAAGCGCAAATATCCCTTTGAACGAGTATCATTTCTAGAAACTAACAGGTATCATTTTCGAAGCGCGTGGATGGGGCACGACTGTTGTTAATAAACCGCCTCTCTTTGCCTCGGAAAACGCGATTCTGTAAATGGCTGCTTTGATATTCGCGCGCGGTCGGCAAATATACAGACTAAAATATTTTTTACAGTGAAGACTCTCTTCCTCTCGACGAAACCGACATTGATTTTCCTTTTTTTTTCCTCAGCAATTTATATCGAAAACCCCTTGATTTTCGATGAAGAGAACGATTCCTTCATTATTCTGCTCTTCGTAGTATTTCTGCTAGGTTAACATCAAATTAATAAATTTAGACGCGACGGTTGTATTTTTAAAAATATTTTATGTATATTAATTTTGTCGTGTTGGTCTTTTGAAGTCATAAAGCCGACGGCAATTTCGGCGTGTGTTTACAATCTGCGTAAAAAATCGAATTTCTGCGTCGCACTAATCGTCGACGTGCCTTCATTCACTCGGTAGCGGATTTCATTCGTCACACCTAAATTCGACCTCTCCGGCGACCTTTCGCGCGGATATTAATATATATCGCGCGATAAGTCCGATGCAATTAGCGGCCGTTCGATGCAATTAAAGCGTGCGCGCCGTTGCGAAATTAAAACCGCATGCGAATTCCATTCGCTTTTACAGGGTCCGCGGGCCCGCAAAGGGACCAGCGATATCTCGAATCCGCGGCGTCCTCCGTTTATTTTATTTTATTTATTTTTTTTTTAGAGAGAAGCTTTCTCTGTCTTCCTCTCTATCTTTTTCTCCTTTCGCCTTGTATGTGTAGGTTCAAGCCGGCGATTATCGTTATCGCCTCTCGCCGCCTTTAATTTCTCAAACGACCGTCTTACGCAATACTGGAAATTGGCGCCCGAGGGAAACGAGGGAGAAATGAAAGAAAAAAGACTTGGGAGTGGGCGGAGACGACATTTTATGACGAACTTTACGATTTTCCTGTTATACGTGGATCCTCGGATCGAGAGATCGAAAGGTCCTTCGAATGACGCGGGAAGAATATCGTGAAAATGCAAGAGATGCTTGTCGTCAGATGAATCGTGATAATCGCCGCAAGATTTTTCGCGACGCGAGAAAAATGATGCAGGGTTTCTGCGTTCTGCTATGTTAGAAGTTAAAAAAGTTACAAAAATAAACTAATTAATAAATAAATAAAATATAGAGAAAACAGAAAGTTTATAAAATATATATTCTATATGTATGATATGTGTCTCTCCTCCTGGATATTTTTTGTGATATCGCAGACTCTACTGTCCAGTGCAATACGCAATGAAAGGGATTTCCCTTCGTCGATCGGATAGTCGAATTTGTACAGAGACAGACGAGAGAGCGATATGGCCCACTCGAGCCGAATGTCGATCAGAGGCGATCGTTCGAAGTCGTAAATTGCTAGATATCCGCTATCACGCGCATTCGTCAAGCGAAAAATATTTTCCGGCCCGGTGGAAAAATCCACGCAGGCATTGTAGCTGACACACGCCTGAGAGGAAACGGAACGCAGCAACCCGGCATTCTTGGAAAATCAACATAGATGCAATTGCACACGCGATGAAAGTGCTCTGGGCTCCGGAACGAAATCCGGCCGAGATTACATATTTTTACATGTCGTTCGAGTTTTCTTCGCAAGATAAACAAGCGTTTCGTTTGCGTAATATTCTCCGAATTGTTGTGCCGCAAACTTTGATTACGCGCGAAGACAATGCAATCGTTTTAAAAAAATACCAACTAGCGTTTTTGATGATGCGATCGAGGGTGTAAATAGGAATAAATATTTCTTCTCAATTCCGGGACATTTTTCTGTACAATTTTCTGTAAAATCCGTGTTTCGCTAAATTTATATAACATTTTGTCCCATGAGTTGTTTGTATAATAAAATGCGAAAATGCGACCGCAACTGTTTTGCATATCATTTTCTACATTCTACATCATAATATTTAGTCAAACGAACGTAATACACATTTTTTAATGGCTATAAACACAAGTATATAAACATAAAATAATATTTACAAATTGTCCGCTTTTATTTTAATGTTAATAATATTTATATTAAAATATATATAAATAATAACGTAAAAATACATATGCAAATGGTTGTATTTTGCGCTTTTGCATTTTAAATTAAAATCTCGCAAAATTTATTCGAGAGTATCGTTTAAGTATTTTTGCCCTAATTTTTATGAATATTATTAAGAGCTCTCTTTCTTTCTCTTCCCTTTCTTTTTATTTTTTTTAAGAACTCGGAGGTATCCAGTTTTGCCTGACGTTTGCATTTCCCTGATTTTCCCTCCGTTCGTACATCGCGTTCCAGTTTCAAATCCCCACATTTCCAGATGTTTATTTGCTCTCCGCATTGACAAGTTCGTCATCGTTGTAACTGTCGATCGACGTTCTAACGACATGCCGTCGATGCAAACAAAACGATGGCGAAATACAGAGAGAGAGAGAAAGAGAAACGCCTCTCTCCGATCGCGCGACGCATTTTCGATCGCCCTCGAAAATCGAGAACCGGAGACAGAAAGCTCTTCATCGAAACTCCCTGTCGATACTTCAGAAAAAGGTCGCTATTTCATCCCTCGCGAATCTTTTTACCCTTCGCACTATATCTAATAGCAATTTAATGAGTCATCTTTATAAATTTCGAATATAACATTATGATTTATTTTTAAAACCAAAATGTACGGAAAATATATATTATTTAGAATTATATTTTAGAATAATTAATGTGAACGATATATATAAAGATATATTATTTCGCGAAATGTGATTTCTAAATTATTTTTACCACGAAAACGTAGTAAAATAATTCGTTACACATTAAATATTATTCTTCATTTCGCGTATTTTAAGTACTGGATTCCCAGGTATCCCGTGAAATAACGCGGAAATGTCGTGATTGAGTCGGACGTCATGAGATCGGATCATCTCGTCGCGCTTATCATGCCGACTCGCTAACGGCGGTGGACCATTTATTTTTACCGGGTATCAGAAGCAGCCCCGTCATCATGCTGCCGACGATCGTCGTTCTCAAAGCACCGTGGACCGGAGCTCTGGCGATTGCTCTCGAATACACCTCTCTTCTTCCCTCTCTCTCCCTTCATACATATATCTCTCTTTCTTCTCGCTTCTTTCCCGTGTGCTTTTTCTTCCCTATTTTTTCCACCTCCTCCCGAGCTTCCCCTCACTCTTGTTCTCCTTCTTTCGCGTTCCTGCGTGTCGTACGTGCGTACGAATTCGATTTCACGCGATTCCCTTCGATCGAGAGGAGCGTCGTAAACTATTTCTCGAGCAGCCGATCGGGTTTGTGCCTCTTCTCCTCTCTCGCCCCTCGTATCTCCGACCGGGTCCTTTTCTGTTTCGTCTCTTTAGGTCGACTCCCTAAACGCGGCGCTGAAAAAAAGGCAATTAACAAGTGGAAGTATGCGAGGATCGTATCCATAGATCGTTAGATCGATTTGTTCAATCGATCCCGAGCGTTCTATTACTCACATTCTTTTCCTCTTCAGCATTCTCTCTCTTTCTTTCCCCTTTTTTCTCTTTTTTTCATGAAAGTCTCGTTGCGCGTCTCTTTTTTCGTCAAACCCGTCTCTCCTCTCCCTTTCGATCTTCCCAGCGGGAGCAAACAGTAAATGTGTATTTTTTTCTCGTTTTCTCTTTTTTTTTTATCGCGGAGCGACGATTGACACATCGTATGTGTATACACGATGTGCGAAATGGCACGGTATGCATTTAATCGATCGGATTACAATCGTGCTCGTAGTTCGAAAAGGCGCAATACATAATGGAATTTTTGGAATTTGAGAAATAGCAAGGTGGGGATTTGCAAATAATTAAGTTTGCTAGGTGCATCTAAATGCACTCTTATAATCACTTGTAATCGATCTGAATTAATGATTTCTAGATCAGCTGGAAATTACCAAAATTATCCATTTTTCTTTTTCAAATCAAAGGCATTTCGTTTGCAAAATGAGACGTATATGTGATTTTAAGAAAAAAATGATGATAAACGTGTCATATATGCAAATGTTTAAATGTGACATCCTGTATATCTTTTTGATAAAATCAATCAATGCATTTTCTAGATTACTAAAGGAATAATCATGCGAAACATTAAAAACATATTGTTAGTATGCTATTGTTGGCTGAATACATCGCTATTATAAATCTCAATTGATTTATTGTTTGTGATATCGAACAATATTTCACGCTCTTTTTTTAAGTACGTTTGATAAGGGAATGATTTATTGTCAGTGAAATGGCAACGTACTGCCAGTCTCTCGAAGCTGAAATATGTCTTAGTACACTACTACTACTAGCGCTTTAAGGAAATTCCGTTCAATCTTGATCTGGATTTGACTTTGCGCAATCACGATGAGCGTTTTCGTTGAGTCTCGCTTCTTCCTGCTTTCGCGTATATCGGGTGTATCGAGTAATTTGTAAAAATGTGGACTGCTCTACTTTATACTGATACACAAATCATCTTTCGTCAAAAAATAGTTTTTTTAATTTTAAAATTATTGAACACTGAAAATTAAAGCGTTTTAATGAATATATATACATATAGGTATCTATAGGAATTGATGAAGATGACAGGAGATAAAGAGAACGAAAATATATTCCGAGGCGGAAAATAATAGAGCGGATCACTGACCCTTAAGTAGTAACGGAACGTCTGACGACGGCGGAAAATTCAGTGGTGCGATACGAGATATCGCGAACGGAATATATGTATATGTATATTCCAGTAAAACAATCAGACTAAATAAAGCAATCAAGATATTATTTTTTGAATTGTTTCAAGTGCATTTCAAAATAACGGAGATTAAATTAGAGACTTAATTTTTGCAATATTTAATGTTATAAAAATCTTGAACGTTTTTAATCAAATCTTAACATTGTGTTTCCAATTTCATTGCCGTAATATTCGTCTCATCTGATACACCCTATATACATCTCGTTATGGCTCTCCTTTCTTCTCCTCGTGACCGAGAGGACGGCGGCCAATTTTAATTCGCAGTTGGAAGCGTTCTCATAGACTGATCGATTTTTCTGATCTTGATAGGCCGCCGCCGTGTAACGCGAAACTTAAGCCGCGCCGTCATGCGAACGAACTTCGTTCGTGGAACGTAACGGGGCGTTTTGGGTGACAGGCACGAAATGTGTTTACATAAAAAAAGAAAAAAAAACAAATCAAAAGTAAGAAAAAGATAATGAGAACAAAGGGTGAGAGATTAACGACGCATTCAATCGCGCGCAGATCTCTTGGGATTCGTGCGAGGGGATTATCCCGGAAACGACGTTTGCCTGATTAGGGAATTTGCATGTAACTATAGTTAGAAACTTGAGATTTTTTCATAGTGATATTTTATTGCCGATAAAAAAATATGCCGATTCTACACCACTAAAAAAAATGTTCTAAACATCTATCACGAGAAAAGAACATTTAATTATATCTTATAGAAAATGTCAGCTGACAACGAAATATATTTCTGATATGAATGGGTGCATAATACTTAATATCGTAATTCTATCACGATGATAAGATTTTCAAAGAAAATGTTCTCTCCTTTGTTTTAAAATTTTGACTTTTATTTTATTACAATTAAATTATCCGCGAGAAGAGAGCTTGTTTTTTAACCGTGTGTATTATAATTTTTCTGATGGCTGAGAGAGAATGTCAAAGTCTATAAGAATTGATAAAGATGACAGGAGATAAAAGAGAACGAAAATATTTTGAGGCGGAAAACAATAGAGCCGGGTCGCCGGCTCTTGCAGTAGTAGCTCTAATTTTAAGTAGTAATAGACGTTTGACGACGAACGGCAGAAAATTCAGCAGCGGCACGATACGATATCGCGAATGCAGAAAACAAGAATGCAGGAAAAAAATAATTTTAATTAACTTTGTACACATTGAAAACCACGTTGTTTTTCGTGATATAGTAAATTGGAAAGGTGGGTCTCACGAATACGAAAAAAAATGCAATAAAT
The DNA here is from genome assembly GCF_030444845.1 of Prenolepis imparis. Lineage (NCBI taxonomy): Eukaryota > Metazoa > Arthropoda > Insecta > Hymenoptera > Formicidae > Prenolepis > Prenolepis imparis. Next base: position 6,633,363 of record NW_028141167.1, read on the forward strand.
CGCCAAGTAAAGAGAGCCACGTATCGATGAGAGTTTTTATGCTCCAAGAACGTTGTTCAAATTTGCGCGTATTTTTGTGTACATTTTTGTGTAATTTTCTCATATATTTTTGTAATCAGACGTTGACTGATAACAAATATATTGGTCGACTTTGTAAAACAGTTGACTTCGAAGATGTGTAAGCGCAAGTTATTAACTAAAAAGTACGGGGTAAAGATAGTAGCTCTTCTCTTGCGTTATACTACTTCTTGGAGTATATAATCTTTCGCGTTCTGCCTCGCAGCGAACCAAGAAGAAGCACAAACTGAAATCAAAGAAGAACGCGCGGTTGCGATTTCGTAAGAAGAAGAACCGCCTCAAAAGGCAACAACCGAAGGCAGATCTGTCGGAAACAGTCCATGAAAGTTTTGCTCTTCTTTCGCAACGTATTAAATCTTTAGCAAAGCGCGTAAACTTTACACGAAATAAGGAACAAACGAGTCAGTTTTGTATCGTTAAATGGTAGAATTATTTTGTGTTCAGAGTTCGAAAAATGTAAGACAGGAAATTTTTAAATAAGAAATCTTGAACATGTTCAAGAGAAATTCATATTGATAGTTTAATTAAAAACTATTTAAGTTTGAAAGATATCAATCTCTAATTAACGTAACGTATCGTAATGTAAAATTACGTAATAATATATATCATTTTATATTTTTATATTGAACAGAGAACTTTTTACATTTTTTCTTTGCCTTCTTCTTCTCTTCGTTCTGATTTTTCATAAGCGTTCTTGAAGAATGCAGAGAAAGTCTGAGAGAGCAGAGAGAAATTGTGTTTCACAATTAACTCGATATTTCGAAGAAGACAGAATTTAAGGAGTTCAACTGTGTCTATTTTCGGCCGTGGAAAAAATAGACGTCTTTCGCGAAAGGACGTCGGAGAACAAAGGATCTCGCGCTAAAAAAGACCAAGGAGCAAGGTAAAAGAAGTCGAAAGCGAAGGAGATGATGATGAAAGAGAGGGAATAAGAGGATAGTAGCCGAGGAAGAGGGAAGAAATGCGCCAGGAAGGAAGGAAGGAAGGAAGGGATCCTGAAAGGAAGGCGGATTCATTGCGGGATCGCAGGTAGTAGCAGGGCACGGTAGGACGATTTCTACGTGAGGCCCATCCCTCCGCAGTGGTTTTCTTCTCTTTCTTCCGGCGCTGCATACTCGCAAGATACTCTCTTCTTCTTCTTCGTCTTCTTCTCCTGGGTTTCGTGACGAGAGCACGAAAGAGCCGAGGCCGCGAGTCGAAGCTGAACGAAACGAAACACGATTCTCTCTTATTCGCTCCACCTCCTACCCGCAATGTGGTACCACACGCACATACGTGGGTACGCGCGTATACACGCGTATACACGCGTATATATTTCTCTCTCGTTCGCTCTCATGCTCCTTTGCCTCGTTCGCGCCGGTCTCATCCTCTCGTACTCCCTTTTTCTTCTCTTCTCGCTTTATCCTCCGCTGGCGAACCGGGTGAAGTCTCTCACCGTCCTCTTTTAATTCTATCTCGCCGCTCGACCGCCTCACTTGCCGTCTCTCTCGCACTTATTCCGTGTCGTTTCTGCGTTCGCACCCTCTCCGCGGGTTCAGTCGACCGTCTCTCTCTTTCCCTCGCCCTTCGTGCTCTCTCGCTCGAACAACCTATCAACTCGGTGGGTAGACGTCAGGTCCGGACGACGATTCTCTCTCTCTCATCCCATCGACCGACCGTTCTTACACCGATATAGTCCCGCGGCCTGGCGCGGCTGTGTTCGTGGACGGGAACACGGGTCGTGTTATAACGGGTGTCCGATTTCGAGATTCATCGAAACCGAAGCGATCACCTGTGCGAGATACCTGAGCGCGAGCGGACGCAAATAAGCGCGAGCGACTACTCTCCAGAAATGCCTATCGATATCGCAAAGTGGAGCAATTCTCTCTTTCTTTATATTAAAAGAAAAGAAATAACATTTCGTATGATTCGACATCAAAGAATGATCATCAAACATTGGAAAATCGAAATTTAAACTTAATAAACGTATTGACCATCTTGAATTATACTTTTTGTGATGCAAAGGTAACTTTACATCAGAAACAAGTAATAGTCACTTACTGAAATAATCCTGGTCTCACGATATTTCATCATAAAATATTTTGATATTTTTTAATTATCTCTCTTGATACACAGTTTTATCTTGTTTTCTGAAAATCGTTTAATTTCGCGCAACTTAAATTTCTTTCTGAAATTATTTGTTCATTTAAATTTAATCTCTAATGCAAGAGCCAGTTTCGCGAAATTTCATGACTAGCTAGTTGTTAGTCGATATCGTGAACTTTGTAGTCTTACTGTGTGCATTCTCTATCAATATCTTCGAAGTAAAATAACGAATGCTAGCCTGAAGTCAATTGGCAGTAGAAGAAAAGATTCTGTTTCAGTCTTGTTGCTATTGCAATAATAATATTAAACATTACTATCATACATTATATTCGAATTTTGGTATAATCACTTGGAAGAAAATATTTTTACTTTTACTACTTATATTTTAAATATTGCCCCGTATGTTTTTATCATTCATATATCACACCGAACAAGAGATATTAAGCATCTTGTGATTAAAATTAATTGTAATATTCTGACGTTTCTAATTTGTAGAAAATATTACATATGAAGAAGATATGAATTTACAATTTCTTTCTCAAAGAATAGAATCTTGGAGAATTTTGCATTAAAGGGTGCGCGATAATTCTCGGATGCTCGACCACAGGAAATCGCGATAAACAGCAACGCGACATGTACATACGTATGTACGTATCGTAACACCCTATGTTTGATTTACATTGGCTAGCGCCGGCCGGGCTCTATAACGTGGCTCGTAATTGTCGTCCATTCTGAAATGACATTTCGACCACCTCCGGTCACGGGACAAGATTTGATAATATATCGTATTCGAGTGATACCCCGGACGAGCGATAACAGGTGCTCTCGGTTGTGTTGTTCGTTGCCTTGCAGGTAAATGCGCGCGACCTGTCGAGCTGTGGAATATTAGACTTGCCATAAATCATCCGTCGTTTAATGTCGCCAGCTCCAGTTTCCAGAGATCTACGTAAACATAGATTCGTGAAAAAAAAATACGGTTCTGATCAACACTTGAGTTAATGGCGTTCTGTCACGAGAGATAAAAAAACATCTTTCCATCGCAAGAGAGAATTTATTCAAATTTAATTAGAAAATAATATAAAATATTCACCGTACGAAAATGTAGAATTATACAGGAGAGAGAAGAGAGACTCTCATTTTTGTTACATTCAATTTATAAATGCATCATGTGTTTGGAAATTTTTTATGCATACAATGTATATATTAATATTGAAAAAAAACGCGAGAGAACATTATGAGAATATCTTATTTATCGTTAAAGAATTGTGTATTTCATTTCTTTCATTGAAATATATTTCGATAAGGATTTTTAATGACCGTTCGCACATTTGATAACAAAGATACAGACATCTGAAAATAGCTCTCTCACATTTTACCGCTACGCACGCAAGTTCTCCGGCCGTTATCAATTTTTAGCAATTATTTGCGGAGCATTGTTATTGTTCACGGCACCGATAACAGCGCGGGTCGTAAAGTAAAAATTGCTGATGGAAAATCGAGCGTGTGTATATCTTTTTGTGAATTCACCGCCACACGACGGGTCCGCTGCGGTGGGAAATTAACGACGAACGATAATGGGGACGAATAATATTCGGCCATTGATAACGTGCGCGATTTCGTGGAGGCGATCGTAAACAAACGGATGTAACGGGTGGTCCGTTGCTGTTTTGCTCTGTTAATTAACGCACGAGGCAAAATTGTGGAACTTCGGCTGTCCTTATTAACGTTTGTACCGCCTTCGCGTAATTTCTTAACGCCATCGATGTTCATCTTTCGAATAATTTTATGAGAATTTAATTTAAAAAACACCAACATATAAACTCAAATATTTACAGCATGTAGAATGAAAAAAAAGACATTGTTGTTGATATAATTGAACAAATTTCAAACTATAAATAGAAAATATATTTAGTTATCAATTATTCTTCAAATAAGGAACTTTAACTTTTCTCAACTACATTTATTCAATTTTAATTTAGTCTGGTTTGTCAAAGTTTTTTAAATTTTTAATGCAACTTGCAAATTTTAGCAGTAAAATAGTTTTCTATTTGTGCCTTAAAGTCTACAATTTTTTCTATAACGATAGTTTAAAGGCATCCTAAATATCTTTGATACAAAAACATCACAATTTTCTATCTCTCGATTTTGACGACATCCTAAAGTCATATAAATCCAAACATACGAAACGTTTTATAATTTATGCTAAAGATGTCCAATAGTTTTCGTGACACGTTGTCATCGGAGTTTCGAAAGGATTAAATCACGTGTGGTTCGAACCCAAAGAAAAAAGTTCATCCGACGCGAAGGATTGTCAATCACCGTCGTGAGATTTTCACAGGTGCATCTGCGGCGTGCATAATTTAATGAATATTTTCAGCTATGGTTTTTACGCGATGTCGGAAGATGACACACGAATTTCGTTTCTTTGGCATGTTTATGTGGGGTGGGTTAAAAAAATTGACAGAAGCATAGAGAGAGAGAGAGAGAGAGAGAAAGACACACAGGTGTTGTGCCACGCCGATCCGATCGGATTTGCTGTATCGCGGGCCCCCATCGTAGATCGCGGAGCCTGATTTTAATTAGGCGACTCCTTCTTTGGCCGACTATTTATCGTCAACGATCGTCTCGGCCGATTCAGCCCGGTTTACGGCCGACGTGCATCGCACGCTACTTAATATCCTCGGCAAGTACGATCGTAACAGGTGTCGATCCCGACACCCCGCCGTCGACAAATTGCGGCATGGCTCCGCTCCGACGCGTTCTCATCTTCCGTCTGCGAGCTGCGAGCTGCAAATTGATTGGCCATCCGCGACAAGATTGCGGCACGAAATATTTTACGTTCTGCTCGCGCGCGAAGAGGTGTAACGAGATCTTCCCGGAGGAAAGTAGCCGATGATCCTCGTTACACGGCGGTCTTAACTCGTAATCCGTAACTACTTTATGAAGCGGACTTGAAAAGCGCGTCTTCGAGGGCTTTTAGCCGATGAATGTCGTATGAACTTCGTCGTAAATCGCGATTTCGTGCGATTAGATTATACTTATATTTATTATTTAGCGCCGCAGCAACTTATATAGCTGGTTAATGTATCCTAACATAATATCGTTTTTCTCGACAAACATATATGTCATCATTATTCATATGCATAAGATATTTATACGTAATATAAGCATCATAAACTCTTGTTCAACATGAACTAATAATAATAATAACGATAATTACTTATTCACTAGAATCAACTAAGTCTAATCTATCAACTAGATCTATCATCTAGATCTAATACAAAACCTACAGTGTTTATAAGAATTATTTAATGTTTAGTTTTTTGTTCAAACTAAATATTAAAAGAATTATAAACTCTCGACAATTTTAAAGTTTCTCTAGAATGTTTTTCATCCCTGTTAGAGTTCTAGTATTAGAATTGTATCATGATACTAAATGAAGAAATTTCTTCATGCTTTTGAAGTTTCTCGTTACTTCTCAAAATAATTGATTATATTAATTATTAATTTCACAAGCAGTCCAACAAATATACATATCCCGGAACTGTCGTATTCGAGCTCGTGCAATCACACAATTCAAGACGCAATGACCGAAATGTTTCTCGATTCACGGACGTAGCGATGAAATCCATTTCGTCCTGTCATAATTTAATATCTGGCGTCTCGCGCGGACGCAATCTTTATTTATTTAATGAACGCGAGGGCGCGAAGACTTGCTGGCCGATCGCGGCAAACGACGACGATGGCAGCCTCGTCCGCATCCGTCGCTTTTTTATTTCCGCGACCGAGCGAGTATCGAAATGCAAATCGAATCGCGTTCCGTTCGTAGCGCAAGGGGGAGGAGGAATTACGATTCGCGCGCGTGGAAACGGTGGTGCCGCTCGAGCACGGGAACTATTGTTTTACCGAGGTGGAACGGGGGGAGAAAAGGCCGGGAGGGAGTGGAGAGAGAAAGGGAAAAGGGAGGAAGTTAATCAATTCGAATCACCGAGCTCCGATCCCGCGGCGCGCGAAAGATCGGTCAGCGAGATTGCGCCTTACAGCTTCGGATACGATCTCATTCGTTATACGGAGCGAGAAAAGCCCGGCGAAGTCGCACGTGCGTGCGCACGGAATGACGACAGCGCGAGATCTCCCGCGCCGAGAGATTTTCCGGGATTTCCGTCGGTCGAATGTGTACTGTACGGTTTCATCCCTTCGTGCTGGAGATCGCCCTTCTTTGCCGAAACTAACGCGCGCGATAAAAATAACTTCTCGCTATGTCTCGGGCGACGCGAAAGAAACGAGAGGAATTGGAAGCAGAAGATAGGGAGGGAAAAGATAATCGTGAATTAAGAGGAGGGAGGAACGCGGCAGAGAAATGAGAGAATATTTTTTTTCTCATTTTTTAGGGATGTTTCTCTGAAAATAGATATATCCGAATTTTGAACAAGAATGAAACATAAAAAATATTGCGTGTAATTAATAATTCAAAAATAAATTATCCATACAGTGTCTATACTATTATTTTGTGATGAATAAGAGAGGATAAGGAAGGATCTCTTGAAAAAGTCGACCGCTTTACTTCATATTGATACAGTCTTCTTTCATTAAAATTTAAATTGATTTATATTGAATACTAAAAATTATAAAGCGTTTTAATGAATGTATATACATATAGGAATCTGTAAGAATTGATGAAGATGACAGGAGAGAAAGAAAACGAAATTATTCCGAGGCGGAAAACAATAGAGCGGATCGCCGACTCTTAAGTAGTATAACTGAACGTTGATGACGGACGGCAGAAAATTCAGCAGTGGCGCGATACGATATCGCGGACGGAATATATATATTCTATAATTTTCAGTGTTCAGTAATTCTATAATTGGGAGGAGGGATGTATTTAATAAAAACTAGATAAAATAATCGTGAATTAAAAAGAAGAAGGAACAGCAGAGAAATAACAGAATATTTTTTTCTCAATTTTTATGGATATTTCGCTAAAAATAAATACGAATATATACGAGAATATATACGAACGTGTAATTAATTAATAATTCAACAATAATAAATATTCCATATAGTGTCTTCTATTATTTTGTGATGAATAAGAGAGGATAAAAATAAGATCTCTTTTAAAAAAATCCCTTAAAGATCTGATGACAAAGGATATTTGAGAGATACTTGAAAAAAAGAGAAAAATTGCTATTATTTATAAATGAATCATCTGTTACTGCGAAAAATGATGTGCGCTTTTTATATCATCACTTTACTGTATATTACACCAAAACACGAGAATTAAATGAAGTCAACGATTTCGTGTATAGTGAAGGAAAGCGATTAAACTTGTTTCGCGTATCTGCCGACGATTATCGTCCATGGACTTAATCGAAATCATAATGAGAGAAGAGAAAGAGAGCTTTTTTAAAGATTATATATATATATATATATATATATATATATATGTATATATATTCGCCAAGAGAGAGCGAATATAAATACAAATGAATCATTTTATGTAACACGGACCCCCAGGACGGCCGTTCGATTACGCTTTTGCATTCGGTCCGCTTGGACGCATTTAATTACATCGTTGCGTCCCCCGGTGTGCGATTTTCGGGTCTCACCTCGTATATGTATACGCGCGCGACCAAGCCTGGTTTTTTTGTATGTTTTTTTTTTTTTGGAAACACAGTTTCTACCCCATTTTCCTCGAGTTATCGCGTACGCGTTATCGCGCGATATACCTCTCAGTTACGCCTCTGAATTATCGCCCATCGTACGACGAGAAAATATGAAATTTCGCGCGGGGCCGTAGCAATTTTTCTATCTCTCTACGTTTCACCACCCTCTCCCCTCTTCCCCTTTGCTACCCCCGGTCCCGTCGTTGGAATTGTGAACAAAATGCACTCAACGGACCGGCGGCACCCGATTGAAAACGCGCGTCGGCCGTGAATGCTGCTAAAGCGACGATAATAGTTGGCGATATAGAAAATTTTTCATCTCTGGCGGCGCGCGCGAGCCGTTTACGATTTTACGAAAATTGCTCGCCTTTCATTTCGCCTCTTTCTCTCTTCCTCCCTCTCTCATTCTCTGTTGTGTTTGTTTGTTTTAACGTAGGCTTTCGCGCGAAAGAGAGAGAGCTCACGCGCGCCGATTGCCAATTTGCGCTACGCGAAACGCACGCGTGTACATCTCGTTGCATCCGACCTGCACATCGCGCGGTAAATACTGCAAATAGTTGTTTCAATATCGGTATTGTATTGTGTGGCTTAACGATTTCATAACCGCGCGACCGCGTTTCGTGCAGTGACCGGAAGCCCGGGATTTTCTATGAAATTTTCCAGCTATAACTGTGTCTTGCAGATGCAACGGTGCATTCGGATATCGCGAAACGATCCAGGAAATTACATGAATGCGTAAGAGATGAGACTCGAATTTTATGGACTTTTTCTATATAAATTACTGTAACATTTTTTTACCCACGATATGAATGACAATTAATACATAATAATCTGGCAAATACGTTAATGTATTCGATAACGTTGACGCTTTAAATAGAAATTATTACAAGAACTAATTATTTTTTGTTTGCAGTTTATGTGTCAGTGTAATAATTTTGACATAGGGGATAATTATAAAATTTGCAGAATAAAATGCACAATATTTACAGAAATATAAGATATATATATATATATATATATATATATATATATATAAGTAATATTATAGTTTTAATTAATCTTAAAAAACGAGAATTCCCACATTTTTATAATTTGTTTGTGCGAAAAGAATATTAAAAATGTTTTACAATTACAATACGAGGTCTTTATGTAAAAGCATAATTGCATGACAGTGATTTTGAAATAAATTACTTTTGCGTAAATAGCATACATTTTTCTCATTAATTCTATATTATTATTTTTTATTTAATTCTATATTTTTTAAAATTAATTTTCTATCAATTTATTTCCTATAATCTATATCAACCACAATTGATCTCATACGTCTACAAGAACATTTAGATTACACATCATTAACACACATCGGGATCGCTATTCGTCCGCATTATCAACAACTCAATTTCATTGTCGTGTCGTCGTCGATGTCACGTGTTGTCGTCACGATTGCCAAACTCGCGGAATTCACGTTTCAGATGAACGTATCGGCCTAACCACGCGACTCTAACTATCCCACTCCGATGGGCAGCCCCTATCTCGTGTTCCGGAGCCCGAGGGAAAAAAATGTCGACACTTCTCGGCCACCCGGTATGTGCGGTGGCACATACAGCCCCGCGGTAGACGAAGCTTTGGGTCGCCGCTAGCTGCGGGCGTCCGGACCTCGCGTCTACCCTCTCATTTACCATTTGGTACCTATAGATAGGTACCCATATATACGCGCGCAGGTACCTAATGTACGTGCACGCAGACACGCGGGACCAAGTATGCTCGTGCGCGCGCGTCAGCGAGAGCGAGAGGAAGACGGCGTAAGATGGTAGGAAGTAGAGGATGGCCGATATAGGGAGGAGGTGGAGGATCGGGAAAGTGAGGACCGGGAGAGACATGCGGCGAGAGATGCCGGAGCGCGCCCAGAGGAACACAGGGCTCTTTTCTGGATGCCTAGGTGGCTGCGCGCACTTATTTTTTCACGTAACAGGCCGCGAAGACGACGACGGGGGAAAAGAGAGACGATAGACGTGAGAGTAGCTCGGATCCAGCGGATACGCGTTTGTTTACGCATATATGCGTGTACGCGTGCTTACGGAAGGAGGACGCGGTATGAGCTTTCTCAGGCACTTTGTGCAGTCTTCGCTGGTAGCGAAGAAGGTTGAGGGAAGAAGACAGAGGAGAAACAAGAATAAGGGGGATGGATGCAGGAAATGCGGAAAGAATGAAAGGAGGAAGAAAGAGAAAGAAAGAGAAAGAGATGATATCTCTCGGAACGGAAGCTACGAGGATCCTGCCCGAAGGGCGCATTTTTTCGGCGGCTCGAAAAAGGAGTGAAACGAGGTGGGATGCGGCGGATGAGTGGAAAACGACAGATAGAGGATGATAGAAGGAGGGAAAAAAGAGTTGGTGGTGATGAAGAGGATGAAGGTGGAGAGAGAAAGAGGAGGGTTTTCTCTCTTTCTCTCTCTCGCTTCTCTATCTATCGCCTTTTTCCTAAGCGAAATTGATCAACGTCCTCGGGAAACCGATTAACCGGGGCGCACGCGGACGGTCGAGGGGCATGAATTTTATAAATATATTTTCTTTGAGAGAGAAAAAGAGAGAAGGGAACGCGCGCACGGAAAATCAGAGTCGCCATTTGCACGACGGGTTCTGTACGCTCTCTTTGTGCGGATTTGAGGGAGATTGAGGTCCCGGGGACTTTTTCTCTCGTTTTTCTCCATCTACATTTTTTTCAGACCGCTCTACGCCCGCGCGCGTGGAATACGGGATTTAATCGGGGCGAAATGTCGGAAGGATATTTTACGGGAATATTTAAAATTGTCCTCGCGTGCACGATATGCGGAGAGAAAAGGAAAAAGATAGAGGAAGATGACGGGATTCGAGCCTGTGCTTCGCGAAAATTCCGAAGAGAGCCCTACAAAATTGTTTCATAACTTGTGAGTGTTTATGGCGCGAAAGGGAAGACGAAAATTGAGAGAAGTTGGAAGAAATATATAGTAACTTGGACAGAGAAGGGAAGGAGAAAGAGAGAGAAAGAGATTTTATCCGGATAATACACACACACACACACACACATGAGTAATCATCTATTGAAGAGAGCAGTCTTTGCAAATGATATGCATCGATACGATCGATACTTATAATCTTGCGTTACATGCTGAAAATGCTTTTAAAATATATACTACACATGTTATTAATAAATCAAAGTCAATATGTTTATAATTATTTACGTGAATCAAATCAAAGGTTATGAAACACGAAGTAGTTAGTTTAAACATAGCGTTTATCCTCATTATTAGACGACGTGAAACTCGAATAAATTGATCATCATAGAATTAATTGCTAAATAACATGTTATGCATATCAAATGGTAATGAATGCTTGTTTGACAAAAAATGTTCACCCACATTCTTGATTATGTCGAACGTCTATCTATTAGACCTCTTTCTAATATTGTTAGTGATGCTATACTACTTTTAAACTTAAGAAAAAAAAACGAAGCGATTTAATTATCATTCACCGTGGTTGTACTGTCCCATTGAAGAAGATGTTAATAGTGAAAGTAGTGGTGGAAGTAGTAGTATTCGAGACAATAAATTATTGCACCTGCAGCAATTTATCATGCGATCCAGCCTATAATTATTATCGTGTTCAATACTGTATAGTGCACAAGCTAATTATAATTCTATTAAAATTATTTTTCTAACAACTCTTTTTAATCGATAATGTCATGTTTTGTGGAAAAAATCTCTTATTATTATGCGACGATATTTAAATATCGTCGCAATAAATGGACAAATCAGAAAATTCGACCGATTATTTAAGATATTATATGTGAATGAAATCATCTATAATCTTGCTAAAAATATCATAGCTAAACGTTGATAAACGATCAAAGTGTTTGATGATACATATTAATTATTATATTTATTATATGTTATTGGCTTATGGCATTGAAATTAATCATCTCATCTCGACGTTAGAAAGTTTTCTTTATGCAATTTCTAAAATTGTTTTAAACTAAAATGCAAAGTCTACCTTTTCAATTTCCTTTTACCGGTGATTATAATTTTTTAAGACTTTGTATGTAGTATACATTAATATATTTTTTATTAGAAATTTTGCTATTCTTATAAATGTATATTCGCTCAATTTTTAATTTTTTATCTTTTACTTTTTAATTTATTTTATTTTATTAATTTACTTTACTTTATATAAGATTCCATTTTACATTTTATGTGCTACTTAATATTTTAATTTTTCTAATAATTCTTTCATAGTTGCTTTACTAATTATCTTCTATTTATTATATTTTTTTCTTTATTTTTTAGATTTCTTTTACAAATGCATAATATATTACAATATTAATACTCGATCGAAAATCATTGAGTGACTAATCTTCACGGAAGTGTTATGTAAAGAAATACGTAGCTGGATCTTACGACACAGACTTCTCGGTAAACGCGTAGCAAAAGAAAAAAAAGATTCTCATTAGAATCTCAAAGACCGCGACTCGGCTGACCGCAAAATTATTTCGCGAAAATCGCGTTGCGTGCACCGCCAATTTCGCGTCTCGTGTCGGTTCCCAAAGACACGCTTTAATTATCTCTTTCTCGACGTGAATATCGTGAGAAAAGCGTTCTTCGTGTCGACAAAAAGATAATATTCCTCTACTTCTATTTTCGCGAAGTCAGAGAACGAATCGTTGGTGATGCTAATACATCATAATTGTTGGCAAGGTGTACTAATTATTCAAATTAGCTTAATGACAGTTTGTGTAAAATTAACTGGAATATTGACAGTTCCTCTCTCGATTTCAAACGTCATAAAAAAGCGCAGACCTATTTCGCTCATTAATGCTATCTGATCTAAATATAAGGATTAAGTCGACATAAAAATTAATTATTTTATAAAAGAAGCTATTCTTTCTCGTTTCGTATATGTACTGTAAGCATGTAGTATTAAAGTGTTATAACAATTTTTATTGCTATTGGTTGACACATGAATAAAATTCACAGGTAATGATAAATGTTTATGTAACACTTTTTTATTCATTTTTAAAGACAATTAAAGCATCATTTAAAATTTAAATGTACGCGTTTTCTTCGTTTCTCTCTCTTTCTGATTTTTTCAGCGGAAGTGCGTGGACATAGACATTTATATTTATGCGTTATACCATAAAGATATGTGATATCGTCTTCTTTCAAGGCCGTCTCGAACACTCCACGATAACGAAGGGAAATAAATTTTCGGCGGAAATTCTGCGCACGAAGTTTCCGCACATAAGATTTATCATTGCGCCGCAGTCACGTTAGCGATTCTCGAACTTCGAAATAGATCCGCTTACGGTAAACATTTCGTCGCGTCTCGTAAACACGCCTGTGAAATTGTCGGTGTGTTTACCAGGGGCTTCCCTATGTATACGGTAAAAATATGAAAAAAAAGAACCGCGATAGAAATAATAATGGTAATTATAACGTATCGCCATTTTACTCTTCGTCCATTTGTATCGCGCGATACATTATTATTTAGTTAATAACGTAATGACAATTTCCGGTTAATTATAGCATAATAAATACACGTTGATTGTAATACGTCGTTTTGTCGGATCCTCATCTATCAGCAAGCCCCGATATATGTATACATATACTGTAATTTATTATTTATAATTGCGTGAAATTTAATAGCGCCTGTAATAAGATCGTCCGCTATAAAGGGCGACAAAAATGATCAGCCACGCGTGACACGAAATGTCATCACTCTCTGCACTCTCATATACATATTAAACATCATAAAACATAAATGAGACATAATTGCCACTGTCAAAAAAATTTGCAAAGATCTTTTTTTAATTAAAGCATTAAAATATAAATTTCTATATTTTTTTCTGGAAATGGATATTATTTTGGATTTTTTAACATTATTGTAAATTATATATTATATATATTTATATATAGTATTTTCTAATTTGAAATTAAAAATGTTATTTATACAATAAAATAACGTTTGCAACGCTTAACTTATATATAATAATTATAAAATTATTGTCTTAAAATCGATGTAAAAAAGAGATCTTGGAAAATTTTTTTAATTAAAAAAAAATTCTTATTTCTTATGCGGTTAAAAAGCTTTCCGACGGCGGCAACTATAGCCCTCGTTCATCACCAACACGCTCACAGTAAAAATAACGTAGTTCGTCACGGAAGTGGCGGCTTCCGACGCGGCTTCCATATCGTTTTCACGAGGAAGGGAGGGCATGTTAAAACGTGTTAATCAGCCATTCGGCTCGAGCGCGGGTAATCAGTTGTCGACGGAAAAATTCCTCGGATGATTAAGTGCTCCCTTTGGACATATGCACTCTGTCGCTTCCTTTCCCGGCCTTCCTGATCTACGCTTCCCTGAAACGACGACGACGGGCGCGTTCCTTTTGCGACCCCTTGGTACCCCCTATGACCAACCGACAGCCGACTAATTTGTCGACGGCGCGACTTTGACCGCCCTTTCTGAGCCGCTCTTGACACGATTTTTTTGTGAAAGGGAGCTCCGAGAATCAAGATCATTAATGCAACTTTTTCGATACGAGAAAACGCTGACAATGTTGGAATAAAAACTTCGACGAGAGAGTATCATCAGGGAAAGTTTCGCCATCTAATCCTGATGTTGATAATAAGAAGTTTGGCGATCTAGTCCCGATACTAAAAATAACAAGTTTCACAATTTAATTCTAAACGCTGAAAAACGAAGGGTGTGCTGGATCAAGGTAGCTTTAATGAACACGACAAAAGTTTTGCAATTTAATTCTAACGTTATCGTGCCAAGCGCTAAATTATTATCACCAAATGAAAGTTTTTAAGATCTCGTTTTTTCTGACAGAACGATCCATCAGGGAATCCATCACAGAATAATCCAAAGGTATCACGGCAACACCAACAGTATTCCCTCGAATAATGCTGTTGACAAATCACGGAGTGTTCGCGGTATTGATTAATTTCTCAGAGACAATCCGCGAGTTTTTCGGTCGCTTTTTTTTTGCTCGCTGCAGGCCGTTAGGCCCAGGAAGTGATTATCCACAACGGGACGCTGTCAGAGTAGCGAGCAAAGACGAACGACGAGCGAACGGTCGGTCGGCCGGTTGGCCGGCAAAATTACCGAAAAACTTGTTTCGCGGCGAACGAACCGACGAACGAGGTTACTAACATCCCCGCGCTCTGCCCCCCGGTCGTCGTCGGCGCATCGAGAATTATTACCGCCGTGGCGCATCACCGACGACCGCAGCGCGGCGTAATATTCTGACAAATGTCTACGAGCGCGCCTCGTTATAACAAATTGATGATTCGGCCGCTCGTCATCGTCGAGCTCGACTCGAAACAAAGAAGGGGTCGCTCGAAAAGTAACGACCCCCATCCCCCTCACTTTGCCTCGCGAAAAATATTTTCCTATAGTCGTTCATTCCCCTCGAAGCTTCGGTAAGATCTTGTACGGTATAGTTGTGTTATCTTCTACTTATTGGTAACGCTTTTGTACAGCATTTTGAACCTCTGTCTTCACAATTAGGGTACACCATTTTCTGTACTCTAAACGCGATGAACGAGTCGGTCGAATTGTTGCTCGGCGATTACCGAACGCAATTAACACGCTTTACGGCGAAGGAGAGGCTGGTATCTCGCTGACTCTGATGCTTTTCAAGTTCTACCCTTCCCTTCATCTACGTATTTACCGGCCACCGCGATTATCCTGCTCGTCGTCGTCGTCGTTGTTGTCATCGTCGTCGTGCGGATCGCCCTGCCAGAAAACTCCTCCCAGTTGAGAATGAAGGAAGCTGCCGCGGCAGCCTCCGCAACCCTTTGAAGACTTCAAGACGCAATCTCTGTTCGTCTCGCGCGAGAGAGCGAGAGCAAATCGGCTCTCATATACGCACGTACACACACACGGTCGGCCGGGATAATTAATACTCCAATTTGCCTTCACTCCAGTTCCTACAAAGTCTCTCAGACGCACCCGTCCGTCGCCCGTCCGTCCGTCCATCCGTCGGTCCACGCTCTCGATTTTTTCGGCCGTCTCTCCCCTTCCCCCCCTCATTCTTCCCACTTCAAAAAGATGGTCTCCTTACAAAAGAGCGAAAGAGACAGAGGCAGAAGAAGAAGATGAAGAAGAAGTAGCAGAAGAAGAGACGGGCGTGTGGCGTGCGTTCGTCGTACGGGACGTGTTATTAGCTCGGCACTCTTCTGTCTCTTGCTCTTTCTTTCTATTTGTCTCTCTTTCTCTGTGCTCTTGTCTCTGTGTGCTTCTCCCCTTATTCATCTTCTTATTTTTTCTTTTCCTTCTTCATCTTCTTCCTCCTACTTCTCCTCCTACTGCCGTGGTTCTCTCTTCTTTTTTCTCCGATTTCCTATGCGGGGGCTAGAAACGCGTTTAATTAACATAGCTGGCATGACTGCATCCCTCTTCTCTCGGGGACCGGGCAGCCAGTCAGCTTTTACGGGCCATTGCATGCACGATGCACGTATGTATGTATTACGAGTGCCGGTCTCCCTTTTCTCCACCTTCTTCTTCTACCCTTCCTCTATCGCGGCGTGTGCACGTTTAGGGTTGAAAACGTCGGGCATGGTACTCGTGGACATCAACGCTATGTAATTCTCGAGAAAATTATAACTAGAGAATTTTTGCGAAAAATGTTTGGCTTTTGTGAAAAGAAACCTTTGAGACGTGATAATTAAAATTAAAATCGTCGCGCTGATCGAAGATGCATATCAAATCTTTGCCATTTTTTTATAAACTTGAAACGATTAATCTTTATTCTTCTTCTCTTCTTCTATCTAAAGCTGATCCTTGTAAGTATTATATCTCAAAAAGTAAATTGCATTTTATTATTCCAATTTCCTTGATTGCGTTTTTTAATTCGACATTTAGGAATTCGATAATTGGAACAATCTTGACAATTCATTCGGGAAGAGTCGCGCTTTTGTATTCTAAAAATTCGTATGGTTTTATTTAAAAAAATTATTATAAATATTTTAAAAGAAAAGAATTTATAAGCACACCGAACAAGTTTTGCAAGAAAGCTGTTTCTATGCAAAAATTTTTTATGAAACATTTTATAAGGAAATGACAAAATCGGAAATCATTAATTATTTTGACAAGTCTACAATAAATGTTTTTTGTATAGCACAACGTTTTTGAGGAAATTTTCGTCTGACGTTCCTGAAGCTTGACAAAACATGCGCGATGCAAATCTTTGAATTCGTGCAAAAAATTTAGTGACAACAAGCGCAGAGATAGAACGAGAACTCTGAATTGTTTCCCGCAGTTCTTGTACACGCGAATATTCATATACATCCTTTGAAATAACCTGGATAATCCAAACGTTGCGGGCATGCAACGTTTTCACGGTGTATTATGGAGGTATTATATAGTATGAGTTGGAATTTTGTTCGCGAAATTAAAAGCAGGACGATATGAATCAAAACGTGTTACTATTAATAATAATCAAATATTGTTATAACATATTTTAAATGATAGTAATGTGAAAAATAAGATAACGAAATAGTAAAATTATTTATTATATACATATTATAAACTATAATACAAGTATATGTATATAGAATATTTAAAATATGTATGTAAATCACACACACACACACAAATTTAAATTCATCGAGCGAAAGGGTTTCTTACTTTCATCTGTAATCGCTCTCACGTTGCCGCAGTGTTCCTTCAATACATTTAACTCACCGCAACGCACGGTACAATGAACACGTGCTTCTATGATCTATAGGTGGAACCTAGAGTTTCTTTCTTTTTTTATTGTTTTACTTCGGCTAAATAGAGAAAGAAACATTTTACAAAGCAAGCAAAAGTTGACAGGTGTATGATACAAACAAATAATCGCATTATATCTTATGTTATTAAAAATAATTCAAATTAATTTTTCTTTGAAAATAAAATACAATATTTAGAGTTCAGAGAAAGAGAAAAGGGGGGAGAAATAATATAGATTTTGTTGATACCTTTTCACTCTTCCCCATTGTAATTTTTAAACATTTTTAAAGAATGATATTGCACCTTTGTTTCCGATTTTTATTTATAGAAATTAAACTGATATTTAATTAAAATGATATTTTGGCTCTGATGCATCCTTCTTTCATGTCGCACCAAAGATATGTGCATGCATGTGTGCGTGTACGCGTGTCCCGCAAGCAAAGTACCATGTGTTCTATCAAGAAAGAGAGAGAGAACAAGAAAGAAAGAAAGAGAGACAGAGAGAGACAGCGGATATAACGCATGCCTACCCACGGAAATGCGCTTTTTGACGGATCGCCCGACTAATTCGGTGGTTGTCACCGCGTACGGGTGAGGATTAATGACGACCACCTAGCTGTACCCGCCGCGAATTCCTCGGAAATTCTTCACCCCGAGCAGCAGCCCGCGAAGTATTTGCTTAATTGGGACTTTTAGGCCGGTAATAATTACGATAATAATAGAGCCCGTGTTTTGTGCGAGGACGAAGGAGTCTCGATTTTTTTTCTACATTGCAATTTCGGCGCAATACGTGACTGGTTTTTTTTGTGCGAAACCCTATAAATTGTAAAATGTGAGTAATCTGAAATAAAATGATCCATTTTATAAAATATAAATTGCGATAGACATTCAAAATTGAATTATATTTATTATTAATCATTGGCTGCATGAGCTTAGATAATTACGATATGATAATAATGAGCTAAGTTGAATATATTGCAAGATAACGTAAAAAGAAGCCTAAGTATAATATTTATTTGCAGAAATAGGATAATTTAAATATTCGCAATAAATGTAATGTTATAAAAAAATGTTTATATTTTAGGTATAATAATTTATAAAAAGAATGAATTAATTAATTGCGTTGTATTATTTTAAAAAAATATTATTTAAGACTCATTTTTCTCATTACTTGACATAAAAATGTGTGTGTTTGTATTATGTTTAAAAAATATTATTTAAGATTAATTTTTCTTATTGCTTGACATAAGTATGTATATGTGTGTTGTACATGCATGTAAAAATTTTGTATGTATATTGTTCGCATTCTCTTCCAATATGAAACCAGTAGTGCTATCTCGTAGCATTGGAAAATAAGAGAGCTTCAAAGTTCTTACCATTTCACGATAACTTTGAACGACTTGTTGCGTTGGTATTCTTATAATATATTTGTAAAAGTTTCTGAGTTCTCATACACATTATATAAAAAAATAATATATATTGCAGCCTTATAATTTTTTTATTTCTCATATTCATTATTTTTTCAATAGAAAGAACAGAAAGATTAAATATAATTTTTTCTGATTCGAATAATCTGTTTTAATCTATTTTTTTTATCCATTATGCAATTGCTTTTAATATTATTTATATAATATAATATAATATAACACATATTTGTCAATTATGTTTTAAACGATAATTGCGTATTTTATATAATTGTATCATCATATAAAATTAGAAATTTCATTATTACTTTAAATTACATATTGCTGATTGTTGACACATTATTATTGATGATTAGTGCATATTGATTATTATTCGTAATTTAATACAAACCTATTCATTCTACCCCAGTTAATATCCTATTCAGTTCCTAATTATTTCAATTCTTTCTCTCATCATACTCTTGATAAATAAGCTAGATTCACTAGAGAAAAAATTAAGAAGAAAAAATATGCAATTTAACATTAATTATATCAATTACAAACATTTATATTACAAAATCATATCGCATGTAAATATCTCTCATAGCATTAATAAAATTATGCCCGAATATACACTGAAAAGGAAAGTATAATTTTTATATGACAGTTCGATGGAAACTATACTAAAATTCTGTAAAAAGCACAAAACTTATCAAAGCTATCATATTAAAAATCGAGGCTGTATATTTGAGATGATCCTATTTGCGATTTATTTGAGAAACTTATGTGAAGTGTGCACGATGATGAACGACTTGGCACGTAATCTGCGGTGATGTGTTCACGATGTGAGACAACCAGTGAACAAAAAAGAAGTCGTGAATGACTCACGATTTTCGGTTGCAATGTCATCAAGCGATTTGACTAATACTAAAAGCAAAAGCTATTACACGTCCTAGACCCTTAACGCGTATTCACGGTCAGACCTGGCCACTATTGAAGTAGCCCTCTATCGTCAGATGAATTAAAGTGGGATAATATGAATGCAATATTTTTAATGAATCTCTTTCTAAAAAAGTTATATATCATAAAAATTAAAATAGTAATATGTTGTAAATAATATGTTATAAATATAAATATCTATCTGCCACTAATATTTTTTGACAAAAATCAGCTGATATCTGTCAAAAATTGAGTTAAAAAAATTATGACATATTATTTAAAACATGTTATTATTTTAATTTGTATAACATAATATTATTTTCAAATTTAATTATCAAATTAAAGCGTTAATCAGCTGAAATCTGTCAAAAAATATAAACGTTTTTTGCGAAAATTAAGATCTATGTAAGTAGTAGAATATTTTCCAAGGGCTCATTAAAGGTCCTTCAAGACCTACAAAATGAGCCCCCAGAAAATGTTCTACGACTTACAAAGGCCTTAATTTTTTAATTCAAAGTTTAAACGTTTTTTGCGAAAATTAAGGCCTGTGTAAGTCGTAGATCATTTTCTGACGGCGCGTTTTAAAGGTCTCTTCAAGACCAACAAAATATGCCCTTAGAAAATGTTCTATGACTTACACAAATGTTAATTTTCGCTAAAAACGTTTAAGCTTTAAATTCAAAAATTAAGACATGTATAAGTCGTACAACATTTTATGGGGGCTCATTTTGTAGATCTTGAAGAAACATTTAATTTTGGCAAAAAACGTTTAAAGTTTAAATTAAAAAAATAAGGCCTGTGTAAGTCGTACAACATTTTCTGTGAGCTCATTTTATAGGTCTTGAAGAGACCTTTAAAACGCGCCGTCAGAAAATGATCTATGAACGTCTTCTTCTAATATTTTCATAATTAAAATAAATGTTTTGGGATTATTTTAATCATTGTGATTTCCTATTTGGGCAGTTCCATTTTTATGATATATGTCACATCTAAATATTTTAATAATAAAAAGAAAAGATCTGTGATTACTTTAATCATTGTAATTTCCTATTTGAGCAACAATTAATGCATTTTTATTAAATTTTAAACTCCAGCTTGATTATTTCATATTTACGATATAAGTCTACCATCTGAATATTTTCATAATTAAAATAATCGATCTGGGATAAATCTAATAATCTTAATTTCTTATTTGGGCAACAATTAATGCAATCTCATTAAAAATTTAAATCCAGCTTAATTATTTAATTATTCGATATTTACGATATGTGTTACATCTAAATATTTTAATAATTAAAATAAATGTTCTCGGATTATTTTAATCATTGTAATTTTTTATTTGGGCAACAATTAATACATTTTATTATATTTTAAACTCCAGCTTGGTTATTTGATTTTTTGATAAATACATATTTACAGCTATGTAAACCTAGCACCCGACTTTTTAAAAATTAATTTTTTAAAACGAAAAATGATAGCATTTTGTTTGTAGTTGTTTGTAGTAACAATAATTTCGTTTGTAGTTTTATCAATTAATAAATAAAAAAAGTTTTTTAAATGACTCACACCCGACAATGAGATATCGCAAATCCGCTTGTGCAGTCTTTTTTACAATCGTTTGTAGTTGTTTGTAGTGAATTTCCTTTTGTTTGTAGTTGAGCGGTTCAAAAGTTATAAACAATTGTTTATTTGTCCAAGAGGTAAATTTGTTAATTTCAAAGATATCGCAAATCCGTTTGCGCAGTCTTCTTTAGAATTGTTTGTAGTTGTTTGTAGTGATTTTCCTTTCGTTTGTAGTTGAGCGGTTTAAAAGTTATAAACAATTTGTTTATAACTTTTGAACCGTTCAACTACAAACGAAAGGAAAATCACTACAAATAACTACAAACAATTCTAAAGAAGACTGCGCAAGCGGATTTGAAAAATCTTAAAAATTGACAAATTTACCTCTTGGACGAATAAACAATTGTTTATAACTTTTGAATCGCTCAACTACAAACGAAAGGAAAATCACTACAAACAACTACAAACGATTCTAAAAGAAAATTGCGCAAGCGGATTTGAAACATCTTAAAAATTGACAAAGTTAGCTCTTGGACGAATAAACAATTGTTTATAACTTTTGAACCGCTTAACTACAAACGAAAGGAAAATCACTACAAACAATTACAAACGATTCTAAAGAAGACTGCGCAAGCGGATTTTCGATATCTCAATGTCGAGTGCGAGTCATCTAAAAATTTTTTTTTATTTATTAATTGATAAAACTACAAACGAAATTATTGTTACTACAAACAACTACAAACGAAATGCTATTATTTTCCGTTTTAAAAAATTAATTTTTAAAAAGTCGGGTGCTAGGTTTACCTAGCTGTTTTATTTACTTACTATAAATTAAATGTATTTGAATTTGATTTGATATTATTTTTTGGACACCCTATATACGTGTGAGTAACAATTTTAGATGTTAAATATGTCCGATACACTGTCTGATTATCGAAATCTACGTTGTATTAACCGGGCTGACATGACAAGTAGTACGTCCATTTACGTCTGATCAATTATAGTTTTATCTACTTACTATAATTTAATGTATTTGAATTTGATTCGATTTTATATTTTGGACACCCTATATACGTGTAAGTAACAATTTTAGATGTTAAATATGTCCGATACACTGTCTGATTATCGAAATCTACGTTGTATTAGCCGGGCTGACATGACAAGTAGTACGTCCACTTACGTCTGATTAATTATAGTTTTATCTACTTACTATAAATTTAATGTATTTGAATTTGATTCAATTTTATTTTTTAGACTCCCTATATACGTGTAAGTAACAATTTTAGATGTTAAATATGTCCGATACACTATCTGATAATCGAAATCTATGTTATATTAACCAGGCTGACATAACAAGTAGTACGTCCATTTACGTCTGATCAATTATAGTTTTATCTACTCACTATAAGTCTCACCAGTTATGCATTTTAATCACCTATGTGAACCTAGCACCCGACTTTTTAAAAATTAATTTTTTAAAACGGTAAATGATAGCATTTTGTTTGTAGTTGTTTGTAGTAACAATAATTTCGTTTGTAGTTTTATCAATTAATAATTAAAAAATTTTTTTTAATGATTCGCCCCCGATATTGAGATATCGTAAATCTACTTGCGCAGTCTTCTTTAGAATCGTTTGTAATTGTTTGTAGTGATTTTCCTTTCGTTTGTAGTTGAGCGGTTCAAAAGTTATAAACAATTGTTTATTCGTCCAAGAGCTAACTTTGTCAATTTTTAAGATTTTTCAAATCCGCTTGCGCAGTCGTCTTTAGAATCGCTTGTCGGGTGCGAGTCATTAAAAATTTTTTTTTTATTTATTAATTTTGTGTGTGTGTGTGTGTGATAAAACTACAAACGAAATTATTGTTACTACAAACAACTACAAACGAAATGCTATCATTTTCCGTTTTAAAAAATTAATTTTTAAAAAGTCGGGTGCTAGGTTCACATAGCTTATATTTACAAATAAGTCTATAATTTGAATATTCTCATAATTAAAATAATTGATCTAGCATTAATCTAATCATTTTAATTTCTTATTTGGGCAACAATTAATACAATCTTATTAAAAATTTAACTCTATTTTGATTATTTAATTATTCGATATTTACGATATGTGTTACAGCTAAATATTTTCATAATTAAAATAAATGTTCTAAGATTATTTTAATCATTGTAATTTTTAATTTGGGCAACAATTAATATATTTTTAGTAAATTTTAAATTCCAGCTTGATTATTTGATTTCTTGATAATTCCATATTTACGATATAAGTCTTCATTTGAATATTTTCATAATTAAAATAATTGATCTGGCATTAATCTAATTATTTTAATTTCTTATTTGGGCAACAATTAATACAATCTCATTAAAAATTTAACTCAATCTTGATTATTTAATTATTCGATATTTACGTTATGTGTTCCATCTAAATATTTTTATAATTATAAAATAAATGTTATGGGATTATTTTAATCATTGTAATTTTTTATTTGGGCAACAATTAATACATTTTTATTATATTTTAAACTCCAGCTTGGTTACTTGATATACATAAAATAATGTTGCGTCGCATAGGGTCAGCGGTAAAAAAGTATCGATTTCTAATATTTTAAGACGAGCCAAAAATTCATCGATTATACATTTTAATTGTACATTGATTACAGAATCATTTGATACCAAACAGACACCAGCGTACAAATTTTTTAACTTGATATACATAAAGTAAGGTTGCGTCGCATGGGGTCAGCGGTAAAAAAGTATCGATTTCTAATATTTAAAGACGAGCCAAAAATTCATCGATTATACATTTTAATAGTACATCGATTACAGAATCTTTTGGTACCAAGCAGACAACAGCGTACAAACTTTTTCATTTGCTATACATAAAATAAGGATGCGTCGCACAGGGTCCGCGTCAAAAAAGTATCAATTTCTAATATTTTAAGACGAGCCAAAAATTCATCGATTAAACATTTTAATAGTACATTGATTACAGAATATTTTGGTACCAAGCAGACAACAGCGTACAAACTTTTTCATTTGCTATACATAAATTAAGGATGCGTCGCATAGGGTCAGCGGTAAAAAAGTATCGATTTCTAATATTTAAAGACGAGCCAAAAATTCATCGATTATACATTTTAATAGTACATTGATTATAGAATCATTTGGTACCAAACAGACACCAGCGTACAAATTTTTTAACTTGATATACATAAAATAAAGTTGCGTCGCATAGGGTCAGCGGTAAAAAGTATCGATTTCCAATATTTTAAGACGAGCCAAAAATTGATCGATTATACATTTTAATATTACATTGATTACAGAATCTTTTGGTACCATGCAGACACCAGCGTACAAATTTTTTAATACGATAAACATAATATATGGATGCATCGCACAGGGTCCGCGTCAAAAAAGTATCAATTTCTAATATTTTAAGACGAGCCAAAAATTCATCGATGATACATTTTAATAGTACATAGATTATAGAATCATTTGATACCAAACAGACACCAGCGTACAAATTTTTTAACTTGATATACATAAAGTAAGGTTGCGTCGCATGGGGTCAGCGGTAAAAAAGTATCGATTTCTAATATTTAAAGACGAGCCAAAAATTCATCGATTATACATTTTAATAGTACATCGATTACAGAATCTTTTGGTATCATGCAGACACCAGCGTACAAATTTTTTAATACGATAAACATAAAATAAGGATGCGTCGCACAGGGTCCGCGTCAAAAAAGTATCAATTTCTAATATTTTAAGACGAGCCAAAAATTCATCGATTATACATTTTAATACTACATTGATTATAGAATCATTTGGTACCAAACAGACACCAGCGTACAAATTTTTTAACTTGATATACATAAAATAAAGTTGCGTCGCATAGGGTCAGCGGTAAAAAGTATCGATTTCCAATATTTTAAGACGAGCCAAAAATTGATCGATTATACATTTTAATATTACATTGATTACAGAATCTTTTGGTACCATGCAGGCACCAGCGTACAAATTTTTTAATACGACAAACATAAAATATGGATGCATCGCACAGGGTCCGCGTCAAAAAAGTATCAATTTCTAATATTTTAAGACGAGCCAAAAATTCATCGATTATACATTTTAATAGTACATAGATTATAGAATCATTTGGTACCAAACAGACACCAGCGTACAAATTTTTTAACTTGATATATATAAAATAAGGTTGCGTCGCATAGGGTCAGCGGTAAAAAATATCGATTTCCAATATTTTAAGACGAGCCAAAAATTCATCGATTATACATTTTAATAGGACATTGATTACAGAATCTTTTGGTACCAAGCAGACAACAGCGTACAAACTTTTTCATTTGCTATACATAAATTAAGGATGCGTCGCACAGGGTCCGCGTCAAAAAAGTATCAATTTCTAATATTTTGAGACGACCCAAAAATTCATCGATTATACATTTTAAGAGTACATTGATTACAGAATATTTTGGTACCAAGCAGACAACAGCGTACAAACTTTTTCATTTGCTATACATAAATTAAGGATGCGTCGTATAGGGTCAGCGGTAAAAAAGTATCGATTTCTAATATTTAAAGACGAGCCAAAAATTCATCGATTATACATTTTAATAGTACATTGATTACAGAATCTTTTGGTATCATGCAGACACCAGCGTACAAATTTTTTAATACGATAAACATAAAATAAGGATGCGTCGCACAGGGTCCGCGTCAAAAAAGTATCAATTTCTAATATTTTAAGACGAGCCAAAAATTCATCGATTATACATTTTAATAGTACATTGATTATAGAATCATTTGGTACCAAACAGACACCAGCGTACAAATTTTTTAACTTGATATACATAAAATAAAGTTGCGTCGCATAGGGTCAGCGGTAAAAAGTATCGATTTCCAATATTTTAAGACGAGCCAAAAATTGATCGATTATACATTCTAATATTACATTGATTACAGAATCTTTTGGTACCATGCAGACATCAGCGTACAAATTTTTTAATACGATAAACATAATATATGGATGCATCGCACAGGGTCCGCGTCAAAAAAGTATCAATTTCTAATATTTTAAGACGAGCCAAAAATTCATCGATTATACATTTTAATAGTACATAGATTATAGAATCATTTGGTACCAAACAGACACCAGCGTACAAATTTTTTAACTTGATATACATAAAATAAAGTTGCGTCGCATGGGGTCAGTGGTAAAAAATATCGATTTCCAATATTTTAAGACGAGCCAAAAATTCATCGATTATACATTTTAATAGGACATTGATTACAGAATCTTTTGGTACCAAGCAGACAACAGCGTACAAACTTTTTCATTTGCTATACATAAATTAAGGATGCGTCGCACAGGGTCCGCGTCAAAAAAGTATCAATTTCTAATATTTTAAGACGAGCCAAAAATTCATCGATTATACATTTTAATAGTACATAGATTATAGAATCATTTGGTACCAAACAGACACCAGCGTACAAATTTTTTAACTTGATATACATAAAATAAAGTTGCGTCGCATGGGGTCAGTGGTAAAAAATATCGATTTCCAATATTTTAAGACGAGCCAAAAATTCATCGATTATACATTTTAATAGGACATTGATTACAGAATCTTTTGGTACCAAGCAGACAACAGCGTACAAACTTTTTCATTTGCTATACATAAAATAAGGATGCGTCGCACAGAGTCCGCGTCAAAAAAGTATCAATTTCTAATATTTTAAGACGAGACAAAAATTCATCGATTATACATTTTAATAGTACATTGATTACAGAATATTTTAGTACCAAGCAGACAACAGCGTACAAACTTTTTCATTTGCTATACATAAATTAAGGATGCGTCGCATAGGGTCAGCGGTAAAAAAGTATCGATTTCTAATATTTAAAGACGAGCCAAAAATTCATCGATTATACATTTTAATAGTACATTGATTATAGAATCATTTGGTACCAAACAGACACCAGCGTACAAATTTTTTAACTTGATATACATAAAATAAAGTTGCGTCGCATAGGGTCAGCGGTAAAAAGTATCGATTTCCAATATTTTAAGACGAGCCAAAAATTGATCGATTATACATTTTAATATTACATTGATTACAGAATCTTTTGGTACCATGCAGACACCAGCGTACAAATTTTTTAATACGATAAACATGAAATATGGATGCATCGCACAGGGTCCGCGTCAAAAAAGTATCAATTTCTAATATTTTAAGACGAGCCAAAAATTCATCGATTATACATTTTAATAGTACATTGATTATAGAATCATTTGGTACCAAACAGACACCAGCGTACAAATTTTTTAACTTGATATACATAAAATAAAGTTGCGTCGCATAGGGTCAGCGGTAAAAAGTATCGATTTCCAATATTTTAAGACGAGCCAAAAATTGATCGATTATACATTTTAATATTACATTGATTACAGAATCTTTTGGTACCATGCAGACACCAGCGTACAAATTTTTTAATACGATAAACATGAAATATGGATGCATCGCACAGGGTCCGCGTCAAAAAAGTATCAATTTCTAATATTTTAAGACGAGCCAAAAATTCATCGATTATACATTTTAATAGTACATTGATTACAGAATCTTTTGGTACCAAGCAGCTAACAGCGTACAAACTTTTTCATTTGCTATACATAAATTAAGGATGCGTCGCATAGGGTCAGCGGTAAAAAAGTATCGATTTCTAATATTTAAAGACGAGCCAAAAATTCATCGATTATACATTTTAATAGTACATTGATTACAGAATCTTTTGGTATCATGCAGACACCAGCGTACAAATTTTTTAATACGATAAACATAAAATAAGGATGCGTCGCACAGGGTCCGCGTCAAAAAAGTATCAATTTCTAATATTTTAAGACGAGCCAAAAATTCATCGATTATACATTTTAATAGTACATTGATTATAGAATCATTTGGTACCAAACAGACACCAGCGTACAAATTTTTTAACTTGATATACATAAAATAAAGTTGCGTCGCATAGGGTCAGCGGTAAAAAGTATCGATTTCCAATATTTTAAGACGAGCCAAAAATTGATCGATTATACATTCTAATATTACATTGATTACAGAATCTTTTGGTACCATGCAGACATCAGCGTACAAATTTTTTAATACGATAAACATAATATATGGATGCATCGCACAGGGTCCGCGTCAAAAAAGTATCAATTTCTAATATTTTAAGACGAGCCAAAAATTCATCGATTATACATTTTAATAGTACATAGATTATAGAATCATTTGGTACCAAACAGACACCAGCGTACAAATTTTTTAACTTGATATACATAAAATAAAGTTGCGTCGCATGGGGTCAGTGGTAAAAAATATCGATTTCCAATATTTTAAGACGAGCCAAAAATTCATCGATTATACATTTTAATAGGACATTGATTACAGAATCTTTTGGTACCAAGCAGACAACAGCGTACAAACTTTTTCATTTGCTATACATAAATTAAGGATGCGTCGCACAGGGTCCGCGTCAAAAAAGTATCAATTTCTAATATTTTGAGACGACCCAAAAATTCATCGATTATACATTTTAAGAGTACATTGATTACAGAATATTTTGGTACCAAGCAGACAACAGCGTACAAACTTTTTCATTTGCTATACATAAATTAAGGATGCGTCGTATAGGGTCAGCGGTAAAAAAGTATCGATTTCTAATATTTAAAGACGAGCCAAAAATTCATCGATTATACATTTTAATAGTACATTGATTACAGAATCTTTTGGTATCATGCAGACACCAGCGTACAAATTTTTTAATACGATAAAC
Source organism: Prenolepis imparis (assembly GCF_030444845.1). Lineage (NCBI taxonomy): Eukaryota > Metazoa > Arthropoda > Insecta > Hymenoptera > Formicidae > Prenolepis > Prenolepis imparis. Next base: position 6,662,693 of record NW_028141167.1, read on the forward strand.
ATAAAATAAGGATGCGTCGCACAGGGTCCGCGTCAAAAAAGTATCAATTTCTAATATTTTAAGACGAGCCAAAAATTCATCGATTATACATTTTAATAGTACATTGATTATAGAATCATTTGGTACCAAACAGACACCAGCGTACAAATTTTTTAACTTGATATACATAAAATAAGGTTGCGTCGCATAGGGTCAGCGGTAAAAAGTATCGATTTCCAATATTTTAAGACGAGCCAAAAATTCATCGATTATACATTTTAAGAGTACATTGATTACAGAATCTTTTGGTATCATGCAGACACCAGCGTACAAATTTTTTAATACGATAAACATAAGATAAGGATGCGTCGCACAGGGTCCGCGTCAAAAAAGTATCGATTTCCAATATTTTAAGACGAGCCAAAAATTCATCGATTATACATTTTAATAGTACATCGATTACAGAATCATTTGGTACCAAACAGACACCAGCGTACAAATTTTTTAACTTGATATTCATAAAATAAGGTTGCGTCGCTTAGGGTCAGCGGTAAAAAGTATCGATTTCCAATATTTTAAGACGAGCCAAAAATTCATCGATTATACATTTTAATAGGACATTGATTACAGAATCTTTTCGTACCATGCAGACACCAGCGTACAAATTTTTTAACTTGATATACATAAAATAAAGTTGCGTCGCATAGGGTCAGCGGTAAAAAGTATCGATTTCCAATATTTTAAGACGAGCCAAAAATTGATAGATTATACATTTTAATATTACATTGATTACAGAATCTTTTGGTACCATGCAGACACCAGCGTACAAATTTTTTAATACGATAAACATAATATATGTATGCATCGCACAGGGTCCGCGTCAAAAAAGTATCAATTTCTAATATTTTAAGACGAGCCAAAAATTCATCGATTATACATTTTAATAGTACATAGATTATAGAATCATTTGGTACCAAGCAGACACCAGCGTACAAATTTTTTAACTTGATATACATAATATAAAGTTGCGTCGCATGGGGTCAGCGGTAAAAAGTATCGATTTCCAATATTTTAAGACGAGCCAAAAATTCATCGATTATACATTTTAATAGGACATTGATTACAGAATCTTTTGGTACCAAGCAGACGACAGCGTACAAACTTTTTCATTTGCTATATATAAATTAAGGATGCGTCGCCTAGGGTCAGCGGTAAAAAAGTATCGATTTCTAATATTTTAAGACGAGCCAAAAATTCATCGATTATACATTTTAATTGTACATTGATTACAGAATTATTTGATACCAAACAGACACCAGCGTACAAATTTTTTAACTTGATATACATAAAGTAAGGTTGCGTCGCATGGGGTCAGCGGTAAAAAAGTATCGATTTCTAATATTTTAAGACGAGCCAAAAATTCATCGATTATACATTTTAATAGTACATTGATTATAGAATCATTTGGTACCAAACAGACACCAGCGTACAAATTTTTTAACTTGATATACATAAAATAAGGTTGCGTCGCATAGGGTCAGCGGTAAAAAGTATCGATTTCCAATATTTTAAGACGAGCCAAAAATTCATCGATTATACATTTTAAGAGTACATTGATTACAGAATATTTTGGTACCAAGCAGACAACAGCGTACAAACTTTTTCATTTGCTATACATAAATTAAGGATGCGTCGCGTAGGGTCAGCGGTAAAAAAGTATCGATTTCTAATATTTAAAGACGAGCCAAAAATTCATCGATTATACATTTTAATAGTACATTGATTACAGAATCTTTTGGTATCATGCAGACACCAGCGTACAAATTTTTTAATACGATAAACATAAAATAAGGATGCGTCGCACAGGGTCCGCGTCAAAAAAGTATCAATTTCTAATATTTTAAGACGAGCCAAAAATTCATCGATTATACATTTTAATAGTACATTGATTATAGAATCATTTGGTACCAAACAGACACCAGCGTACAAATTTTTTAACTTGATATACATAAAATAATGTTGCGTCGCATAGGGTCAGCGGTAAAAAGTATCGATTTCCAATATTTTAAGACGAGCCAAAAATTGATCGATTATACATTTTAATATTACATTGATTACAGAATCTTTTGGTACCAAGCAGACAACAGCGTACAAACTTTTTCTTTTGCTATACATAAATTAAGGATGCGTCGCATAGGTTCAGCGGTAAAAAAGTATCGATTTCTTATATTTTAAGACGAGCCAAAAATTCATCGATTATACATTTTAATTGTACATTGATTACAGAATCATTTGATACCAAACAGACACCAGCGTACAAATTTTTTAACTTGATATACATAAAGTAAGTTTGCGTCGCATGGGGTCAGTGGTAAAAAAGTATCGATTTCTAATATTTAAAGACGAGCCAAAAATTCATCGATTATACATTTTAATAGGACATTGATTACAGAATCTTTTCGTACCAAGCAGACAACAGCGTACAAACTTTTTCATTTGCTATACATAAATTAAGGATGCGTCGCATAGGGTCAGCGGTAAAAAAGTATCGATTTCTAATATTTTAAGACGAGCCAAAAATTCATCGATTATACATTTTAATAGTACATAGATTATAGAATCATTTGGTACCAAACAGACACCAGCGTACAAATTTTTTAACTTGATATACATAAAATAAGGTTGCGTCGCATAGGGTCAGCGGTAAAAAGTATCGATTTCCAATATTTTAAGACGAGCCAAAAATTCATCGATTATAAATTTTAATAGGACATTGATTACAGAATCTTTTGGTACCAAACAGACACCAGCGTACAAATTTTTTAACTTGATATACATAAAGTAAGCTTGCGTCGCATGGGGTCAGCGGTAAAAAAAAGTATCGATTTCTAATATTTAAAGACGAGCCAAAAATTCATCGATTTTACATTTTAATAGGACATTGATTACAGAATCATTTGGTACCAAACAGACACCAGCGTACAAATTTTTTAACTTGATATACATAAAATAAGGTTGCGTCGCATAGGGTCAGCGATAAAAAGTATCGATTTCCAATATTTTAAGACGAGCCAAAAATTCATCGCCTATACATTTCAATAGTACATTGATTACAGAATCTTTTCGTACCATGCAGACACCAGCGTACAAATTTTTTAATATGATAAACATAAAATAAGGATGCGTCGCACAGGGTCTTCGTCAAAAAAGTATCAATTTCTAATATTTTAAGACGAGCCAAAAATTCATCGATTATACATTTTAATAGGACATTGATTACAGAATCTTTTCGTACCATGCAGACACCAGCGTACAAATTTTTTAATACGATAAACATAAAATAAGGATGCGTCGCACAGGGTCCGCGTCAAAAAAGTATGAATTTCTAATATTTTAAGACGAGCCAAAAATTCATCGATTATACATTTTAATAGTACATTGATTATAGAATCATTTGGTACCAAACAGACACCAGCGTACAAATTTTTTAACTTGATATACATAAAATAATGTTGCGTCGCATAGGGTCGGCGGTAAAAAGTATCGATTTCCAATATTTTAAGACGAGCCAAAAATTGATCGATTATACATTTTAATATTACATTGATTACAGAATCTTTTGGTACCAAGCAGACAACAGCGTACAAACTTTTTCTTTTGCTATACATAAATTAAGGATGCGTCGCATAGGTTCAGCGGTAAAAAAGTATCGATTTCTAATATTTTAAGACGAGCCAAAAATTCATCGATTATACATTTTAATTGTACATTGATTACAGAATCATTTGATACCAAACAGACACCAGCGTACAAATTTTTTAACTTGATATACATAAAGTAAGGTTGCGTCGCATGGGGTCAGTGGTAAAAAAGTATCGATTTCTAATATTTAAAGACGAGCCAAAAATTCATCGATTATACATTTTAATAGGACATTGATTACAGAATCTTTTCGTACCATGCAGACACCAGCGTACAAATTTTTTAATACGATAAACATAAAATAAGGATGCGTCGCATAGGATCAGCGGTAAAAAAGTATCGATTTCTAATATTTAAAGACGAGCCAAAAATTCATCGATTATACATTTTAATAGTACATTGATTACAGAATCTTTTGGTATCATGCAGACACCAGCGTACAAATTTTTTAATACGATAAACATAAAATAAGGATGCGTCGCACAGTGTCCGCGTCAAAAAAGTATCAATTTCTAATATTTTAAGACGAGCCAAAAATTCATCGATTATACATTTTAATAGTACATTGATTATAGAATCATTTGGTACCAAACAGACACCAGCGTACAAATTTTTTAACTTGATATACATAAAGTAAGCTTGCGTCGCATGGGGTCAGCGGTAAAAAAGTATGAATTTCTAATATTTTAAGACGAGCCAAAAATTCATCGATTATACATTTTAATAGTACATTGATTACATAATCTTTTGGTACCAAACAGACATCAGCGTACAAACTTTTTAATATGATATACATAAAATAAGGATGCGTCGCATAGGGTCTGCGGCAAGAAAGTATCCATTTCTAATATTTTAAGATGAGCCAAAAATTCATCGATTATACATTTTAATAGTACATTGATTACAGAATCATTTGGTACCAAGCAGACACCAGCGTACAAATTTTTTAACTTGATATACATAAAATAAAGATGCGTCGCACAGGGTCCGCGTAAAAAAAGTTTCGATTTCTTATATTTTAAGACGAGCCAAAAATTCATCGATTATACATTTTAATAGTACATTGATTACAGAATCATTTGGTACCAAACAGACACCAGCGTACAAATTTTTTAACTTGATATACATAAAATAAGGTTGCGTCGCATAGGGTCAGCGGTAAAAAGTATCGATTTCCAATATTTTAAGACGAGCCAAAAATTCATCGATTATACATTTTAAGAGTACATTGATTACAGAATATTTTGGTACCAAGCAGACAACAGCGTACAAACTTTTTCATTTGCTATACATAAATTAAGGATGCGTCGCATAGGGTCAGCGGTAAAAAAGTATCGATTTCTAATATTTAAAGACGAGCCAAAAATTCATCGATTATACATTTTAATAGTACATTGATTACAGAATCTTTTGGTATCATGCTGACACCAGCGTACAAATTTTTTAATACGATAAACATAAAATAAGGATGCGTCGCACAGGGTCCGCGTCAAAAAAGTATCAATTTCTAATATTTTAAGACGAGCCAAAAATTCATCGATTATACATTTTAATAGTATATTGATTATAGAATCATTTGGTACCAAACAGACACCAGCGTACAAATTTTTTAACTTGATATACATAAAATAATGTTGCGTCGCATAGGGTCGGCGGTAAAAAGTATCGATTTCCAATATTTTAAGACGAGCCAAAAATTGATCGATTATACATTTTAATATTACATTGATTACAGAATCTTTTGGTACCAAGCAGACAACAGCGTACAAACTTTTTCTTTTGCTATACATAAATTAAGGATGCGTCGCATAGGTTCAGCGGTAAAAAAGTATCGATTTCTAATATTTTAAGACGAGCCAAAAATTCATCGATTATACATTTTAATTGTACATTGATTACAGAATCATTTGATACCAAACAGACACCAGCGTACAAATTTTTTAACTTGATATACATAAAGTAAGGTTGCGTCGCATGGGGTCAGTGGTAAAAAAGTATCGATTTCTAATATTTAAAGACGAGCCAAAAATTCATCGATTATACATTTTAAGAGTACATTGATTACAGAATATTTTGGTACCAAGCAGACAACAGCGTACAAACTTTTTCATTTGCTATACATAAATTAAGGATGCGTCGCATAGGGTCAGCGGTAAAAAAGTATCGATTTCTAATATTTAAAGACGAGCCAAAAATTCATCGATTATACATTTTAATAGTACATTGATTACAGAATCTTTTGGTATCATGCAGACACCAGCGTACAAATTTTTTAATACGATAAACATAAAATAAGGATGCGTCGCACAGGGTCCGCGTCAAAAAAGTATCAATTTTTAATATTTTAAGACGAGCCAAAAATTCATCGATTATACATTTTAATAGTACATTGATTATAGAATCATTTGGTACCAAACAGACACCAGCGTACAAATTTTTTAACTTGATATACATAAAATAAAGTTGCGTCGCATAGGGTCAGCGGTAAAAAGTATCGATTTCCAATATTTTAAGACGAGCCAAAAATTGATCGATTATACATTTTAATATTACATTGATTACAGAATCTTTTGGTACCATGCAGACACCAGCGTACAAATTTTTTAATACGATAAACATGAAATATGGATGCATCGCACAGGGTCCGCGTCAAAAAAGTATCAATTTCTAATATTTTAAGACGAGCCAAAAATTCATCGATTATACATTTTAATAGTACATTGATTACAGAATCTTTTGGTACCAAGCAGATAACAGCGTACAAACTTTTTCATTTGCTATACATAAATTAAGGATGCGTCGCATAGGGTCAGCGGTAAAAAAGTATCGATTTCTAATATTTAAAGACGAGCCAAAAATTCATCGATTATACATTTTAATAGTACATTGATTACAGAATCTTTTGGTATCATGCAGACACCAGCGTACAAATTTTTTAATACGATAAACATAAAATAAGGATGCGTCGCACAGGGTCCGCGTCAAAAAAGTATCAATTTCTAATATTTTAAGACGAGCCAAAAATTCATCGATTATACATTTTAATAGTACATTGATTATAGAATCATTTGGTACCAAACAGACACCAGCGTACAAATTTTTTAACTTGATATACATAAAATAAGGTTGCGTCGCATAGGGTCAGCGGTAAAAAGTATCGATTTCCAATATTTTAAGACGAGCCAAAAATTCATCGATTATACATTTTAAGAGTACATTGATTACAGAATATTTTGGTACCAAGCAGACAACAGCGTACAAACTTTTTCATTTGCTATACATAAATTAAGGATGCGTCGCATAGGGTCAGCGGTAAAAAAGTATCGATTTCTAATATTTAAAGACGAGCCAAAAATTCATCGATTATACATTTTAATAGTACATTGACTACAGAATCTTTTGGTATCATGCAGACACCAGCGTACAAATTTTTTAATACGATAAATATAAAATAAGGATGCGTCGCACAGTGTCCGCGTCAAAAAAGTATCAATTTCTAATATTTTAAGACGAGCCAAAAATTCATCGATTATACATTTTAATAGTACATTGATTACAGAATCTTTTCGTACCATGCAGACACCAGCGTACAAATTTTTTAATACGATAAACATAAAATAAGGATGCGTCGCACAGGGTCCGCGTCAAAAAAGTATCAATTTCTAATATTTTAAGACGAGCCAAAAATTCATCGATTATACATTTTAATAGTACATTGATTATAGAATCATTTGGTACCAAACAGACACCAGCGTACAAATTTTTTAACTTGATATACATAAAATAAGGTTGCGTCGCATAGGGTCAGCGGTAAAAAGTATCGATTTCCAATATTTTAAGACGAGCCAAAAATTCATCGATTATACATTTTAAGAGTACATTGATTACAGAATCTTTTGGTATCATGCAGACACCAGCGTACAAATTTTTTAACTTGATATACATAAAATAATGTTGCGTCGCATAGGGTCGGCGGTAAAAAGTATCGATTTCCAATATTTTAAGACGAGCCAAAAATTGATCGATTATACATTTTAATATTACATTGATTACAGAATCTTTTGGTACCAAGCAGACAACAGCGTACAAACTTTTTCTTTTGCTATACATAAATTAAGGATGCGTCGCATAGGTTCAGCGGTAAAAAAGTATCGATTTCTAATATTTTAAGACGAGCCAAAAATTCATCGATTATACATTTTAATTGTACATTGATTACAGAATCATTTGATACCAAACAGACACCAGCGTACAAATTTTTTAACTTGATATACATAAAGTAAGGTTGCGTCGCATGGGGTCAGTGGTAAAAAAGTATCGATTTCTAATATTTAAAGACGAGCCAAAAATTCATCGATTATACATTTTAAGAGTACATTGATTACAGAATATTTTGGTACCAAGCAGACAACAGCGTACAAACTTTTTCATTTGCTATACATAAATTAAGGATGCGTCGCATAGGGTCAGCGGTAAAAAAGTATCGATTTCTAATATTTAAAGACGAGCCAAAAATTCATCGATTATACATTTTAATAGTACATTGATTACAGAATCTTTTGGTATCATGCAGACACCAGCGTACAAATTTTTTAATACGATAAACATAAAATAAGGATGCGTCGCACAGGGTCCGCGTCAAAAAAGTATCAATTTTTAATATTTTAAGACGAGCCAAAAATTCATCGATTATACATTTTAATAGTACATTGATTATAGAATCATTTGGTACCAAACAGACACCAGCGTACAAATTTTTTAACTTGATATACATAAAATAAAGTTGCGTCGCATAGGGTCAGCGGTAAAAAGTATCGATTTCCAATATTTTAAGACGAGCCAAAAATTGATCGATTATACATTTTAATATTACATTGATTACAGAATCTTTTGGTACCATGCAGACACCAGCGTACAAATTTTTTAATACGATAAACATGAAATATGGATGCATCGCACAGGGTCCGCGTCAAAAAAGTATCAATTTCTAATATTTTAAGACGAGCCAAAAATTCATCGATTATACATTTTAATAGTACATTGATTACAGAATCTTTTGGTACCAAGCAGATAACAGCGTACAAACTTTTTCATTTGCTATACATAAATTAAGGATGCGTCGCATAGGGTCAGCGGTAAAAAAGTATCGATTTCTAATATTTAAAGACGAGCCAAAAATTCATCGATTATACATTTTAATAGTACATTGATTACAGAATCTTTTGGTATCATGCAGACACCAGCGTACAAATTTTTTAATACGATAAACATAAAATAAGGATGCGTCGCACAGGGTCCGCGTCAAAAAAGTATCAATTTCTAATATTTTAAGACGAGCCAAAAATTCATCGATTATACATTTTAATAGTACATTGATTATAGAATCATTTGGTACCAAACAGACACCAGCGTACAAATTTTTTAACTTGATATACATAAAATAAGGTTGCGTCGCATAGGGTCAGCGGTAAAAAGTATCGATTTCCAATATTTTAAGACGAGCCAAAAATTCATCGATTATACATTTTAAGAGTACATTGATTACAGAATATTTTGGTACCAAGCAGACAACAGCGTACAAACTTTTTCATTTGCTATACATAAATTAAGGATGCGTCGCGTAGGGTCAGCGGTAAAAAAGTATCGATTTCTAATATTTAAAGACGAGCCAAAAATTCATCGATTATACATTTTAATAGTACATTGATTACAGAATCTTTTGGTATCATGCAGACACCAGCGTACAAATTTTTTAATACGATAAACATAAAATAAGGATGCGTCGCACAGGGTCCGCGTCAAAAAAGTATCAATTTCTAATATTTTAAGACGAGCCAAAAATTCATCGATTATACATTTTAATAGTACATTGATTATAGAATCATTTGGTACCAAACAGACACCAGCGTACAAATTTTTTAACTTGATATACATAAAATAATGTTGCGTCGCATAGGGTCAGCGGTAAAAAGTATCGATTTCCAATATTTTAAGACGAGCCAAAAATTGATCGATTATACATTTTAATATTACATTGATTACAGAATCTTTTGGTACCAAGCAGACAACAGCGTACAAACTTTTTCTTTTGCTATACATAAATTAAGGATGCGTCGCATAGGTTCAGCGGTAAAAAAGTATCGATTTCTTATATTTTAAGACGAGCCAAAAATTCATCGATTATACATTTTAATTGTACATTGATTACAGAATCATTTGATACCAAACAGACACCAGCGTACAAATTTTTTAACTTGATATACATAAAGTAAGGTTGCGTCGCATGGGGTCAGTGGTAAAAAAGTATCGATTTCTAATATTTAAAGACGAGCCAAAAATTCATCGATTATACATTTTAATAGGACATTGATTACAGAATCTTTTCGTACCAAGCAGACAACAGCGTACAAACTTTTTCATTTGCTATACATAAATTAAGGATGCGTCGCATAGGGTCAGCGGTAAAAAAGTATTGATTTCTAATATTTTAAGACGAGCCAAAAATTCATCGATTATACATTTTAATAGTACATAGATTATAGAATCATTTGGTACCAAACAGACACCAGCGTACAAATTTTTTAACTTGATATACATAAAATAAGGTTGCGTCGCATAGGGTCAGCGGTAAAAAGTATCGATTTCCAATATTTTAAGACGAGCCAAAAATTCATCGATTATAAATTTTAATAGGACATTGATTACAGAATCTTTTGGTACCAAACAGACACCAGCGTACAAATTTTTTAACTTGATATACATAAAGTAAGCTTGCGTCGCATGGGGTCAGCGGTAAAAAAAAGTATCGATTTCTAATATTTAAAGACGAGCCAAAAATTCATCGATTTTACATTTTAATAGGACATTGATTACAGAATCATTTGGTACCAAACAGACACCAGCGTACAAATTTTTTAACTTGATATACATAAAATAAGGTTGCGTCGCATAGGGTCAGCGATAAAAAGTATCGATTTCCAATATTTTAAGACGAGCCAAAAATTCATCGCCTATACATTTCAATAGTACATTGATTACAGAATCTTTTCGTACCATGCAGACACCAGCGTACAAATTTTTTAATATGATAAACATAAAATAAGGATGCGTCGCACAGGGTCTTCGTCAAAAAAGTATCAATTTCTAATATTTTAAGACGAGCCAAAAATTCATCGATTATACATTTTAATAGGACATTGATTACAGAATCTTTTGGTATCATGCTGACACCAGCGTACAAATTTTTTAATACGATAAACATAAAATAAGGATGCGTCGCACAGGGTCCGCGTCAAAAAAGTATCAATTTCTAATATTTTAAGACGAGCCAAAAATTCATCGATTATACATTTTAATAGTACATTGATTATAGAATCATTTGGTACCAAACAGACACCAGCGTACAAATTTTTTAACTTGATATACATAAAATAATGTTGCGTCGCATAGGGTCGGCGGTAAAAAGTATCGATTTCCAATATTTTAAGACGAGCCAAAAATTGATCGATTATACATTTTAATATTACATTGATTACAGAATCTTTTGGTACCAAGCAGACAACAGCGTACAAACTTTTTCTTTTGCTATACATAAATTAAGGATGCGTCGCATAGGTTCAGCGGTAAAAAAGTATCGATTTCTAATATTTTAAGACGAGCCAAAAATTCATCGATTATACATTTTAATTGTACATTGATTACAGAATCATTTGATACCAAACAGACACCAGCGTACAAATTTTTTAACTTGATATACATAAAGTAAGGTTGCGTCGCATGGGGTCAGTGGTAAAAAAGTATCGATTTCTAATATTTAAAGACGAGCCAAAAATTCATCGATTATACATTTTAAGAGTACATTGATTACAGAATATTTTGGTACCAAGCAGACAACAGCGTACAAACTTTTTCATTTGCTATACATAAATTAAGGATGCGTCGCATAGGGTCAGCGGTAAAAAAGTATCGATTTCTAATATTTAAAGACGAGCCAAAAATTCATCGATTATACATTTTAATAGTACATTGATTACAGAATCTTTTGGTATCATGCAGACACCAGCGTACAAATTTTTTAATACGATAAACATAAAATAAGGATGCGTCGCACAGGGTCCGCGTCAAAAAAGTATCAATTTCTAATATTTTAAGACGAGCCAAAAATTCATCGATTATACATTTTAATAGTACATTGATTATAGAATCATTTGGTACCAAACAGACACCAGCGTACAAATTTTTTAACTTGATATACATAAAATAATGTTGCGTCGCATAGGGTCAGCGGTAAAAAGTATCGATTTCCAATATTTTAAGACGAGCCAAAAATTGATCGATTATACATTTTAATATTACATTGATTACAGAATCTTTTGGTACCAAGCAGACAACAGCGTACAAACTTTTTCTTTTGCTATACATAAATTAAGGATGCGTCGCATAGGTTCAGCGGTAAAAAAGTATCGATTTCTAATATTTTAAGACGAGCCAAAAATTCATCGATTATACATTTTAATTGTTCATTGATTACAGAATCATTTGATACCAAACAGACACCAGCGTACAAATTTTTTAACTTGATATACATAAAGTAAGGTTGCGTCGCATGGGGTCAGTGGTAAAAAAGTATCGATTTCTAATATTTAAAGACGAGCCAAAAATTCATCGATTATACATTTTAATAGGACATTGATTACAGAATCTTTTCGTACCATGCAGACACCAGCGTACAAATTTTTTAACATGATAAACATAAAATAAGGATGCGTCGCACAGGGTCCGCGTCAAAAAAGTATCAATTTCTAATATTTTAAGACGAGCCAAAAATTCATCGATTATACATTTTAATAGTACATTGATTGCAAAATCTTTTGGTACCATGCAGACACCAGCGTACAAATTTTTTAATTCGATAAACATAAAATAAGGATGCGTCGCATAGGGTCAGCGGCAAAAAAGTATGCATTTCTAATATTTTAAGACGAGCCAAAAATTCATCTATTATACATTTTAATAGTACATTGATTACAGAATCTTTTGGTACCAAGCAGACAACAGCGTACAAACTTTTTCATTTGCTATACATAAATTAAGGATGCGTCGCATAGGGTCAGCGGTAAAAAAGTATCGATTTCTAATATTTTAAGACGAGCCAAAAATTCATCGATTATACATTTTAATAGTACATAGATTATAGAATCATTTGGTACCAAACAGACACCAGCGTACATATTTTTTAACTTGATATACATAAAATAAGGTTGCGTCGCATAGGGTCAGCGGTAAAAAGTATCGATTTCCAATATTTTAAGACGAGCCAAAAATTCATCGACTATACATTTCAATAGTACATTGATTACAGAATCTTTTCGTACCATGCAGACACCAGCGTACAAATTTTTTAATATGATAAACATAAAATAAGGATGCGTCGCACAGGGTCTTCGTCAAAAAAGTATCAATTTCTAATATTTTAAGACGAGCCAAAAATTCATCGATTATACATTTTAATAGGACATTGATTACAGAATCTTTTGGTACCAAGCAGACAACAGCGTACAAACTTTTTCATTTGCTATACATAAATTAAGGATGCGTCGCATAGGGTCAGCGGTAAAAAAGTATCGATTTCTAATATTTAAAGACGAGCCAAAAATTCATCGATTATACATTTTAATAGTACATTGATTACAGAATCTTTTGGTATCATGCAGATACCAGCGTACAAATTTTTTAATACGATAAACATAAAATAAGGATGCGTCGCACAGGCTCCGCGTCAAAAAAGTAACAATTTCTAATATTTTAAGACGAGCCAAAAATTCATCGATTATACATTTTAATAGTACATTGATTATAGAATCATTTGGTACCAAACAGACACCAGCGTACAAATTTTTTAACTTGATATACATAAAATAAAGTTGCGTCGCATAGGGTCAGCGGTAAAAAGTATCGATTTCCAATATTTTAAGACGAGCCAAAAATTGATCGATTATACATTTTAATATTACATTGATTACAGAATCTTTTGGTACCATGCAGACACCAGCGTACAAATTTTTTAATACGACAAACATAAAATATGGATGCATCGCACAGGGTCCGCGTCAAAAAAGTATCAATTTCTAATATTTTAAGACGAGCCAAAAATTCATCGATTATACATTTTAATAGTACATAGATTATAGAATCATTTGGTACCAAACAGACACCAGCGTACAAATTTTTTAACTTGATATATATAAAATAAGGTTGCGTCGCATAGGGTCAGCGGTAAAAAATATCGATTTCCAATATTTTAAGACGAGCCAAAAATTCATCGATTATACATTTTAATAGTACATTGATTATAGAATCATTTGGTACCAAACAGACACCAGCGTGCAAATTTTTTAACTTGATATACATAAAATAAAGTTGCGTCGCATAGGGTCAGCGGTAAAAAGTATCGATTTCCAATATTTTAAAACGAGCCAAAAATTGATCGATTATACATTTTAATATTACATTGATTACAGAATCTTTTGGTACCATGCAGACACCAGCGTACAAATTTTTTAATACGATAAACATAATATATGGATGCATCGCACAGGGTCCGCGTCAAAAAAGTATCAATTTCTAATATTTTAAGACGAGCCAAAAATTCATCGATTATACATTTTAATAGTACATAGATTATAGAATCATTTGGTACCAAACAGACACCAGCGTACAAATTTTTTAACTTTATATACATAAAATAAAGTTGCGTCGCATGGGGTCAGTGGTAAAAAAGTATCGATTTCTAATATTTTAAGACGAGCCAAAAATTCATCGATTATACATTTTAATAGTACATTGATTACAGAATCTTTTGGTACCAAGCAGACAACAGCGTACAAATTTTATAACTTGATATACATAAAATAAGATTGCGTCGCATGAGGTCAGCGGTAAAAAAGTATCGATTTCTAATATTTAAAGACGAGCCAAAAATTCATTGATTATACATTTTAATAGTACATTGATTACAGAATCATTTGGTACCAAACAGACACCAGCGTACAAATTTTTTAATATGATATACATAAAATAAGTATGCGTCGCATAGGGTCAGCCGCAAAAAAGTATCAATTTCTAATATTTTAAAGACGGGCCAGAAATTCATCGATTATACATTTTAATAGTACATTGATTACAGAATCTTTTGGTACCATGCAGACACCAGCGTACAAATTTTTTAATATGATATACCTAAAATAGGGATGCGTCGCATAGGGTCAGCGGCAAAAATGTATCAATTTCTAATATTTTAAGACGAGCCAAAATTTCATCGATTATACATTTTAATAGTGCATTGATTACAGAATCATTTGGTACTAAACAGACTCCAGCGTACAAATGTTTTAACTTTATATACATAGAATAAGATTGCGTCCCATAGGGTCAACTGTAAATAAGTATCGATTTCTAATATTTTAAGGCGAGCCAAAAATTCATCGTATATATATTTCAATAGTGTATTGTTTGCAGATTATCTTTGTACCATAAGCATACCAGCGTACTACCTTTTTGGTCTAATATACGTTATATAAATCTGCGCCGTATGGGATTTGCGGCTTAAAAATTTTAATTTTCGATATTTCAAAACGTGCAAAAAATTAATCTTATATACATTTTAACAGTACATTGTCTGCACATTATTACGAATTATGCGTGACTGCATGCATATATCGCGGTAATATATGTCGAAACTATTTTCTACTGCGCATTCGGAATTCGAATTTTATCAAGATTATCGAAAAGTGTCGGACGAAATATATTTATGACTCTAATTTAGGAAATATTTGTCCTTAAAAAACGGAACCTTAATTGTTAATTTGGATTTATGTCTCACTTCTATTTTTAACTTAATAAATTTATTACTTTATAATTAAATGAATAAATTAAAAAATATTAATATATCGAGCTAATTAAATTTTAAAATAATAATATGTTATAATAATTAAATTATATAGCAATATGTTGTGAATAATATGTTGTAATATTTTATCCTCGATTAATATTTTTGTTACAGAAATCAGCTGATTAAAACGTAAAATTGCTAATTAATTCTTAAAATAAGAATATGTTATAACATTTAAAATAATAATATGTTTTAAATAATGTATTATAATTCCTTAAATTCGATTAATATTTATAACAGCTATCAGTTGATTTCTGTCAAAAAATATTAATCGCACAGATAAGGCATTATAACATATTATTTATAACATTTTTATATTAAATTTTATAACATATTTTTATGTTAAAATTTAATTAGCAATGTAATGCTTTAATCATCTGGTTTCTATCAAAAAATAATTCTATCATCAAATAATTAACCAAGTTTAAACAAACTTTATATAAAAATATTAATTTTTTATTTAAAATCGAGGAATGGCGTAACGCGCGCGACGCTTTTGTTATTCTAATCTTTTTCTAAAAAAGACATTAAGTCGATTCTCGCAAGTATTTTTGCCTTTTTTCCGCCAAAATATTAATCAAGTTTAAAGTATAATAACATATTATTTAAAACATTATTTTATTTTACTTTTTGGACTAACTGTCAAACTGCTAATTGCTAACCCTCGCGATGACAGCCTTTCGATGCTACGAATATAACACACAACGCAAATGTCAAAAATATTAATCAAGCTTAAAGTATTATCACATATTATTTAAAACATATTATTATTTTATTTAATTTTATTTTAGACTAACTGTCAAACTGCTAACTGCTAACCCTCGCGATGACAGCCTTTCGATGCTACGAATATAACACACAACGCGAATGTCAAAAATATTAATTAAGCTTAAAATATTATCACATATTATTTAAAACATATTATTATTTTATTTAATTTTATTTTAGACTAACTGTCAAACTGCTAACTGCTAACCCTCGCGATGACAGCCTTTCGATGCTACGAATATAACACACAACGCGAATGTCAAAAATATTAATTAAGCTTAAAGTATTATCACATATTATTTAAAACATTATTATTTTATTTTATTTTATTTTGGTCAAACTGCTAACTGTTAACCCTCGCGATGACAGTCTTTCGATGCTACGAATATAACACACAACGCGAATCGACAGAGAATCAATCAACATTGCGGAAAAGAGGCAACTTCGAGACTTTCGAGAATCGACTTAACATGCACTTTTTAGAAATGGATGCTAATACATTTTCATCTTTTTATTTCAGTCTTTACTAAATGGAAAATTCCTTCGTTTTTTGTGATTACCTTTCAACCGAATAATTTTCTGCGATATCACTTAAAAGAGTATGCAATCATAAAACATTAAGAAACATACAACACAAACTGCAAGATATATGCAGTAAAAGAAGAAATATTAACAGAAATATAAAATTATATATTAGTGCAAACACTTTTTATCAGTAATATTGCACGTAATTTATTTATATCTTCATAATAATATCACATTTCCGAGGAATATTTTTGACAGAAACTCTTCACATTTATCTAATAAATCAAGTGGAATAAAAATAGTACAATTCTGATAGTTTTTTTACAAATAATCCGAGACAGTGTGACATAAGAATCTTATCCATTCCGAACTACTATTATTTTATTTATTACCTAGTTGCACGTTTTTTTTTTTTTTTGGTTCTTTATTTAGCAACATCAAAATATGTATCAGAAATTTTCTTTCCGCCATTACAATGGCTTTTACGTATCCAAAGATGTTGTACTCCTGAGATTCAGAGAAGCAATAAGACTTGGCGACCCTGAAGATCGATCGACCTTCGTGGTCGGTCATGATCGGTGCATCGTAAACAGACGCGGAATGCGTCGTAGGACGACAAGAAGTGGCGGAGACATCATCGAAGGTATCCTAGAGAGGAGAAGAGAGGATCCTTCTATTTTGGGCCTCGCGTCTCTCGATGACGTCGCACGGACGGAAATATCATATGGTTAGAGAGGTGCAGTCCGCGGGATCTGCCTGTTGCGCGGTCCAGGTCTCGATCTTTCCCAGAGTCGCGCAAATATCATCGACTCCGTCGTGGTTTAGTCACTTCTGTCGTTGAAGGACAAAGAGAGAGAAAGAAAAAAAAAAAAGAAAATAGGACGTAGTGCCGCATCTCAACCATCGTACACCTTCGAGGATCTCCTACTCCCTTCGTCGTAAATTACGTTTTGGAATTTATATTCCGAACCGAACGTTTTCGCGAGAAAAGTGGGTCGAGTACAAATCTCACCCACGCATTGATCCCCACTTATCGCGGTTGATCCAGGAGTCTGTCAGTGGCGTATCGCACACATCCTCAGGAGAATCATCGTGCTCGTCCCGCGGACGACAAGTCGTCAGTTAGCACGACGTGTAAACGCGAGAGCATCTTTGAAGATTGAAGCAGGATTTATTCCTTTTCCCAGCAAAAAAGGACTTGCTAAGCAAAAATGCCTGGCGCCGGTGGTCAGTCACCGCAGAGGACTACCTTCCGACCTCCATGGGTCAAGGATGGTCCCAATCCGTTGCCTATGCCCACCGCGCCTTGGACCCTTAATTCCCGCCGGGATTCTAAGCCCAAGACCGACGAAGTTCCTGCTTTCACCCAAGTCACCTTGAAGGTGAGTAAAAAACTCTGACATAATCAATGATTCTGACATTCTCTTTATGATAATCTTGAGATACGCTGCTCCAAAATGAAAGTGTCTTGTTTTCAATTTTTGGAAGTGATAGAAAAGTTTCCTGGTGGAATATTGAATCGTTCTGATAATTTTTCTTGGAGACAATTTTATATTTTTGCGATTTTGCAAAGAAGCTTTTCTCGGTTTTCGTAAGAAAAATTGAGAAAAGACTGAAATGTGTAAAAGTGACTAAATCTGTCTGAAAAATAATATATCTTTTATTTTGTGATATTCTTAAAAAAGACGCAAAATATTGAATTGTTTGATTTATTTGAAGATTGTTGAATTTATAATAATAACAAGATGTATTTTGTTATAGAAAATATTAGTATGTGTATATTTTTCATTATTAAATTTTTTTTCAACCACTATTTGCATTTATAAAAATACATCACATTTTATAATAGAGAATTTATTAAATAATCAATTTTTCTATGATTTTATTTTTATACTCACTAATAATTATATTTTAATATCAGAGTAATAAAGAATATATTATATTATATGTGCTCTATATATATACTTAATAATATTTAAATTACTAAAAGAAACTTTTAGCACAAAGTAAACTCCCAAATTGTTAGAAAATGCCAAAATCAATTTCGGATCTACGCCATTTGTTTAAAGAAAAGAACGAGTTTATTCAAACACATATCGTAGCTTTTCCTCGCATTGAAATCGGCTAACACAATCTGCGTCTGTTTCCACCGAAAGCACGCATGAGTAGCCTGTACTATGTGACTTCTGCAGTCTTTTTCCATTCAGCTATTGGGTTTCAAAGTCAGCGGACTTCGCTATACTAACGCTACCGTGATATTAATAGCCGATGTAGGTGTCTTGCAATGAGTTAACGTGATAAACATTTCTGGTAGCGCACAATCCGTTGTATCCAAACAGTGCACTTTAAGATAATTTACGATTTATAAAAAAATTCATCCCTTTATAGCATAATTTTTTTGGACAAAAATCTATGATTATTTGAATGAAAAATAACTTTGTTAATTTATTTTGTCGTGAAAATTATTATAAATTACTGAAAAATTTAAATTTTTAAATTGACACTAATAGATCATGAAAACGCGAATGCATCGACACTGCATTATGAAATTAACTTATTCAAACAGAATAATTCACCTCAACGACTTAGATTATTGCTATGTGTGTTATATTTATTTTTCTGTAATGCATTACAAAATTCTCAAGAGATTACTTTTGATCTCTTGGCGATGGTCCACGCGAAATTATGAAGATATATAGAATTATGAAGCTAATACATATAATGTGAGACATAATACAATATAACGCGAAAAAACTTAATACACTGGAAATTGCAATGGTATGTGGAGATTATACATAATTTAATTAATTGCCATATTGCTGATTATATCTTGTGTTTAGATATTAGCGATAAAATAGATTAAATTTGTGATATAATTTATTTTAAAAGTTCCCTCACATCTTCTTATTATTATTAAATTATCTCCTCTCCACTAGTTTTATTTATCATTATTATACATTTTTCCAATTATACCATAATATGTACATTATAACATAATATGTGTCTGAATGTACTATGTTGGAATGTTCATATGTATGTATCAAGTTTTAAATTGCATGTTTTTATTATATTTGATATAATTAATCAGAATAATGAGGTCGGAGATATATAATATATTATTGCACAATTATACAGTGAAATAAAAAACAGTTTGAGAAAATTGCAAAGAGCTTTAAGTGGTTTATAAGCGTTCGTGAAAGTATTCAGACATGCCAAACGTACTTATCAATTACAATTCCGTTTTCTCAACGCGAAGGAAAGTGAGATTCGTCGTATGCGTGCTCGCATATAAGCCTCTGGGTCACGATTATTTAAAGAACACGCGTTTCTATTTCAAATGATTTGCCAGCTGCGTCTTCCGCCAGTTTCTTAACACGTTTATATTGCGATCTCACTTTAATTTGTTTAAAAATTGTTAATGCAACGTCACGAATCAGAAGCAATTTTTTTTTATAGAAAAACATTTGCGGGCGAATAATTTTTATAAGAATAAAAATCATTCTCGAAAATTTTTTGAATATTCCGAAAATTGAACGATGATGAACTCTATGAAAGCCACTTATTTGACAAAAAATCGTAAACTTTGCCTCGATGATGATTTAAGCTCAAGAATGTGACATCTCGAACGCAAAATCAATGTGGATTATTTAAAGCCGGCGGAACGAACTCTTCGAGACATGCCAAGAAAAGTTTTGGGATCTCTTTTTCTTCTTTTATTTTTATCTCCCTTTCTATCTTGAATAATCAAGAGAAGAGAGATAGGAAGAGCTTTTCTCTTCCTATTTTCTATTGTAGCTATCTTTCGGGAGATGTGCGAGAATTATTCCTTCGCATTTTTTTTTAACCTGGCGTGATCGTACAAAAAAAATATATATATATATACTTTACAAACGCACGAGAAATTGATTTACGTTGCAAGAGTCTGACGAAAACGTAAAACGTAAAACGTAAACCATGAATCAAAAATAAATGGCAGTGCCAACAAAATTTGTTTTGTTGTATCGCAACGAAATTCGATCAGTTAACTTGCTTATAGAATGAAACTTAATAGAGTATTTAACATCTGAATTAATAAATTATATAATTAATATGTGATTAATTATAATAAAATATTTTCCAAAAAATAGAGAGTCCATTTAATTAATTTGAATAAAATGCAAATTTTGTATTATATATATTTTGATACCGTTGTTACGCAACTTTCTCAGCAAATGATTTTTTATAAAATCACTCAAAAATAAAATTAAAATTTTTTAACATTTAAGTTAATAAAAATATATTATTATACTTTCAATAATTTTTTTGAAGTTTAGTAAATATTTTTTTAATATCATGTATGTGTATGTGTAGTTGTACGTGTTTATAAATAAATGTTCTTATTGTGTTTGCATATTGTCAATACTTTGATCAAACGAGTGTCTCTTTCTCTCGATTGAACAGAGTGTGCCGAAACCTGCAGAGCCAACAGCACCTTCGACAGATGGACAATCGCGTAAGCAGAGTAAAATCACGATAATACCGAAGCAACCTAACAATGAGAAGATTCCGAGCGGTCGACCTGTGCTGGCGAAGTTACGCGAGAATGGACGACAGGAGCCAAATTCGAGGCCGCAGCTTGAACGACAGATACGCATCGAGAGATCTCGATCACGGGGTGACAGTATACCACTCTCGAAAAGTGAGAGCACCACAGGTACGTGCGGCGATGATCACTATTTCTTTTTGCAAATTCCATCACTCACGACATCAAACAACCCTTCCAGATTTTAAACGATCGTTGACTCAGAATTAAAATCTTTTTGGCGTTCTCTTTTAAAATAAATTAAATTTTAATAAAATTTAAACTTTAGAATTTAATACTTAATAGATGTATTAAATTAAAAGTGTCAATTTTACACCCTCTATCAAATGTTCGTCCGTGCTTCTCGTAACATTTTTACACGAATCATAAACATCACACTTTTTACATAAATGATGAGAATCCTCTATGTCAAGGTGCACCAACCTTGTCGAAGAGCTCGTCGCGAGCAAACGTTCCGCCACCGCCACCTCCGCGACCGCCTCCTCCACCGCCTGCCAGGACGATCCTCAAGGACCTTGCTCAACTGAACGAGGAACAAATGCAGAAGCTAGAAGCACTGAAATCCAGGCCGAGGAAACGGCCGGACTGGGCTTGCATGATGAAAGAAGTCGAGAGTGGCATAAAGCTCAAACACGTCAAGTGCAATGATCGAAGCTCGCCCCTGATCGAGAGGGTGAACAAGGTCACGGCCGATCCAGCAGGTGATCGTCGAACCCTCTTCGATCCCTGTCAGGTGCCCACTGGGCCAAACCTACCTCCTTTGTGAGAGGAGTTCTTTTCCTTGAGAAGAGAAGTCATCGTAGAGAAAAATTCGAAGAACTTTCCTATCTTTCGCTTTCTTTGTTGACACGTGCAATTGAATGAAGGCACCCTGACGACATAATGTGATCGATTAAATAACAAGTTAGGGTTTTTATTAACGCAATACGTTTCGTCGAATTCCATTTGCAAATAGCAGTATTGCTCTGTCGTTATTGCTTCCTTCTCCTTTTACTACCACCTTTCAACAAGCGAGCTTGTTTATCCATTGTTAAATTTTTTTTAAATTAAATTATTAATTGATTATTTGTTGAATTATAATTGGTGTCTTCGTGTTTGGGTTTACTGATACATCCTGCTTCCTTTTTCTTCCCTGTCGCGTGAATGACCGGCGACCAGGATCTCTTATTCTCCGCGTAGGCATTCTTAACGGGAAACTTTATTCGATGACGGATGATTCGTCATGATTTTTTCAAAATATGTACGCCGATGTGAAGCATTAAGTATTATCAATTAATGAATCTCATAAAATTTTACATTAAAATTACATTTAAAATGCAATCATCAAGCTGAAAAAAATATTGTTTAGCTCTATCATCCTTATTATTTTTTAGCCATAAATTAATTTTAAAACAAATAAGGCAAAAATTATCAGTTATTTTTTAATCTCTAGCATTAAAAATCTTAGCCATTAAGATTCAAATTAAATCCTCGTTAAAATCCAGTTAAATTAACCGAGAAATGCAATTGTATGATTTATTTATAATTTTAAAACGTAAATTTATTTTTCTTTTTAATTATATTTTGATTTGGAAATAAGAGTTATATTTTTATTGTTGCTAAAAAACAGCATTTCCGGAATACCTATATATCTATCTTGTTAAAACAATATGATGGAATGGAAATGTTTATTTGCATTTTTATCCTGATCGATTATTTCTCTCCGCTAGGCAAGGCTCACTTCGTATTCGAATCTGAAAAATCGAATCCGCACAATCAGCTGCTGAAGCAGATCCAGCAGGGCGTGAAACTCAAGAATGTGAAAACCAACGATCGTTCAAAGCCGATACTGGAAGGTCTAAGAAAATTCCGACGACAATTAACTATAGAGGAGCAAATACAGAAAGCTGAGGAAACATTCGTAGACACTGAAATTCAGGACGAAATGGACGACATAGACGCCGTCAGGGATGATTTACAAAGTACCAAACAGATGCTCGCGCTGGAGTTGAGAAACAAAGAAGCCTTGGAACGAGATAATAAGCGATTGCAGGTAATAAATCTAACAGGCCCCAAGATTTTGGTTTGAGATTATTGGGGTAATTTTAACAGGATTAGACTTTTATACATTTAAGGCATCCTGGTTCCTTAAAAGATAACGAACACCGCTGTCACTTTTCACGAAATGATTTTATGGATAGGCGAGAATTTTGAATCTTGAGGCAGAAGTGGAACATGTGAAGCTTCAAAAGAATGCTCAAGAAAGCAAGCAGCAAGACGAGAAACTCGCGGAGTCTTTGAGGGAGGAAGTGCAGCAAGCGAGGAAGGATGCAGAAAAGGCCGAAAAAGAATACGCTATTGCTGCCGAGGAAAGAGATAAGGCTAGAAATGAGTTGGAAGAAATGAAAAGAATGCATGCAGCGTTGGAAAGGCGCATGAAAGCTGGTACGTTAAAATTATAAAATAATTAAGATTGCTTTACTAAAAACTATATAGCAATTTCAGAAATAATCGCATTCTTAGCTGACAATGAGTTTTCTCTAATTGGTTCCAATTTAATCGCTATATGTATATATGCGAATATATACATACAATAAGATGCCTATTATTAATATTAAGCAAAATATATTTATTCTATATGCTTTTAATGCTTATAGCTTATACTAAAACTGCGCTTCTTTGTTTCCATTTTTTTTTGCTTTGCCTATGAAAAAGAACCTGCATCAATTGAAGCTGAGCCGATAATAGAGTTAGTAGAGGATTGGGAAGACGTAGGCTGGTACAATGTTACAGGAATGGCATTGGCTGGTTGTCCAAGCGCAAAGGACGTAGCTAAAATCGCATCGCAAAAGAGCATAGACAAACAGGATGTTCACAGCACGAGCGAGGAAGAAGAGGAAAGTACAGAGGAAGAAGAAGAGGACGAGAATCCAAAAGCTGCGGCAGAGAAGCGCGCGCAGAGAGAAATCAAGCTACTTATTTCAAAAATTAAAAGTTTTACGTGAGTTCGATGATAAAATTTTGAAGATTATAAACAATGCGTATGATACAAATATAAGATCAATAATACAAATAATAAAAAAGAAATATATATCTAATAAAAACATATAATAAAACTTTTATATATGTATAATATATATAAAAGTTTATTACATATAAACATAAAAATAAAATATAATAATAAAAATTCTGAATATAGGGACAAAGCTATAAATGCTAGGAAAGAAAGGCACGCGCTGAAAGAGCAAATCAAACAGCAGCAGAAATTGTTGAAGGAAGAAAAGAAAAAATATAAACAGCTGCAGAAGCAAGTGGATAAAATGGCAAAGCTGATGGCGGAAACTGACGAGGAAGAAGAGGAAGAGGAAGAAGAAGAAGAGGATGAAGATGAGGAAGAGACGGAATCTGAAGAAGAGTCGGAATCTGAGGAATCCGAGGAAGAGGAATCTGAGCCTGACAACGAAGAGGCACCTCTTGACAAGCGTAAAAACATTTTGCAAGTGAGTTGTCATTGCGAAGATCATTGCAGTTAAGTACAAAGTTTGAATTGCATTCCTGAACGTTTGTCTTTTTTAGAAACATGTCAAGAAGCACGAGGGACGACTGGCGGCTTTGAAAAAGGGAAACTACCTGCTTAAGGCGCAAGTGGACAGAGTTAAGGATAATCTAGCGAAGCAGCGAGAGGATAGTCTCAGTCTGCAAGAGGATCTTGATTCCGTCTTAGCAGAACTAGGTTAAACTAGAGCGGAGAATATTTTCCAAAAATGCAGAGATTGTATGCACACTTTATATAAATATCACGTATTGAAATGTAGATAATTGTACGCTGTGAAATAGAAAAGATAATTACACACATGCACACATACACATATTCGAATTGAAAAATTTGCACAGGAAACAGCGATATATCCACCGCAGAGATGTTCATCGATTTTGTCGCAAAATAAACTATCCTATTGCATAAAACTTTTAACACTGCGGCCTTCAATTCCGTGAAATGTATAAAAGCCTGTATTAATTAATGCTAAATAAACGTGATTCTTTCAGCTCATAATAATTTCGCCCATAACGATTCTTTCATATCATGATAAATTTATTCTTCACGCATTGTATAAACACATTACTACATATTACACATATTAATATATTACATATGTATAATCGCAATATCATGTTTAGCATTAAATGGAAAATATGGGCTGAAAACTTTATCTAACAAAGAATGATAATTAGAAGGCTACGTGGAGTTTCGTGGAATAGGAATAAATATTATCGCGCTTTCAATGATACTAATTAAAACTGTTAATATCTTGATGTTAACTAAAACTTTCAAACGTTAATTTCTTTAACAATTGTATTGTAATGGAGTGAACGAATATTTTTATACATATAAGCGCGCACAACACTATACAATTATTTTTATTTTGCGACTTGTAATGGATATCTCTGTGCAAATTACCGCGAAATATCGAATATTTATTATTCGAGATCGTGGAATATTAATTCGCGAAATATTTATTTTCTTGCGATAATCTAAGATAAATGTTTTTCATTTTTTACATAGATATATTTAATATAAAAATATAAATTAATTACGCATTGATAAAGAAATATAGCTTAATAATATATATAGAGAAAAAAAAACTATTATTTACAAAGTGCAGGATATCGCGGATTACGCGATAAATATTTTTAAGAAACATTTCTCTGCATATACTTCATCTTTATCATTATAATATTATTATTCAGAATTAGAAGATGTCTTTTTTATTTCAGGACAAATTTTATCCACATTGGATGAGTCCGAATAGATTTTCAAATATATAATCGCCAGTGTTGGTCATCGATCTTAATGAATTGTTGCGTTACTTTTTGTTTTTTTTTCCTTGCCTTGTATATCCCGTATAAAAACTTCAATTATCTATTTAAAAATTGATTTTATTACAGAATTCTCAATCTTAAGTAGTTGTATATATACAATCAAGGAATCAATTTTACTTTTCTTCTTTTCAAGTACTTTTTTTCATCAAGCATTTTTTAACAAATTATCCGCGTGTGTGTGTATATATATATTTGAATAAAAAATTATGAATGTATATACTAAATAATATATTCTTTCTCTTTTCTTCATTTTTGTCTTATCTCTCTTTCCTCATTCATTATACGTATTATATTATTAAAACAAGATTAAACTTATTTAGAAATGTATGCTTGCAGGATAAAACACGAAGCAGAATATTAATTTACATAATTTCAAATAATGTGTAGAGACAATTATATGATAACGTTTACAAATTGTTAAGTCAAAACTTATCTATTATGATACGAGCTTTTATTATTTCGTTCAACCGAACGGAAAAAAAGTAGTTTCAAATAATTGAATCAAAAAATTATTAAATAGCTATATTAAAAAAATATGTAAATTTATTTTGAGAGATTGATTATGCAAATATCTTATTATTCGGTTAGGTTATGAGAAAAGGAATAATAATAAGTTTTTTTACTGTCTATTTTATAATAAATTTTTGGTAGTACTTTCAGAACGCATGAAATATATTTTATATTATACCATCTTTATCCGAAAAATTTCACGATTGAATTTATGACAAACCAAGAATATTTGCTGCTAAAGCAAACAATTTATTTCTAAAAACCAATTATATATTATAAATTAATAAATTTCAGACTTGCATCATTATTTATTGCAAGTGGCTTGGTGTTAAATTGTCGTTTGATATATACTTTATATTCGATAGTGAAAAAACTATGCAGAAATTTACAACATATGACACATAGATTAATAAAACTAGCTGCTAGCAACTAATAAAAAAATATCATATATTTTAAAATGCTAGTATAAACTAGCATGTTAGACAAGTTAAGATATTTCAAAACACTAGTTGTTAGCGCAGTAGCATGTTAGTAATTAAAAAATCATCATGTAAACCACGCTTCATGTATAATCCGATATGATTGCAGTGAGGAGCAGGAATTATAGAAATTGAACGATGAGGAGATAATTAACTGTCTTTTACAAATCAAAATTATATTTGAGAATCAGATTGCTATTGCTTTCGTGGATTACATGTATTATACAACGTGTTACAGTGTGGTTTTTAAGTTATGCTAAAACTTAAAGCGTGTAAAAAAAAAAGAAAAAAAAGAACACGACTTTTTCGTTCGCGATAATATATCTTTGATCAAAATAATTGAGAATAATGCTTACCATAACTATTTTTGGAATATTATAATACAATCAAACATAGTGAAAAAAGAATGAACAATTTTATGCATGATTATATTTGAATCAGCATCTAGTTCGCTTATCATTTTTGTTATCTTTACATAACGTTAAGTAAGATACTTGTAAAAGGTAAACGGAGAAAGAGCGAGGAAAAAAGATAGATGAAACGTGCATTTTTATAAAAAGCAGATATATGTATGTATGTACATCGATTTGCGCAGAACATCTGTTGTTGCCTATACGAGATGCAGCTTAGATCGAAAATTAAAATTCGGAACATACATGTTTTCGACACGTAGAGATGATCTATCTAACGTTACGAAACGATACAGTCACTGTGCATATGTGTGTATTTGGCGCGCGTCTATGAATAAATGTGTCTTTCTGTGTGATTATAGTTAGTTTTGTTTTTGCGATGTTTTCTTGTATAAGATATGTTCGGGGAACTCATGTCAGATAAATAATAATTTTCGAGCACCTTCGATTTCCAGAATTGCTATTTGAAAAATACTGTTTCTGGTGAACAAGATTCGATAGTTTCTATCCTGTTCATTTCCAAATTTTTTTTAGGTATTGATAAATAAAACTTATCTTTGTGCAATTTAATTCTAGTTAAGTTGAGAAAACAAAGTCGAGAAAAACAAGAAGAATATAATCTAAGAAAGAAATAAAATGACAAAATATTGATTTTTTTATATGATATTCAAAATGTAGAATTGTACTTATTAAAAATATGTTTCCGAATTCTATTAATCAAATCTTTCCTGTTGTATGATAAAGACGCATGATGTAATGATGCCTTTTCTTGTGCAAAATAAATAATTGCTGATCGTAGTATATTATCATCCTAATTCTCGAATGATATCTCTACGCGACGATAACCAGATTGCACTAAACCTAAACAATAGTTTCCTTGTGAGCGCCGCGTTTTTTCACGTGTCTATGAATTCAGTTGTGATCTTTTTTTCTTCCACCAGCTTAACGTCCGTCACATGCAAGTTGTGTTCGCTTTTGGCGGCAAATTTGATGACAGCTTGTGTCGATACTTGAGTGGTATGTCGCAGGTCCAGGCGTTTAAGTGCCTTACATCTTGCCAAGTGATCGAGAGTTGTTTCGGTAAGTAATTTGCAGTTTGCCAGATTTAACGATGTCAAGTTTAGTAACGACGTAAATTGCGCTACGCCGGAATCAGTAAGTCTACCAATTGAAGAAAGATCCAGGGTTTCAAGATCCGATAGATGCTGAATTATGTATTTCACTCCTCGATCTGTGAGTTCGCAGCCAGCCAAAGACAGATTTTTGAGATGCTTCAATCGCGACGTCTTATCGATGAGACCGGGTCTTGAGTCTGTCGGTGAATCTAAGACTTCTTGCAGAACAGCATCATTCAAAGAGGTAACGTAACTCAGGTTAAGTGTTTCTAAAGGCGGACAACTGCAGCTTCTCAGAGCGCGTACACTGGCCCAAGTACAGCCCTGAAGGGATAACATTCGTAATTGCGGTAATCTACTCAATAGCCAAGCTAATTGTATTTTATTAACGTTAGTCCAGTCAAGCGAAAGACTCTCAGGTTGCCGTCGAACGATAGCGGTCAAGTGTATGGACCTTAGGTTATAGTGCGACATATTGATTTTCTTCCATAAACTGGGATCTATACTATATTTTGCCCAGGTACGGCAGACCAAGGCACAATTAAGCAGATCCTTCATGCCGAGGAATCGAAATATCGCAAGCATCGCCGTTTTGTTGTATACCGAATTCTGTTGGTTCGATTCACCATCCGTTTCCTGAATAGGTAGTGGTGGTGCCGGCGCTGGCCTGACTACTACGTGCGGCTTCACCAGAGACCTACTACTGGAAGCGATCAACTGCATAGCCAGTTGAATGCGCTGCTGAGTCATTCTCTGCTCACCTTCGGCTGGCTCCCCGGGCGAGTCGTTCCACGTCTGAAAACAAAACAAACCAACAAAAACATAAAATTTATATATCGCATTTATACAACGCCCTATACAACACAATTAGATATATTATCTTTATTTTTGTTATATAAAAATACGTAAAAATTAGTATATCAAAAGTATAAGACATTTTTTAAATAAAAAAAATCTTATATATTTCTATAAAATTAATTTACCTCACTGGGATCAGGTCTCGACCGTTTACTCGGTGTCATAGCCCTTTCGGAATCTGTAGTGGGTGCTGAGGAAGCTGCGCTGGATACTGATAATTTTCGTGCGCGACCCTTCGGTTGACGCGGCCGATAATCTAAGTTTCGACCTCGCTCGCAACATTGGGGACATTCCCAACTGTTTGGCAAATCATCATTTACCGTTATTTCTTCCGAATCTAAACCTATACATCCTGGATGTACAATATCAAAGCACATCGAACACTCCATTAAATTAGACGGTGCCGTAGGAACAGGTTTACCTATAATAATATTTGAAATGTTTTAATCTGTAAACATATATTATATACACAGAAAAAAATGAAGTGTCAAATCAACACTTATACATATACTTGCATATACGCAACAAAAAAAGTGTCAATCAAAACTTATATACTTGTATATACGTTTGACACGTTATTGACACTTCTTTTTTTTGTGTACTGTTGTCATAAATTACATATTTAATTTGTTCCAAATCGTACATACCCATTAATGGCGCCGGTGGTTGTTTCCAGCCATCCAACAGACAGACTTTGCAACACGATGTGACGGGTAGCATAGGCCTCAGGCACTGGCGCATTAAGCACGTTTGTTTGGCACGGCCACTACCCCCGAATTTCACCATATCTTGGCAATAAACACATTCACGACAATCCTGTCTAGTGCACGCTTCGCATTTCTTGCACCTAGTGCGTCTCCTGCGGGGAAATGCTCTCTCGGATTTCTCCGAGTGATGCCTTTGAATTTTTACGAAACCTTTTCTGGTTACTCTCATGCGTTCCTGCAAAAGAAAAAATAATTAAAGAGATATTCAAACGATATGCGTTTATTTCGATTATGTATAATAAATGATAAGTAGATACCCTGTCTGCGATAGTCAAGGGTGGCGGTGGCGGTAACACAGGGTTACCTGTCACGGCCGATTCTGGATTATCGTTCCTATGCTGTTCTACCAAACATCGAACATCGTGAATAAGAGCGACCGGATCTCGTATCAATTCGGGGACGTTCTTCTTCGTCGATGGTAATGAATGTAGATACATAACTATCGCTTTCAAACCATGCAATTCAAACGGCGTAATGTGTATATGCTGATGCTGTTGTGGAACTGAGTGCTGCCGCTGTGATTCGGATATTTCCAAATGAGTTCTACCCAAAAGCACATGCACATATCTTTCGAGGACATACCTGTAAAAATATATAAATGTTTGCAATAACACATATCCTATTTAATAATATATTTTATATATATATGTATATAAAATTGATTCTTACCATAACATTTCTGTGAAGAATGGATACCGAAATTTCTGTGGTACTTTTGTGTGCTCTTCCACTTGCGCCACTTTCAATTGTTTCTCTATGCCAAAACTGTGAAGAAAATTTCCACCAAAAACTAAAGAATCCTGAGGAGTATATACTGCGTGAATCCAACCAGTTGGTATAAATAACGTCATACCAGCTGTTAAACTTATCCTGCCACATCTGTCTACCATATCACCAAAAAATACATCCGACTGTTTACCACTCAATACCCATTCTTGGTAAAGAGCCAAGTTTTTCTCAGTTGGTGGGATCAGCCAAAATATTTTGCCACCACGCAGAATGTGATACCACACACTTGTACCACCAAAATCAACATGAAAGTCAGTGTAACAACCTTTCACCGACATTAAACAGTACTTTTGCACTTTTGGATACATCATATCCTCTAAAAGATTTGTAGATTCTACTTGAGCTTCCTTCAAATGCCTTGGCCACACTACATCTACCCAATCAACTTGTCGCACTAATGCAGGTGATTGTACATAATTCTCTAACTTGGTGTGACTAAACTCTAAGGAAATCACATTCAATAGACGCTCTTTGTTAGAATCTTCGTAATACTTCTGCCATTCCTTCATCGTCATATCTTCGTTCTTTTGAGTATTAACATCCATAACATCCAGTATTCTCTTAGAGCCTGTCGTAAACATAAAACATTATTAATCTGCCATATATGTAATATATAATACTTTCTTCATACCTAAAACTTACCGACGCAAGTCCTGACATCATTGATGGAGAAGTTGGAGCTGGGTACTCGTAACCCCAGCCCTGACTTCTCCTTAAACAACAGCGGTATCTGCAGACCATATTTCTGCAGGTACATGAGATTCAGCTCCGATCCAGTCATCTCACGGAAGAGGCCACTGAAATTGTTCAGGTCATATCTATCGCACTCGATCTTCTCGTCGAGCTGGAAAGTTCTGCGTCCTTCGATTTCCTCGTCGCCCAAGGTCCAGTCATCGGTGTACAGCTTTCTCGTTCTTTCCCGCTGTAAAAATCGTACGAGTGATGAGAAAAGCACGTCGATCGATTTCTCCTCGAAATTGTCCTTCGTTCGACGTGGTGCGACGTCGTCGTCGATGCCACGACGCCGACGTCGCTCGACGCCGGATTCGCGCGTGCTCTTTGTTTACCAATTGGCGCCTCTTCGGCAGCGGAGCAGACTCATCGGCCATTGCGGACACGCTGTCAGAAACGTATCACCGGAATATCATCGGACACTCGGTGGAGGGTCGACACGACGAAGGCAAACACCCACGCGACAATTATTTAATCGATTACACCCTTTTTTATTATTTACATGTCAAGCCTAAGGTGCTAATGATATCACGTACACACGTTCTCGGCCCGTATTCACTCTCCCAGCGAGAAGCGACCACGCCATTTTACTGCCGGCCAGTACTGCCAACCTGTCAAATGCACGCTCGTTCCAGGGCTATCGCAGTCATCTTCGCGGACTTGGCGGTCTCGTTTGGGCGAAACGCTCGCGCACCTAGTGCATTCCCTATCGAATTGGGTGAGAAAAGTTTCGCGAAAGACGCGAGAGAAGAATTTTTCTCAGGGTCATCTACTTGGGTGATGTACGCGTCGATTTGCAATGAGCATTACATTCGCATTCCATTCGAAAGTCATTAAAAGGTATGTACGTCCCTCGTTCTCGACGATTGTTAACACTCGTGTAAATCATTCATTTATGTATAATAGTTTCAATCTTTTTGTTTTCAGCATAGAGAATTGTGCGGGAATGAAGTTCTAACGGCAAATCCTTTGACGTAATATTAAGATGATCCTAAATTGTAAAATTGAACCGTTGAAACATTTTTAAATATTACTGCATTTATCGTAATTATCGTACCGCGCTGAAAATTCGCATGCGCATGCGCAGTCGCCATATTACTTTCACTTCGCATCGCGCCGCGTCTGATTGCAGTCCAAGTGTAACGCTCCGCTATTTTTTTCCTATTTTCCTTATAAAAGTGGATACCGTGTGAAAAAACGCGTCGGGAGTGTCGAACAAAGTGTCGGGCGAGTGTCGCGTCGTGTTAATTAACGCGGGCGTACGTAATTAGCGAATATTATAGTCATATTTTTCGTGTCGAGTGAGCGGGCACTTTTTCGCGACGAGACGGAGCCAACGGAAATGGCGCCAAGAAATTTCTAACGGTGAGTAAATATATTATTAAGAATTAAACTGTTAAATATTTAGAATACAAAGGGTGTACTCACTCTTACTTTCTCAAGTAGCAAAATACTTTCCTATGTATGTGTTATATCGCTTTTATCACATAAAATATTTCATAATTTTTAATCCTCTCTCTCTCTCTCTCTCTCTCTCTCTCTCTCTCTCTCTCTCTCTCTCTCTCTCTCTCTCTCTCTCTCTCTCTCTCTCAATATATTAAATTATATATTTCAAAAATGTTTCAATCTGAAGCGGTTCACGTGTACGTTATTTTAATATCACACGAATAATTAATAACATTTATATTTTTCAATTATTTCTAAACTACTTGATAGATGCAATAATTTATCTAATATTTCATTGCTAATTGCGATATTGATATATATATTATATAGCTCAAAATACGTTCGCGATTGAATGAAACTTTTGCTAGATGCGATTTAACCCAGCATTGTTGAATAAATTTTTTGTATCATAAATAATGTATTCTTATGACTTGCATTTATATATAATAATGCAAAAATGACACATTTTGTGTCTATTAATTGTATTATTTTGATGACACGCATATTATCTTTCGCCGTTTTATTATGTGACGAAAATTTATGTGACGATTTTGAGACACTTATATATATATAATATAAATATATATTATATATAATATAAATTGTCTTATTTGTCAAGCTCTTCGAATTTTCGCGCTTGTATTTTGTGTATATTACGTTGTGCTGGTTACTGCGCATATGCGCACATCCTATAGTTCAGCACAACACCGATTCGGCCCACGTTCTAAAATTTAGAAATGGCAACAACAACCATGGAGATCGACGACGACGAGTGCGATTTGCCAACCTCTAGCAGTGGAAAAGGCGAGAAGAAGCGTTTTGAAGTGAAGAAGGTGAGTGGAGACACGTCAATAAATTATACGAAATTGAGATTATGCTCATGGTCGCCTCACGACACACAAATATAATTCCTAACCTTATTTACGCTTTGTCACTCCTTGTTTCTGTATATATTTGTGTATTTATTATCTTTCACGCAATTAAATATAATTATTTTTATTTCAGTGGAACGCAGTGGCATTATGGGCTTGGGGTAAGAATCATCATCAATCATTACTCAATCATTAGTATTGTATAATCCCCAATGTACAGCGAAAATTTTCTAATATGTTGATTTACAGATATTGTCGTGGACAATTGTGCTATATGTCGTAATCACATCATGGATCTTTGCATCGAATGTCAAGCAAACCAGGCATCTGCCACAAGCGAGGAGTGCACAGTGGCTTGGGGTGTTTGCAATGTAAGTTTGACACTTCAATGTTAATACTGTGAATGTATGAATCTATTGAATTAGCATATCTAATATAGTTGTATATTTATAATATAATTGTATTTTTTTTTCAGCACGCCTTTCATTTCCATTGCATTTCACGTTGGTTGAAAACACGACAAGTCTGTCCACTTGATAACCGTGAATGGGAATTTCAAAAGTAAGTAATTCTTATATGTGTAATAAAAATTCAAATTTTATATATTTTATATATTTTATATTGCATTTTAATGAGTATTTTATCTTACTCACAAATATTTAAATTATTATAAGTATTTATATATTATTTTATATATTTTATATTGTATTTTAATGAGTATTGTATCTTACTCACAAATATTTAAATTATTATAAATATTTATTATAAATTCTATTTAAATAATAGATTCAAATAGAATGTAAATAAATATATACACATACACATAAAGTTTATATATTGATTAATTTTTGTATTAATTTAAAAATATATAATTACATATTTAGGATAATTAGAATTAGTTGATAATTTTGCTATTTTTCATTACAGATATGGTCATTAACCAAATACAATCAGCTAAGCAAAGTCAGCTTTTTCAGCAAGTCACGTTGAATATAATTTTTAATTGTATACTAGAAAATTATTTTTTTATATGAAAAATATAATAAATCAAAGATTTGAAAGAAAAACAAAAGATTATATGCACAGTCGAACTTGTCATTTTTTTATTATTAAACAAAAATTTAATCGACAGCAGATTTATAATTAATTTCACGGTTTATTGTATTTAATTTTCATTAATATATATTATGTAACTTGTAGATTATAATAATAAATGAAGACTATAAAATGTTTCTGTTGATTTATTTATAGCATCTTGGACTATTTAAAAAAAATGAAAATTTGTATATTAATAGCAATGTATATAATGTTAAATTTAAAAATATTACAAAACCAAATTATTTTTTAATGCGATTTTTTATACTTTTATTTAACATTTTTTACTTAAAAAAATAAAAATATATTAAATATATTAAACTAACAATAAAATATATATAATATATATTAAATATCATTAAGACACGTTTTGATTTTTAGTATATTTGTATTTTTTTTATGATGAGAATTTTTTAAACTATAACCTTGATTAATCCGATTATCCGATCTTTCAGAGATTTCATCTAGCAAAAGTTTCGTCTCGTTCTTTCTATCGTAAGAACAGCACGAAGTGAATGCGAATGGAGTGTGAGGTGATAGCTATATTCTCTTTCTTTTCATCTTTGAATCGTATCCTCCTTCCATTACACGTTCATCTTCGTGTGATAATTTCAATTCTAAAATGAACTGATTTAGGAAGAATTTTTGTTAAATTTTTACATGAATTATATTAAATTGATCTTGATTTTTTAATAATTCACTTCTTATAATGTGCTTTTTATTTAAATACAATAAATTTTTTTATTTAAATAAAATATATTCCACTTATATGTTAATGTGGTGTGCTTTTTATTAAGAAATATTAATAGCAATCAAGAAGAATTTTTGTTAAATTTTTACATGAATTAAGGAAGTATTTTACATATTAAATTGATCTTGATTTTTTCATAATTCACTTCTTATAATGTGCTTTTTATTTAAATGCAATGCATTTTTTTATTTAAATAAAATATATTCCACTTATATGTTAATGTGGCATGCTTTAAGAAATATTAATAGCAATGACATTTATTTAACATAATTTGATGTATATGTTTATTACGCTTAATTTTTTTTTTTATTCTGCAAATCTATGCCGATGCGAATACGTAGCTCCTTAACGAGATATAACGGGCATCGTTGCTCATGACGTCACATCATGAGGTCGATCGATCGTACGGAGATCATCTCTCGAATCCCTTTTCCAGTTCTAGGGCATTCAGCAGAAGGCTGGTATACGGAAGGCAATACTTATCAGGCGGGTGAAACCGGGGGATAGTCCCGACGAGCCGGCTTCTAATCTGGGCATACAGCGAAAATTACATCTTCTTGCACAGGAGAGCCGGTCGACATCTGCCTAGAGAGAGAGCAACGGTAAGCTTCTTTCATCTCAATTCTTACTTTCTGTCGTCTGACTCTAGATTTTAGAGCTTTATTCGGGGATTCAAGCTCTGGATAAAAACAAAAAGAGAAAGAGAGAAAGAGAGACCGAGTAGTTTGCACACCTGTTCTAGCAAAGCTTATGAATAGTCAGGCGTAGGAAGAGACTCGAGGGCGAGATCACGTTCGTACTCGAAGATAGTATCTAACAAGGAATCCGTAGGTGGTCAGTCGGTTGAGCGGATCACTAGACAGATTTTATATTAGTTTATGTCAGAGTTCAAAGTAATTTTTTTAGCATTTATAAAGATAAATGATAGATGCATTTCTTTGCGAACAAGTTAGATGAATGAAGTAATATTTTCACGCACAGAAGCACTCTTTCGCTCTCAATTGCCCTTTAGAATTGATTTAATTATAACAAATTGATTATAATTTTTTAGATATTAAAATGGATGACGATACAGAAATATAAGAAATACAGAAATATAAGAAAAATAAAATAATGTAAAAGAAAAAGAAAATAGTTACATTTTATACACATGTGAAAAATATATAACATTATTAATACATTTAATTTTGATGAAAGAAATTTTAATCGATAAGTATCTTTCAATTCTCATTATTGCATTCTTTCTCCCTCTCTCTTATCTAAGATACGCGCATATATCATTATAAAATATAAAAATTGTTATATTGTTGTACAACAAGTCTCAGTCACATTTTTATTAACTGTTGTATTATATGATATGAAGAAAAATAGTTGATCAGATTTAGAGTGTTTAAAAATAGCACAGTTATATAAATTAAATTTTTGTTATTCGTAATAAAAGTCATTTTTTATATTACAGTGACATTAAAAGTTATTCAAATATTCTCTGCTTTTGAATATGTATATTCAGGATATTCAATTATTACTTTTAAATTTAAATTCTCTCATTCTTCAGACTAAAAATCACTATATATTGCACATCCTACTAACTATTAGAAAAGAATTATTAGAGAAGAAATATACGGACATATATATTTACATATTATAAAATATATGTATTAAAAAAAATATATTTACATTATACATATATAAATTTTATAAATGTACATATGCACATATTTATTGCAACTAGTTTTTTATATCTTTTTATATCTTTTCTTTTCTAAAAAAGATTTATAAAATCGATACTCGCATATATCGAAATTTATTGTTGTCGCTTTTCCGCGATACTCATTAGCTGTCAAGATTCGCGTTGTATATTATATTTGTAACATTGAGCTGTCATCGCGAGGATTAACAGTTCGACAGTTTGTCTAAAATAAAATAAAATAAAATAATATTATGTTTTAAATAATATGTTATAATACTTTAAACTTGATTAATATTTTTGACAGTTATCAGCTGATTTCTGTCAAAAAATATTAATCGCTGACGAAGTAGATATTATAAGTATAGATATTATAAATATATATAATATTATATATATTTATAATATCTATACTTATAATATCTACTTCGTCAGCGATTAATATTTTTTGACAGAAATCAGCTGATAACTGTGAAAATATTAATCAAATTTAAAGTATTAAAACATTATTTAAAACATATTTCTATTTCTATTTTATTTTATTTTGGACAAACTGTCAAACTGCTAACCCTCGCGATGACAGTCTCTCGATGCTATGAATATAACGCAAAACGCGAATCGAGGCAGCTAATCAACATCGCGAAAAAAAGACAACAATACTTGCGAGAATTAACATGCCTTTTTTAGAAAGGGACTAGATAACACAAGCACGCGCTATTCCTCGATTTTATGTTAAAAAGAATGATACAAAAATCAGCTGATAACTGTCAAAAAATATTAATCGAGTTTGAAGTATTATAACATTTTATTTAAAACATATTATTATTTTAATTTTTAACACATAATATTATTTTAAAATTTAATTAGCAAATTAACGCTTTATTAATATTTTTTGACAGAAATCAGCCGATTAAAGCGTTAATTTGTTAATTAAATTTTAAAATAATAGTGTGTAATAAAAATTATATAAAATAATGTTTTAAATAAAATGTTACAGTACTTTAAACTCAATTAATATTTTTGACAGTTATCAGCTGATTTCTGTCAGAAAATTCGAGTCATTATTCGAGTTTAAAGTATTATAACATATTATTTAACAGTATTATAACATATTATTTAACAGTATTATAACATATTATTTACAACATTTATTATTTTAATTTTTATAACATATTTTTATTTTAAAATTTAATTAGCAAATTAACGCTTTAATCAACTGATTTCTATAAAAAAATATTAATCAGGTTTAAACAAACTTTATACATATAAAAATATCATTCTTTTTTATATAAAATTAAGAAATGGTGCGCGCGTAACGCGTGCTTGTATTGTTCTAGTGATAAGAAAAAATTGACTATAAAAGTGACCAATTTTTGCGGATACTTTACACATATATGTGCATACACTTGCACACGCATAATAAAGAACATTTAAAAATATATAGAGAAAATAAAAGATCAAGTGTGACAAGTTCGTAACAAATTAATTCGAGTGATTTCTAAACGATTCTTGCCGCTTCAAAATTTTTAGTTGCTACGCTCAAAATTTATAAATGCAAAAACACTTCGTCTAAGCGCAGTTAGAGCATGTCAAGAGTAATGCCGTAGCGAGACCGTCGATTTTTCGGCGTCGTGGATTTTGCTTGTCACAGCTCGTAGCGGCAGGTGCGTACACTCGCTCGTAATATTTACCTGGGAGCGCGAGAGATGGGATATAAATACGATTTTCGTCCTCGACGACAGCGAACGAGGGGCGATAGGGACAAGGAGAATAGCAAGGGAGAGAGAGAGAAGGATATAGAGGAGGAAAGGTTGATAGGGAGAGAGTAGGTCGTCGGTACGGAGGCGCGCGAGGGTCTCATTTCCGGCGGAAACAGAGGTTCTCTCACCCCCGATAAAAGTCGCCCCGCCGACCTGCTCTCCCTCGTCCTCTCTTGTTTCAGTGCAACGGCGGTGGCGGCAAAGGCCAATCGAATTAAATACATTCCCGCGGAGGATCGTCCAATCCGAAGACGGTGCCTCCGCGGTTTTTGTCCGCCTCGATACCACAACCATCCCTTTTTACTTCCCCTTAAATCTTAGTGTAAATCTACTTTCTAAAGGTAAATTTACTCTGCAAAGCTGGTTAAGGCTGTTAAGCTGTCGTCACTGCGCTACACCTGAAACTCGATTAGCTGAAATCCTTCGAATTTCATCCTTACTTACCGTAACGCACTACTGATACTTTTACCTTTGAAATAATTCTAATCTATACAAACGATACAGTATTTGACAGAAAACAACAATGTGAAACATTGTGATTAAAGTCTGACTCAAAATTTGGACTATTGTCAAAATTTATGATATTGAACAGAATTTATTGTATTTTGATATTAAAAGCGTATTTTCGTAATTAAAAAATATATTAAATATTTACTATACTATAACTATATATGTTATTGTCTTGCCAAAATATATACATATATTTTATGTATATAAAAAATATGTACATAAAAATACATGTATATAATTTGGCGAGAAAAATATAGAAGATTCCAAAATTTTTTTATCTCTCCTTGGTGTGGTTTAACATATTATTACTTCGAATTCTTTAAATAATTTTGAGCGAAGTTTTAAACATTTGTTTTATAACGATAATTTTGAGCAAATAATTTTAAACACTCATTTCATAACGATTCTTCTTTTTATCTTCACAATTTGATAAATTTATCAAATCAAGATTAATAATATTTTTTATAATGTTTACGATTTTACTTAACAATAGAGCCGACGGCCTTTCCAGTTATCTGTTATATTCGTCTATTCTATTCGAGTAGCCGATTATCGTTTCGCATGCGAGAAGAGGGCTAGGAATTTTTCAGCGTTATGTATTGTATTATTTAAAAAAGCAGTGTTCTTGGTAGAGAAAGAGAGAGAAAGAAAGAGTGAGAGAGTACTACTCGCAGAAAGCCATCCATTATCCATAGTCCCGATAAATCCCGCCGAGGTGTTCGAGCTCCTTGTGTTTGGCGGATATATCAAGGTTTCCTTCACTTCGTCGCCCCGCGCTAGGCCGCGATCGCCGTCGACCTTTTCTACTTGTTTCTCCCCGCATCGCAGACTTTCGAATCAGCCGAGATTTTGTCGATGTGATTCAGGGGCGGATGAGTGCACCGATAAATCGAGAGATTTCTCTCTCAACCGTTGACGATTGTCGCTGCTTGAAAAAAATAATGCAATCTATATTAGGCGTCGTGATTAAACAATAAAAAATGGAAAGATAGATCGATAGAGATCGATAAGCATGTATTGTTATATTTTATGTCGAAACTTTGAGAAAAAAAGACGATACAGCTTACGTATATTAGAATAATACAACTTTTTAGTTTACTTTGATCGAATGATCAATTTTGCATTATTTTTTATTCTTACAATTA
The DNA here is from genome assembly GCF_030444845.1 of Prenolepis imparis. Taxonomy (NCBI): domain Eukaryota; kingdom Metazoa; phylum Arthropoda; class Insecta; order Hymenoptera; family Formicidae; genus Prenolepis; species Prenolepis imparis. Next base: position 6,703,985 of record NW_028141167.1, read on the forward strand.
TAAATTATTGTTTCTCCGAAATCGGCGAAATCGGCGTACCGCTGTTAAATTTAGTAGACGACGACGAGTCAGCTAACAAAATTTAAGAGTAAACTTCAGAACTTTTGCAAATACTATTTTTTTCTGTGAGGAGGGCTTGAAGGGGGCTCGTCGCAGATTAATTTTTGCAAATATAGTGGCAAGTCTGATTTGATTTAAATCTGTCCGAGCGCGTACCTAAATTGGTTCCTGCGGGAGACAGCGCCGTTGCCTTATCCTCGCGACTTCTGCCGAGATTCCGCGTTTTTTTCCAGCATCGAGAGATTTTTTACACCGATGTTACGTAATGGTAGTGGTGACTGACGAGAACGCAGGTAGTTGTAGCAACGATAAATCCTCGTTAGATCCGCGAGAAAAACAAAGGCGAAGGTGGACGCCGACCCTCTCGACCAACTGGGCGATATTCTTTCTCTCTTTCCGACTTTCTTCCCGCGCGAAAAGGGTTGTCTGTCTTCTTGTGGCGAATTTGTGCGGTTTCCGGTTTTGTTATCTTCAGATTTTCCACCTTTATGTCCTGAAACATTAAATTATATTGTATCATTAAAGAGAAAAATAATGATTGTAAAGAAGCGACTTTATTATAGATACCGCTATATTATAAATGTCTTCAATTGTTATAAACGCACGTTTACATAAAAATTATTTTTTTCTTTTTTTTAATTCTTTTCTTATATATACATAAAATAATATATATAAAATAATTCAGCAGTGAATCAATATGCTGTAAAATTCAATAATAAATGATAATCACAAAGGCATATTAATTATGGACCTATTTGTTATTGATTTTATAGCATATTTGATATTAATATTTTCATGATTCTGTTTAATTCATTTTATATTTATTTTATATATGTAAAAATTATATACACTATAGCAATCAGCTGATAAGTGGAGCAAAATTTAATTATTACACGCTATTACTTAAACTCTTTTTAATAATTTAAGTAATTATTAATTTTTCTACTTAAAAAGGATTGCAGAATATATTGTTCACTTTTAAAATAAAATTTATCTGTTTTTTAACAAATTGGAATAGTATGTTTGTAGAAATTCATTTATTATTATTACTCTTTTTCAATTTTTGATGTTCAAAGAATAAAATTATACAATATAAGAGTAAAATTACATAAATTTTATAAATCAAGAAAATAATATTAAGTTGCCACATTTTTTCTGGCGATTTATCATTATATAATTTTAACTATTTTTTATTTTTATTATCATTACTAATTTGAAATCATATAATTTTATTTCGCTTGTAAGAACTTGGAAAAAAATAATAATAGATATTATAATTTATTATATACATATATGATATTGGCTGGTAAACACAGTACTCATTGCAGTGCTCATGTTTTACATACTTCTTGTTTTTGTTATGATCTTATTATTATCCCTACTAAGGCAAAGGATTCAAGGAGAAACGCGAAGCGTTACGTGTATTTTCGCATTATTCATCGAGACACAGTCGCAAGAGATACTAATCAGTTCATGACGAAAAAAAGTAATTATTTATTGAAATTATCGAAATTAGTAAAGTCATAATTAATTTTATTAATTTTTTATTTGTTAATCGCATAGCATAAATCAGGTGTTTATACATCAGTAATTAAAACGCATAATTCGCAAGATTTATTCGATTGATTTCTATTAATGATGCAAGCAGTCGGCCAAGCATGATAATTATATTTTCGGTTATTGCATTTTACGAATATGTATCATTAATTTTAACTTGTATATTTATTCGTTCGATGTAATATGAGATAGTAATCGCACTAAAGCGCAATTGTATACTATTTGTAAGCAACAGGTGTAGCATATAACTGTGGTGAAAGGCGTGCCGTGTTATTTTCGAATTCTCTATGTCGTTGCATTAGTTATGAATATCATAATTGCCATAGCTTATGCTTCGTGCAGGAAAACTCTTTTTCGCATTATTCTTGAGCTGTGATATAATAAAATGCATATCGTATACAATTAATGTCGAAACTGCAGTGAAAAGAACCGCGCAATTATCGCACCGTAACGATTAGTATAATAGCGTGTAATAATTAACGATGTTTTCGCATATGAATATTATACATAAATGTTATGGAGAAGCAGCAAGAATGCGAGAGAAGCTAAGGAATGAAGCTAGGCAATGACAGAGTGATCAGACAGTGAATTAATTAATTTATAATATATTTAATTCACATTATTTTTTTAAGATTAAATACTCGTTTCTCTCGATAGTTAGCTTGATCTTCAGATACTTGTCATAATCATCAGTCATTGTATAGGCTATTCTCCTTGGTAGTGCGCCGTTTCACATTTCATTGTATATGCAATAGCAATATATATATATAATGTCATATAAAATATTTTATATACTATATAATATACTATATTACTATATTTTATATACTATAATATATACTACTAAATATATTATTAGATATATTTAAAAATATATTTTTTTTAAATAGAATTTTAATATACATATACACATAAACAAATATATATCAAATTTAAGATTTATAATTAAACAGAGATTATTTATTTAAGAATTAGATTTTCATTTATTAAAACTTTATATAAATAAAGCTTATATCTAAAGAGAGAAAATTTTTTATAAACATTTGTTAACAAATTACTAAAGCATTTTCTATATATTTAGTAATTATTTTTTAATATAATATATTACTTATTTTGGACTTAATTATAAATTTAGAAATTATTAATTCTCAAGTATAACTGACGTACATATACAGTTTTTATATAAAAATCTGACATCTTTTTCCGATAAGAAAATATTACAAATTTTATATGCAACACTAACAAACAAAATAAATATATAATAAATAATAACGTTCCTTTTAAGAAACATATGTATAATTTTTGTTATATTTGTTTAAACTCAAACCATATTTTTTGACAGTTATCAGCTGATTTCTGTCAAAAAATATTAATCGAGAATAAGATATTATAACATATTATATACAACATATTACTATTTTAATTTTTATAACATTATTTCAAATTATCAAATAATTTGCAAATTTTCGCTTTATTAATATAAATTTTTTTGACAGAAATCAGCTGATTAATTTGCTAATTAATTTTTAAAATAATAATATGTTTTAAATAATGTCATAATTTTTTAAACTCGATTAATATTTTTGAGTTATCAGCTGATTTCTGCCAAAAAAATTTAATTGCAGATAAGGCAAAATATAACATTATTTACAACATATTACTATTTTACAATTTAATTAACAAATTAACGCTTTATTAATATTTTTTGACAGAAATCAGTCGATTATAGCGTTAATGTACTAATTAAATTTTAAAATAAAAATATGTTATACAAATAAAAATAATAATATGTTTTAAATGATATGTTATAATTCTTTAAACTCGATTAAAATTTTTGACAGATATCAGCTGCTTTCTGTACAAAAATATTAATCGCAGATAAGGGATTATAACATATTATTTACAACATACCTATTACTATTTTACATTTTATAACATCTTATTATTTTAAAATTTAATTAGCAAATAATAGTATGTAATAAAAATGATAAAATAATGTTTTAAATAAAATGTTATAGTACTTTGTATCTTTCTATATGTATATGTATTTTATTTGTTATAGATAGCGTTGCTGATAAACTGCGCGCTTGACTGCGAGATTCTCAAGTGTCGAACGGACGTTGATTCGTGCAATTATAGTATTCGCATCATTTTTTCTCATTGTGCAATGTACGCGAAATACGCGTGCGATTCACGCGTCGCGTCGGGAGTGCCGTGTAAAGTTTCGCGTGTCGGGAGTGCCGTGTAAAGTGTCGGGCGATCGTAATTATTTGTATTTTCGCGAGTGTCGTGAGTGCTACCATGGACCAAGAGAGGAGGAGGAGGCCCGGGGAGGCATCGGGCGACAGCGAGGCAACTGTGAGGTATGTAAAATACCTAAAAACATTTTTTTCTAAACTGCATTAAGATATTTGACCGTTTCCAGACACACATACACACACACACACACATGCACTGGCGGATCCTGGGGAGGAGGGGGGGGGGGTTAAAACCCTCCCCTTGCAAATTAAAAGAAACAGTTTTGCTGAATTCGTTTAAAAAATATAAGTAAAGAAAAACAAACGTTAAAGAGCTATCGACGTCGTTGATCCTGGAGTAAAAGTAAAAATAATCATGAAACCAAAAATATTAAATAAAATAATTTTGCAAACCCGCCCCCCCCCCCTCTCCTATTATCGACGTCAGGATCCGCTAGTGCGAATATGTATATATACGAATATGTATATGTATATATGAATATGTACATGTATATACATAATTTGAATATTTTGTTTTCAGATCAATGTATGTGCTGTGTACTACAACTCCGCTTGCACGTATCGGTGAGTGAGAAATTGTTTATTTTATAACATTTATATAGCGATAATGGGAGTGTATGAAGCTGGCGCCTCATTTCGTGGAAACTCATAAATAATTAAGAGTTCTGGCTTTATCTTCAATAGTAGAACTATTGAATATAAAGCCAGAACTCTTAATTATTTATGAGTTTCCACTAAATCATATGCTAGCTTCACATATTATTATTTTAAAATATAGTTAGCAAATTAACGCTTTATTAATATTTTTTGAAAGAATTTAGCTGATGATAAAGCGTTAATTTGCTAATTAAATTTTAAAATAATAATATGTTGAAAATATTAAAATAGTAATATGTTTTAAATAATATGTTATAATACTTTATCTGCGATTAATATTTTTTGACATAAATCAGCTGATAATTGTTGAAAATATTAATCGAATTGAAAGTATTATAACATCCCTTTTTAAAAAAGGCATGATAAGTTGATTCTCGCAAGTATTGTTGCATCTTTTTCGCGATGCTGATTGACTGTCTCGATTCGCATTGTGTTATTTGCATATGTAAATAATATATTATAATACCTTATCCGCGATTAATATTTTTTGACAGAAATCAGCTGATAACTGTCAAGAATATTAATCGAGTTTAAAGTATTATAACATATTTAAAACATATTATTTTATTTAATTTTATTTTATTCAAACTGCTAACCCTCGCGATGACAGCGTCTCGATGCTACGAATATAACGCACAATGCGAATCGAAACAGTCAATCTGCATCGCGGAAAAGATACAATAATACTTGCGAGAATCGACCTTAACATGCCTTTTTTAGAAAGGGATTATATTATTAGGGATTAATTATAAGTAATTATCAAACGATAATTTATTAATTGTAAGTTTAAATTAATTATTTCGTAAATTTATTAGCACATATTACATTATTATTGAGAAAAGAATTTTAAAAACTTATCAGATGCGAACATTTTTATTATATAAAATGAAGAATTGAATAATTTTGAGTGAAACAATGAAAATTTGCTATTAATAATAAATTTGCCATTATATCAGCTGATTGCTATATTATATATAGTTTTTAAAAATAAAAAAATTAAAAGACAAAATCAACTGACAATGAAGCGAAAATAGATATCATCTAATTATAAAAATTAGCCGCAAATAACAATTCAATATATGTATACGCATAGTTATAGATTTGAGAGCACGCAAAAGGTCAATTTTGCTTGCTAATAGTTCATTATCAATCATACTTGTGATCACTGGCGGATCCTGGGGGGGGGGGGGAGGGATTAACCCCAGTCCCCTTGCAAATTAAAAGAAACAGTTTTGCTGAATTTATTTAAAAAATATAAATCAAGAAAAACAAACATTAAAGAGCTATCGACGTCAGGATCCGCTAGTATATATATATAAGTATAAGATACACTGTACATTATACTCATTACGCATTCAAGGAGTTAAGTTTAGATTAAGTCAGACATAGGACGAATAATGAGATAATTTCATTGCACGAAAATAATTAGGCGAAATTCTTTATATCTATATAATATATACAATATGTATGTATAAGATACACTGTAAATTATACTCATTACGCATTCAAGGAGTTAAGTATAGATTAAGTCAGACATAGGACGAAATGATGAGATAATTTCGTTGCATGAAAATAATTAGGCGAGAAATTCTTTATATCTATATAGTGTATATATATACACACACTGGGATTAACCCCTCCCCCCCCCCCTTACAAATTAAAAGAAACAGTTTTGCTGAATTTGTTTAAAAAATATAAATAAAGAAAAACATTAAAGAGCTATCGACGTCGTTGATCCTGGAATAAAAGCTAATCATGAAACCAAAAATATTAAATAAAATAATTTTGCAAAACCTCCCCATTATCAACGTCAGGATCCGTTAGTGTACATATATCTTGTGATACTGTGACCTCTCTCTCTCAATAATTTTATGTCAGGATTTTTTATTCTAATATTATATATATGATATTAAGAATGGCTAATATTTGGAATTTGTTGTTGAGACATTGCGATGATTGTTGGACACTCTGTACGCGATATTCTTGGCGAACGAGTCTCTGGGAGAGCACTCGATAGGCTAAGTAAATCAGAGGCCTTTGGCCAAGAGCGAGGCTACCCTTTAACCCCCATACTAGTTCTGCCGTAGCCCCTGTCGTCCCTTACGTGATGATAGAAGTGGGGATGGCAGGGGCAACAAAGGGTCGGCTAAGAGCTCTTCAGCGACCACTCGCGCACCTTCCCTAACCTAGGAAGCATCATCTACTCTTTGGCTCTGTCGGTCTTGCTTGCTTGCTTGCTGGCTTGCTGCTTGCTTGCCCCATGACGTGATTGCCACCGAAATGTGTTTACCGTAAACCGTATCAAACTGTTGAGGGCCGGCCCGCTTCAGCGCTGTAGCTGTCTATCTTTTTCGAGTACGTCGATAAAAGTACGTATCTCCATCAATTTTGTGACCGCCATTTATGGCAATCTTCCACCGTTTTCACGAAGTAGATTTACGCGAAATCGATCATTCAGATTTGTATTTTCTGTTATTGAAATATGTCAGATTATGCTTTAGGGAAGAATGACTGAAATAAGAGAGTTGAGCTTTAGTATTGTTAATGTATTTTTCAATACGTGCTAATAAAATTTTGTTTTGGCTAAAACTTTTGTAAAATTTTCCGGAAATTAACACTTTTTTCTACGAATTATTGCTATCTTTAAAATATGTGAAAAGAAATATTTATATATGTAAAATACATAATACGTATATGCAGAATAAATTTGAAATGGATGCATATATGGTGGGATTGATCTTAGCAAATGGTAATAAGTATTTGTTATTTATTATATTTATATTAGATTCAGTAGACATAATATTAAATTCAATTACAAAGTGCACTTTATAATAACATGACATAGTGACAGTATTTATATTGACATTATACTTACATGATTGGCAATTTAAATAATATACTTCAAGTAGATTTTGTTTGATACAAGCGCACGAAACTAATATTTTTATTTAATTTCACAGTCTTAAAATTTAATTTTATAATTTAGTTGACAATAAAAAATTATATATACAATATACCTGTTGATCGCTACGTTGCATAAAAAATTACCGTAATTATGGGTTTCAATTATCGAATCAAATCGCATCGCATCGTTTCGTTAACAAAAATTTGGTTTCTTTATCGAGAACAATATCGATGCAATTTTATTGCGATACAATTCTCGTTGTTAATCAATGCGGTACTACAACGGCGATTAAAAGTTCGCATCGTTTACGTGTTGGAATAATTTCGATGGCGATGGTCGGACGATTTCGGTTCTCGCAAACACATCGGACGGGAGACCCCCGTTGACAAACACGGCAATTGCATCTCGATAAATATCGGCGCCGCACTCCGATAAATATCACGTTCGACTTCGATAAATATCGGGCATGGTTAATCGACGCTTATCGCAATTAAAAGCTTATTGCTTATTGGAATATAATTCCCTGGGTGATATCCATCTGTCTATTATCCTTCTACTTATGTACCTATCGGTCACGTTTTTGAGTTGCAATATAATCAGAGATTAAATAAAAAATACAGACTCGCGTGATTTTGTATTTTTATTTAATTGAACAGTTTAAGCTCGTACATAATTACTCGTGGGGATTTGTTGCTTCAAGTGCAGTGGAGCACACTTTATGAGGGCACGGCGTGGTCGGCTGACCCGAGATTCTTGCCGTTCAGGAATATGAAGTGCATCTGGGCCGTGACCAGAAGCAGCCTGATATCCGATATAATCGTCCTGAACAGGCCGGAAGCTATTTCCGCCCCAATTTGCAATCTAGTAAATACCAGTGAACCAGCGCCAAATACCACCGCACCTAGTCTCAGACAAAAGCTGGCTAGTATAGCTGCGAGAGTCTCATTGTTATCGTTTCGTTACGAAACGTACCGTTGCACTCTCTCCGCAATACAGGAAGAGATTCGCTAAATTGTTACTATCTTTTAAATCGTTTCACATTTTAATCGTGGAATCGTCAGTCTTATTAAATGCAGATTTTAATTATGCAGATTTTATTTTTATTATAAACATTAACTGTCATTGTTAAAATTTGATTATCTGATTAATTAACACGTAAGAAAATTTTCAATATTGATTATGTTTTTTTCTTAAAAAAAGAGTGTTAGAAAATCGTGTTCAATATAATTAAAAAGAATAAATTGATAAGAAAATTTATTACGATAGGAATTGTATTCTCGTAAGAACAGAAATGTATCGGTGTGTTCAGAATTTGAGACAATTTGCTCCGGTAATACACAAGAAAAGATAATTTTATAATGAAATAAATATTAGCAAAAAAAATTATATTTCTCAAAATTAAAACACAATATTTTTATTAATATAAAATATTAAATGGTTTTTATTATAATTTAGAGTATTATTTTTAACATTTAGCTGAATAGTTATTTTCTAATTCGTACTTTAAATCGATTTAAGTTCATTTTCTTATTACGCGCGATAAAGGATGTACATAGAAACAATACAAGACATACACACAAACACACACACAAACACACACACTGTATAGCAAATAGGAGATGCACTTATGGTTCAACAATGTTGCCAGTGATCTGATCCGGAGCAACTGGTACTCTGTGGTTAAGATTGGTCACGACTGGCACAGCTATTCCGACTACGACAAGCAGTTTCGCGTAAAGCACGTCCATGATTGACCCAAGTGCTGCAATGTTTCTGCTTGTAGTCAGGTATATTTGATTGTAGCTTCGCAATGAATCATTTTGTTATTCACATACGACTTTTTTGACCAAGATTCCATGTCATATAATTTATTTTTATTTATATATTATAGAAAAAGAAAAAAGAAGAGAAAGAGGAAAAATATTTATATATAATATATAATAAAATATAATATATATACGTTTAAAATATTATTTTTTTCCAATTTTTAGCTAGTTATTAATTTTAATTATCGAAATGTTCTGTGTGTTGTTTTGTGTTGCGGTAATCTTTAGATTATTTATAAAAATAATCTGGTTACATAAAAAAGACAAGAAAATGCCACTTGTTATTGTATTCAATTTGCATTAATCGAAATATTTTCTTTGTGTTAAATGCTTTATCGATACCATCTTAACTCTTCCATGATTCACGATAGATGAGAGAACACTATATCTCTTAAGGATCAAGAATAGAATTTTCTCACAAGGGTGAGAATGATAATTTTTTAGTCTATAATTTTTTTCTCTCCAACATTAGTATCTTGATACTTTAAAAGTTCTATTATACAATGTTCTCGTTCTCTTCTTTTTCTGAATGAGTTACTCTATCATAAAACACTTTATTCTGATTTACTTTACCTTACATAATAAGACGCATTCGTTGCCAATCGCGAAGACCAATAAATGCACATCGCGCGTCCGCAAAGTTACAGCTTCCATCCTCTTGCGAGTGTCGCAACAATCGTTTCCGTTTATTCACCGACAATGCGCCAAACTTTCTAGTTGGACCGCGCGCTGGGTAAGCTTGGCACGATGTATTTGCTCGGCTGTTCTCGCGGCCGGGAAACTTGGAAATTTATTCCCGGGGAAAATTCGCGCGTTTGAATTTTTAGCAGGCTGACGTCTAGAACTTTCTTTCTTCCTTATGGTGGCAGCGGACCGTCGCTTACCTCGCTCGCTTAATCGTTTATAAGAAAGTGATTCTGCCAGAGTCAATCTTCTCTCTCTCTCCCTCTCTCTCTCTCTCTCTCTCTCTCTCTCTCTCTCTCTCTCTGTTTTTGTTTCTTTCTTTTTCTTGAGAAAAACGAGGATGAAAAAGGATCACGAAATATCCAAGAATCCATTCGTATCGTTGTGTTACTCTTCACTTTTTTCATCTTTTTGTTACATGAGAGAGACGATTGATCGATCTTTCATCGTTCATTTTGCTCTGAATACATTCTAATAAATTGAGTATAGTTTGTTATCGATTTAACGTGCGGCTGGAAAAGGAAATTAAATCCTTGATTCAGAACAAGAATATATTCTGACATTGAAATGTATATCGATTATAATTGATTCTTATCAGCCAATCAAGAATTGATAATTGATGATTTTTATAACTACAATAGAAGCAACGATGGTAGTAATATATACGTATATATTTTTTAATTAATTCTATATATATTATATCATACGATCTTATATAGACTCTTATATATGAATAATGGCTCAGTGAAATGACCGACAAATCTCATGGATTGTTAACATATAATTAAACAAATGAATGAAGTAATACGCAATTTTATGTAATTTTGACAACGTTAAACAAAATTTTCAAGCAGCATTGACTGCTCTCTTCCTTTTACCTTCGCCTCGTTGGATTGTAATTCGCGACGCATTGATTCGATGTACGAACGTATGACGTCGACATTACTGTACACACAACGGCCGTAACTTCGGGAACTTTTGTTTGAATTATGTTGAACGAATCGTGGAAACTGGTGACGCTATCGGTGCGTCAGTCGACAGAAACAGTCGTAATGTGCCACTCGAGTTCAGTTCTGTCGCCGGCAAGGCAAGGCGGTAATAGCGTTGCAGGCTCTGCAGCAGCTACCAACTACTACTGACGATACGAATCGTACAAAAGCCTCTGCTATGCGAACGTCCTTTTGTGTGTGTGTGAGAGAGAGAGAAAGAGAGAAAGCGAGAGAGACAAAGACAGAGAGAAAGACACAGATAAGTTTTCTTTTATCCACGCTTGCTCCAGAAATGTGGGCTCATCGAAAATTTCGTTGCCGGAAATCGAATTCGCGCCTTTGTCACGTCAAAAATCATTTCGAGACATTTTTGAATGACAATGATTAGGAATTAATAATATATTATGATTAAGAATTAATAATATTAACAATACAATTGTTTTAAACATACAAGATTAAATCGTGCGATTTGTATAATAAAAGGCACGGATAAAAAATATGGAATATATAAAAATGCGGGGAAAAGCGATGTTTTTTTTTTAAATTGGCGTTTTTAGTTTCTTGTCGGTGAATTTGTGCAAAAATCAATTACTCGTAAATACGGGTCGCGCACGTTTTAATCATGCGGAAATAGTGGGTGTTTCAATGTTGAAAATTACATGATATATACATATGTACGTATATCGAAGTTGCTATTACCATTGGTGCATTGGTATTTCGTATCAGCCCGAGCTGAAATATTACAAAACGACGCGGCAATTGTTGAAACGGTATAGAGACACCTCGGTCAAAATGCGGTTTCGCGCATCGCGTTTAATTGCGACGAATTTTACGTCGATCAAATCCACCGATGCGAATAACGGCGAAAATTTATTGTCGCGCTAAACGACGCGCCTTCTCCCCTCGCCGCAGGTATTCTGCTAATTATAATCGCGATATCCGTATTATTAATCGCCATTATCGATTGTATCATGCTCGACGCGCCGCCGATGACACGCAGGTTGACTTTGCCTGAGGCCTGGCCGCTTGCGAGGCGTAATGCAGCTGATCATTATTGCCATAATCTCGTTAAACAACATTGTTAATAAAATTATGCTGATTCGAATAAGACAGATATAGAAATGTGAATATTCAGAGAAAAATATTAAGAAAAATCGGAAATGTCGAAGAATAAAAATTCTAGAACTGTTAGTATAATCTAAATCTTTAAATCTCGAAATCAGTTACTGTATTATTAACTACAATCAAACTATTGGTCTCATCATAACATGTCTTTGACTATATTTGCTCCGAATCCATCCAGAGAAGAAAAGTCTTTGCGTTCGCAAATAGACCACTGCAACAATTGCTATGGAAGCTATGGTCGGCCGCGCACTCTCGATTCCATTCACTCTCTTTGGTTTCCCCTAGAGCGATCCTGCGTTCGTCGCTGCCGGTAATGACGATAACGAATCGCTGTAATGGCGAGGCGGCCCGGCGATTCGTTTTCGACATCGGCGACGGCGCCGTTCTCGAAATCGCGCAGCTAGTCGGCTGCTAGGTAGGAACAGCCCCGGGACGATTATCGGAGTCGATCATTCAATTTCGCGTTGCAAATTGTCCGCGCCGGAAACTCATATCCGGGCACTTCCGGTTCTGCCTGGTGCCGCCCCCGGGAAGAGGAAGGTCGGCGCCGTCGGGCCCAGGCACCCAGCGGAGAGCTGGTTAACGACGCGGGGACACGAGGGGGCGAAAAGGGAAGAAGAGACAGACGGGGGAGAATCAGGGGGAGAGAATCGCGGCGCAGAAGTCACGGATGAGGGGTACAGCTTCATCCTGACGCGGATGAGCGGTGAACTCGCTTCCGTTTTGCCCTCCAGTCTACCTGCGCCAACCGTATTGCCCCCATTGCGTTATCATCGAATTGTAATGACTAATGATTAATTACGATTCTTCTCTCATTACGAGTTTTATAATAGGAGGAAACGTTAATCTCTCGTAAATTTTTAACTAAAAAATTTGTTTAAATAGTTTATTCTCTGCAACATCTCATCTTTATTGAATTTTTCACGTGTGTCGATGTCAATCTGATAATGAATGATTATCTTTGACTTGTCATTGATCGTATCAATCTTCATACCGATCAGAAAGAGTTTTCGTCTTTTCCACGTCGACTTTTTATTAGAGAATTTTTGTCCGTCGTTGTTGAATTTCATTAATCATCGTCGAATTTAACAAGAGCGACGATTCATAATTTTTTTCTTTGACCTATTATTAATTTTGGCGAGAAAGATTTTGTTGCTCAATTAGATTTAACTTAAATAAAAGATTAATATATTATTATAATTTCTTTTTCAAATTTATACAATTTTTACGCGCGCATCTTTCACGATATAAAATGATATTTCTCACGACGTGAGTGAAACCATTGCTGGATTGACATATTTTACACAGCAGCCGCTTATCATCAGCTAGATTACCGCGACGTAATCGTCGACGGACGTGGCAACCGCCCGTTCAGCCAAAGGGTCCGTGAAAAATAGCTGCGACCTTTCCCAGAGTAACGACCAGGTCTTCGCAACATACACGAAGGACGTGTATTAATCGTCAGCAGGTGTCAGCGTCGCTCGCTCGCTCGCGGTCTGACCGATTTCATCGTTTATTCCGACACGCATACATTAGCACATATCGGCTATTGCGCGTATACATGTGCATGATGTGTGAATGTGTATGCATGTTATTCTATTTACTGCACGATGGCAATCGTTGATTCCGTCATGAGCTACCTGCCGCGTGTAGAAACGAAGGAGGTGTGAGTGTCGGCGCAACATCAATCGAGCCGAAAACGGTCGACTGGCCACGCGGTCGTTCTCGTTTTTGAACAACAATCCCGCGTCATAAACCCGTCCGCAAAACGGCTATTTACCTACCTATCCACGTCTCTCTCTCTCTTTCTCTCTTCTGGTATGTACTATGTTGATGGGACTCTTCTCTCCCCCTCTCTCTTGATATATCCCTGTTTCCCCGCGCGACTCTCAGTCATACCCTGTATCGGGTGGGTGGTCGTGGCGCGCGGGGTAGTGGCAGTGGTGGTTTCATCGACGACGTCTATTGGAAAATTTATTCCAATATTTTCAATTAAAGTTAGACAAAGCCGCTGTTTGATAACGCTACGTGTTTCGCCGCTCTAGTTCGCCGGGGTAAAAATAATATAGCACGCGCGAATGATCAGGAGCGGCTTTCACACAACGTCGCTGATGTCGCGCGCGCGCACGAGAGGAAGAGAGAGAGGGTGAAGCTGGTGCTGGTCGGTGATGGTGATGGCGATGGTTCGTTACCGTGGACGGTGGTGGGCACGTGGGGACGAGGGACGAGATGTGGGCGACGAAGCGAGCTTGAAGGGTTGGTCGGGAGACAATACGCGATTCCGCACGAGTACCGCACAACGAGTTCGCGTCCAGCATTTCGCTCGATCTGCTCGGCGCAATTAAGTTCCCTAATGCGGAAAGAGTCGGCTGTATGTGATCGTCTGCGATTGCTACCGCGTCGTTATTGTTGGATTAGCCGGCTTGGAGAAGGCCTAGTTGTATAAGACTGTATATTTTGCAATATGACTTATATACGTGCAGGATTGAAACGAGTTATCGAATACCGCAGCTTTATATATTTATTGAAAGCGCTGAAAACGGTAGAGATATCTGACTTTGATATATGTATATTTTTTTAGCGGATCAATTTATTATTTTAATATATATATCTGTACCAGGTATATCTAAATATTTATCTGTTTTTACGTCATATATAATTTTGTGGAAGGGTATATTGAATAAATTAAAGTCAATCAACTTATATATTAATAAAAAATAATTTTTTATTAAATATGTGCAACAAAATACTTTAAAAGATAACTGTCAGTTTTAATTTCCGCGCAAACATTGACTGATCATATCTGGCGCAATACATCAAAAATATATCATTTGTGCAAAACTGCATATTTCAATAGATTCCTGTTTTAATAAATGCATTATTATTATTTGCTTCAATGAGTGTCATCATTATTATTTTATTACAAATTATATATAGTCGTGAAATTCTTTCTCGAAGTTCACAGATTTATTTTCCCTCGTATCGCATGCAAAGCAGCGACGTGCTGAAGAAATGTATTTAACTCCAGACATTTCAATGTAATCGCGCTTCTCTTAATGCATTGCGAGAAAGAACACTCAGTAGCAACTAACTGCCTACGCGATATAGGTATGTGACAATTACATGCTCGATAGCAGGACGGCCGCAAACGTCACGTGCTTGTCAAGAACTATCACAGCTTTCTGTTAGTACGCAGTAGACGTAAGAGGAAGACGAGAGATTACACACAGAGAAAACATAATAGATCTGTTTACAATACAAGAAAGAAAGTTGCAGTATTAATGTCTATATTAATTTATTCGGCACACATAAAAAAAAGAATTGAATTAACATGAGTGAAAAAATAATTTGATTTTGTAATAAGAACAAAAATAATATGAAAGAAATTATTACAACAGAAAATTAAATATACCACGGATTTTTGCAAAATTTATGGCATTAAATAAAATATCAGTTTTTGTTGAAAAAGTTTCACGGAAAAAGATATCCAATTACAGATATTAAAAAAAGTTTATTTAAAATAAAATATTCAAAAAGACAAGAAAGAAAAACAGAGAGAAAATAGATAATAAAAGTAGCACAAAGAAGCCTTAAATCTGCCTTTCATATAGTTGCACTTTTATATTTTATTATTTCTTTCTCTCTATATATATTTTAGATTTATATCTATATCTCATTTTATACATATACATATACATACATATGAATGTATGTATGAAAGCGCAGCTATAGTAATCTCAGACTTTTTATTTCGGGCGGGACGCAGGTGCAGATGCAAGTAGTGCATCCTTAAGACTAGCTCGGCCGGTGTCTCGAGCGCGGGAGTCGAAAATCGATTCGACGCCCGTGTCGTGAGCAGCGTCGTCGGCGGTCCAGGATGATACTTAATAACGCGAAATACGGTGTGCACGAGGGGAATATAAGAGGAAGAAAAAGATCGGCGCTCGGGGGCAGGGCACACGTAGGTTGGGGCGGTCGAACATATACGAGGGATATATATCGCATACGTGGATCGAAGGAAAAAGGGACGAGCCGATGAAATAATAGGACTCTCGCGCAATAGCGAGTGCCCGGCATTGTGCGAGGTTGCAGCAGCCAGGCTTGTTCAATGGGAACGGATGAATGCTAGCCAGCTTGTGTGATGCAAGAGAGCATCCCCTGCTTCTCCGCTCGTCGCTCTTTCTCTTCGGAGTCCGCGCCGAAAAGCCAAGTCCGTCGGTTTTAATACTATGCCCAGTGTCCACCACTTTGCACATACATTCCTGTTTGTAATTGAAATCTGCCCGCAGCCGCTAGTCGCGTTTTCTCGTTAGATCCCTCTTTTTTATCCCGTCGATCATCCTACTAGAATCGCGCTGGTCCCCTATCTCTATGGTCGATGCCGCTTTCGGTTTGTGATGGAATTGAAAGAAGAGGCAGTTTCTCGTTTGGTTGCATGAAGTGGTTCGGAGCTACCTTTGCTTTTAATCGACTATTAATTCGCTTACTAATTCTTAGTTCATGCTTTGAATTGCCACAGAAATGTAAGATTTAATTACTTATAATTATTTTTTTTAATAGAGGCGATTCTCGAGATAGAATCTTATTTCGTGGATTCACATTATTTTGATATCCATCAATCACTTGAAGACATGTCAAAAATTGCAATTGTTATAATAGAAATAATACACTGTTATAAATTTTGCTATGTTTTTGAAACATTGGCAAACGTTTCAGTTTACAATTCTTTTGATTTAATTTATTTCAATTCGTGTCTAAAAAAAACTATTGCATTCGAAATAAAAGATATAATTAATAAATTCCATATTTTTATTTTCTACGCTCGATAGCGTAAAAATTCTATCGAAATATGTTTGAAATTAAATGCAGAATAAAAATGTACTTTTATGAGTTTTATGTTTTATTGATAAAAATTCTTAGCTTTCGCATCTTTAATGACAGAAAAATGATTAGTGACTCAACATATTTTCTATCGAGATAAAGGTCAACTATAAATTGTTGTAAAAACTCCCATAGAATTTTATCGAACAAAGTGCGAATGATTTGGGTACCAAGTTTATATGGTGATATCAGGTTGCCTGCGACAATTTTGATACTTTTGCCCTATTTTTGCGCGAAAACAATCGGGTTCTCTGTGACGATGCAAAAATTTCCAGCTTCTATTTAGCACGACGATTTCGTCGGGCAGATGCACGCCATTTGTGACGCGTTTAAACGAGTCTCGGGCGTGCATCGCGAATTCGCGTCGCGCTGTCCGATTCCGCATCGCTATTCATACGTGAGTATTGAACGGCGCCCGTGCGGAAAGGCCACCTGGAGAGCGAGGTGGTGAGAGATAGACAAAGAGAGAGAGATAGAGATAGGTAGGTAGAGAGAGAGAGAGAGAGAGAGAGAGAGAGGGAGGGAGAAAGAGAGAGAGAGAGCATGAGTAGTGATGGTCCTCGAAGCAACGCTTGCTCGCAATTTTCGAGCAAATCGAGTGCGGATGTTCGATCGAAAGGAAATTCGATCAAATCAGATTTCATCAGAGAAATGGTCCAAATTCACAATTTATAAGCTGCATTCTAAATGCATTATACATATAATGAGTTTGTCAAATTTTGTACTTAATCAACTTATCTCGAGCTTTTCGCACAGACATTTGCACACATGTATATATATTATATAAATTTTGATATTACTTCGATATTATTGGAGTATCGTTGGAGTGCCGTTTGGAGATTGACGACGAAAGATCGATGCTCGGTTTGAAAGATTTATATTTCGTACGAGAATGTCAGTACCATCACTACACGTGCCATAGGTCACGCTCGGACCAGGTAATAGACAATCATCATTACGCATCGGTCCCTGCCCTCGTTATTATGCTGTGTGCATGCCGATACGTTATGATTTCCGATATCCCCGATAACCAGTCGGCGACGGTCATTTTGGGCGTTAAACAACGCCGGCAGAAAGACACCCATTTCTGTCACCGCGTTAATGGCTAATACGTGACGCGTTTCTAATTAACGAAGTCGAGAAACGAACGGAGACGACGAGAAGAGAGAAACGGCCTCATCGCTGTTGACGAACATATATAAAGAGAAGGACAGGGGAAAACGAAAAAAAAAAGAAATGTAAAAAATTGTAGGACTCTAGGGAAATGAACGTGTAAGTTGTTCAAGGATAATAGCGATTTTTTTAAAAATTATATTGTAATAATCAAATAAATTCGTTTTATAATCTTTATTATAGAATTATATAGTAATATATGAATATTTTCATTAATAATACGATATAAATTAATAGCTTGAAATAAGCTTTACAGAGGATAAAATTTTATCGAACATTTTAATATTCTATAAAAAAGAATTATTACATAAATTATTTTTTGATACTAAAAAAGATATTTTAATTTAATATTCTTTATTATTTTAATACTCTTAAAAGTTTACATAGATAGATATTAATCAATGTAGATGTGTAGAAAACTCCGTGATTGAAAATTTTATATTAATGTTATATTTTTTACCCCATTTTAAATACAAAACAAAAATAAAACATAGAAAATATCGCATAAAAATTGATGTTCAAGTCGTTCATCTATAGATAATGGAGAATATTTTATTTCTGAAAAAAAAGTTTATTTCATATAGCTATAATTTGCAAATTAGTAAACATATTGAGACAGATAAATGACATAAAAACAAACATCTATGAGCAACTTTATCGTATATAATATCGTCTTGTAAAGATCTTTATATTAAACAATATCTCTATATAATAGGTACTATACGATTCTACAAAGAAAAGAAAAATACAAGAAAATTATGAAAAGTCGTTTGAATAAATATTTTCTATTAATTTCGCATATATGTTTTAATTTGCGCTCTATCCTATATTTATTCATGATAAAAGACCCAGGCGTAAAAATAACAAAAAATAAAGACCGCATATCAGGCGTACAACAGAGATCATTTTTTATAAATCCTTTTACAATTGTGAGTTCGAAAGCCGGCATTCTTGTTCTATGTACTAATTAAACGACACAGAGATAATGTGTGACGTAATTTATAATAACGTATCGCATGTCGTAGAAACATTGCGTGGGCGCAACTGCATCGTTTTAACTGCAAACATCGCTTTATTCCTGCATTCGCGATAATCCAGAAAAGTCGTTTTGCCTCATGTATCCTACGTCATTAAGAGAAACGCGATCGCCTCGGGAATTATTTTCGAGAAGAAGTTCCACCTATGCACTCCTTCGCGTAAATGCGTGTAAATTTGCGCGTGAGTGCGTGCTTGAGTCACGTGTGCGTCGGCATCGTTTCGCGGGACTCGATTAAACTGCTAATACTAATCCGAGTAGTAATACTTAATAGCAGCCCGGAGCAGTGCCCGGGCCAAGTCCTCCTAAGTGAATTAACCTCGGGTTAATCTCGAGTTAAGGAAACCCCTAAGCAGACCTCGAGTGATCCTCGCTACTTCGTTAGATCGGCTGCTCCACCCTTCTTGAGCATCCGTTCGCATGAACTAACGAAAGACGGCCGTTGAGAATTCTGCGGGATTATGTCGCGATCTTTCACGTGTTGAGAAACATTTGTCAAAAATCTTAAAGATTTTAAAAAACGAATAAAAATCTATGAATTAGTTAGAGAGAGAGAGAGAGAGAGAGAGCAGTGGCTGGAAAGTGAACATTAATGCATTATTTTGAGGAAGAATGCATTAAAAATTTTTATTCTGTCTTACAGAATATACCTGGAAGGACAACTAAAATTCTGTTAATATTTAATGGAGTTGTGGTTTATGCCTCTAAGTATTCTGTAAGATAAAATAAAAACTTTAAATGCATTTTCCTCTCAAAGCAGCGTTTTGGCTTACGCGCCCCTTTTTTAATTCGATAACTTTGGCTTGGTAACGAAGGGTAACATTTATTTAATTTATGGACGAGCTTATCCAGTTTCTCGAGAAGAAGCTGCTTATATTAATCTGTTCCCGAGATCCTGAAATCACGATTCTCGAGTGGCTCTAAAGTGGTATTATCAAACAAGTTATGAGTCGCGTAAAGCGTTTAGTATAGCGTAATCGCATATCGACCATATGAGCATGATATTATATAATATAATATTTTTTTTGCGGGAGGGGAGGAAATATCTATTTTGTATGTAATTACTATTGAAAAGTATGAAATTCATTTTCTGATCAAAATGAAGCAGAATGCTGCTCATAAGTATTGCTATTATAGATAAAAATAACTAAGCCAACTATTGTCGATGTTACGAAGTTATTATTTTTATAATCACATTATATCTTATTATTCTGAGAAGGATTGTTTTCTTTACCCGTCCAAAGTATATGTATATTGTAAATTTATATTTACGAGAAACGATATAAAAACATTATTTTGCGTAAAGCATGTCTAATTATTAAAAAAATATTGCAGTTATATGCAACTTTATCGAAAATGAGTAACAATATTTTGTTGCGAAAGAATATTACTGTAAAAGAAAAATTATTTTTAATTGTATTCTAAACAATGAGAAATAATTTTTAATTGTTTATGTATATTATTTCACACTTGACAGGATATTAATTACACGTTTTGTGTTTTCTTGTTTTAAATCCATGTTCCATATTTTCTTTTACACGTAGAGAATCGTGCATTTATACGATATATATACATTCGTGCGTATTCGGTTCATTTTGTTCGCGATATATTACTTGCCTCGTTTCGGATGACGGATGTTTTGCGTCAATGTTTCACGCGTTACGATTTTGTTTGAGGTATTGCGGTTTTTAACGCTGCACGTATGTTATTTCCGCAATACGCGCGAATGAAACTCGAGGCATCTCCATCGCGATGACGCATCGTCGACGTGGTTGCAGATCGTGCAGGTTTCGTCGACAACGAACCAAGTTTTACAAACGGCTCGCCTGTCACGAAACCCGGACGTCTGCGTCCATGTGCTTGGTCCTTCTCTTGATGTTCCTCGTCCTTTCGCGTTTAATGGCTAATACGATACAATAATAACACGCTATATCACGTGTGCGAAATTTTTATTCAATATTTATGCAAAATTTTTCATTTTCTTTTATCCTCGTCCTGATTTTTAAAATATAACATACAAATTTTGTTATATTATATTAGAGTTATTTCTTGTACGAAATAATGCAAAAATATTAGATTTTATAGAAGATTATTGAATGCAAAGGTTAAAATGTACGGGTATTACATTTATAGTGTAACATTGATTCAAGAATAGGCGAGAAAGCTAATGCAGGAGAAAATAACTTGACGCTTTATGAATTTACTCTGCTGTGACAAGTATTCTGCTCTGAATATAGGTTGACAATCTTTTTTATAAATTGCATTACGAATAAATAGAATAACGTTTTATTTTATATAACAAATTGATACGTGCTTGTGGAACTGATATTGGGATCAGAAGTGTAGCACACAACAGATGGATACAGTTGTTGATTCCGTTGTTGAAATCATTTAGATTTAATTTAGTTGCAGAAATACAGCAAATCTCTATTCCTTTTCATTTAATTTCGAAGTAATATAATTTTAATTTAATTAAACTTTGTGTGCGCTTTTGTACAACAATATCTAGACTTAATTGTTAGTTTAAATGAGATATTTAATATCGAAAATTGAAAGGTTGTAATAAACGACGATTTCCGTCGTGACATTCCGATTAAGGATGAGAAACAAGTGCAAATGCATCGAAAGATCCGCGTTAATCCGGCAGAAATGGGACATCCTGTATAAAAGAAACCATTCAGTTTTAACACCCTGGCAGTCCGCTAACCCAGACGGGAGTAAAGCCGGTGAGATAGCCTTTGAAAAAAAAGGCTGTCCGGAGGACAACGGCGCGTCGCGCTGCTCTCACGGCCGTGTAATTATTATCGATTCCATTACTGCGCCCGTAATACTCTCGACAAAATTACCGCAGTCGCCGTATCATATCGCAATCGTTACGACCGGCTCGCGTTTAATCAGCGCTTACGATGATATTACATGAGAGTGCGGCCCACGGTGTGAAATTATTATAAGCCGTGTGCCCGCTAAATATTCCGTGAGCGGCCGCTAATCGGCGTTAACCGAGTTAATAATAGGCGCATTCGATATGCGCGCCCAATTTATTCGTTGTTCGTTATCGAGGGAAGAAGAACGGTCGACGATGGTGATGACGATAAGAAGGAGGATAAGATCATAGGGGTGGCTAAGAAATATAGAGCGCGTGCGCTGTAAAGAGAAAGAGAGAGGGAGGGTTGGCAGGCATTGTTTGCACATGTACGCAAGAGAGACGAGGCGACCAGGGGATGAGCGGGAGCGAATGAGTCGATGAGTGGAATACTTAATGAAATTGTGATGTTACTTCCCTGAAAGACACCTTGTAGAGGTCAACACACACGGATATATACACGAGCGAGCAGAGCGTAAAGTTCATCCCTGTATCACGAGAGCTACCACCATATATATTCCCTGTACGCATATCTGCGTGTGCGTGGTTTTGCGTATGTGAGCGTATGCATATGTATGTACATGTGTATAAACACGCGAGTCGGATGTCCTGCTACCTGCAATGGTGACACGCGTGCTCTTTCGCCATGGAAAAGCTTTTCGCAAAGCACCGAACGAGAGTTTTGTGAAAAGCGCAATTGACAGCGCCTTCCTATTAGTGGACGAGAAAATATCAGAGGAGGGGAAAAAAGCATCAGCGTACGTAGAATGGCAGAGAGACAGTATTGTGAGTCGGAGCGATAGAGACGCATCTGATAAAGTACTTATCCTTCTCTCTCTCTCTATTTTTTTTTTTTTGCATTAATCGGTTAAATTTCCATATACGTAAAGCTGATGCCGTAGAATCGTCGTGATATTCCATGAAAATCTGCTCGATCGTTCTTCTTGTTCTCTTTGAAAGACGAGAGTCCAGTTCATCTCTAGAATCGCCGATAAAAAGTGCGATTGAGTTTGGGTAAAATAGTTTATCCGTCTATGGAAAAAAGTCGGTTTTCTTCTTTCGTTCGAGGCATTTTTTACGGCAATAATTAAAATTATGAAAGGAACAGGAAGTTTACGCGACTTTATGCTTTGCCTGCAAACTTAAATTACAACTATGCACAGTATCCGAATATATCGTAGCTGTAATGAACGCGATCGGAAAAAATTTTGAAAAAAAGACGATAAAGTTCGCGGTAAAGTTTTCAAACTCGTTTCACATCAAATATATAAAACTTTCGCCGTGTAAAAAAAAAATTAACAATTCGTTAATTGAATAATTCACACTAGTCGCTTTAAATGTATATCAAATAAATCCATTTTATCGTCAGATAATGACAGGAGCAACTCAGTTTTTTGAAGGAGAATCGATCGTACAGGCCGCTAGATTGAACCGAAAATCAGTAATCGATTCGCGACTAAAGTTCGATCTTTACTATCGTTCGTCCCAGAGGCGCATCGTGATATGGAACAATGCTACGGTGTCTTGTAATTATGTTAAGTACGCCATCGCATAAGCCGTATAGTGCACCGACTATAGTGAACTATCACCGCATCCGATAGTTGGTTGCCACGAGATTCACCCTCGCAGACGTCGAGAGGAAGATGGGATGCGGGGGTGGAACGGGAAGGAGATAGGGAAGAGCATATTGCGCGAGCCGGCCTATAACGTAACGCTGTTACAGAGTAGCGCAACCGACCGCTCTTGTATGATCAGATGCTAACTAACAGTACTTTGGTAGCGCGCATGCTTAACGCATGGCACTATTGAGAGTATTTGCCGGCATCGCATCTCGTATGCCACAATTTAATTGCATTTGGACACAAGTTTTTCAGGCTCTCGCGAGCGCGCGTACCTATATTGACTCTCTAATACATGTATATACATGTATATATATATAATATTATGTAATACTAATTTATTTATAGATCATGATGTAGAATAATTCTCCGAGATAGATAAATCATATTTAAAAAAGAAAAATAGAAACTATAGAAATAGCGTATTTCTAAATATAAATTTTAATATTTTATTTCAAACCATTTTAATATATCTTTTTATGTTCTACAACTCATCTATTTACATATACGTATGTATATATATTTCTATGATTCTTTTTAAATATAATTTATCTATCTTGGAATTATTCTATAGATCTATGAAATAATAATAATTATTTAATATATTATTAATATTGTAGAAAAAATATGAGATTCTAATTGCAACAAAGAAAATATTTTGTATTTACATAATCAAGAGAGAGAATGCTTTATCATCAGTTATATTAACAATTAATTTTGTAATTGTAATTTTTCTCATGGATCAAAATTATTTTCTTGAAATTTTTCATTATGTACATACATTAGAAGCATGCTGATACCCTTTCGAAAATTTGTAACTCGTGTGCAGCTATGGTCACATGTACCAGAGGTAGTCGGAAAGCGTTGTAGCGAGAGTGACGATAGGGAGATCGAGAGCGAGTGCGAGAGAGAAGGTCAACAGGAGGAGAGTACCGTTGATGGTTGACGTATCTGTATGCCGCAGTGACGGCAGACAAGCACGTATATCAAATAATTAGATTTCGGCCTGAAACGTCAATAACCATGTCAAACCATTACCCGTGCGAGACCCCGTCGACCGGTTCAGTGCTGGTTGGTCGGTCGACCGACGACCGGCCAGGAAGAGCCGCATGCCTGTCTGACTGCTAGACTGCTGCCTCTCCTGCCTAGATAGCTGGCTGGCTGACTGGCTGGCTGGTTGGCTGGCTGGCTGCTCGCGAATTTAACCGAGTTAGCAAACAACTCATTTAACGAAATTAGGGCCCCGAGCGTCGCTTAAAATCGGAGAAATAAAATTACGCTGCGAAGCGACGGAGAGGGTGACCGGCACCAGCAAACAGGAAGGAAAGGGAGACGTCCGCTTCGCGTTGAGACTTCGCTATGTTGCTTGCTGTTACTGCTGACGCGCTGGTCACGCTGGGCGAAAGGAATTTTTTAATGAAAACTCGTTACTAGGCTAAACTCGTGGCTTCGCGCGCGGTCTCACGGCGAATCAGAAATATATAGCAATATGCGATAATTGCTTTTTACATGCTGCAGCTAGATACTCGTTGACTACGAACTTGTGTTAATAAATTTGGCACAATTTTCCAAAACCTTCTACGTTCTATTTCTGTAGACAGTGTTTTCGTACCTGTATAAATGCGGAATACAATTTGTGTGTACATAAAACATAAATTTATATATTCTATTATATAGAAAAAATATTTCTCTATATATAATATATTAAAAAATTGCCTTTATAAATATCAGCATAAAGAAAAATGAGAGAATTTCATCGTAACGAGGATAAAATCTACATCTTTTTTATTTCTATAATGACTTACAAGTTTTACCCCATAAAATATCTATAACATTCTCGATATTCTGGAAACAAGACTGCGGAAAACATCCTATATACGTGAAATGAGAAGGATAATTTTGATATACCGAACCTGAGAGAGACAACGAGAGAGAGAGAGAGAGTGTGCGTGTGTTTTGTGTGTTTGTATGCGAGTGTAAAGTGCGAAGGAAATGTCGTCGACGACGTCAGGCGTTGCCGTTCGGACGAAACAATGCACGTTGCGCGCCTTCCGTTCGAGATATGATTCGAGAGTGCCGTTTGCTCGACGTTTCATGCTGCTCGCGCGAGCGACACACGCGCGCGCACGCCGCAATCGCCCTTATTGTGCGCACGGGGTACATTGTACGCGAAGAGAGAGACGATATATATATAATATATATATATGTATATACATATATATATAGAGTAACAGGTTCAGCGAGTCGGTCTGGCTATCGCGGCTTTACTATCTGACAGCCTCTTCCCTCGTCTTCACCCTTCATTCTAACGTCATTGTCCCTCGCCTTCAACATCCCCTTCCTCATTCGCAGCGACTCGCGGCATGCCGCGAATTCAGGAAGTGACGACACTTTGCTACCTTTTTAACCGACTATTGTTGTCTCTCGGTTACCGGTGAAAAGTGGAACAGGTGGAACAGAATATCTAAAAGAATCGAATTATGTATTGAAGGGAGACAGAGATGTATTATTTAAATATTCCATTTTCAATGGATCCTTCTTGCGTAGTGTATATATTCGCGTGTACGAAGAAAATTCAATTGTGAATTTAATCGGTGTCGTTCTCTCCGACATATTCAATTTCTACGAATGGTTTTGTCACTCCTGAAAATTGAGTCGGCGATGTCATTCGATCGAATTGACTGGTCCCGTGTCATAAAATAGATATTGAAAGATAGAGATTGCTGTTTGTTTCAAATTTATTTAATTACATTCGGCCACGGTATAAAATGAATATACAAACACGAAAGTCGAATGTACAAAAGAAATAATTTCCAAGACGAGCTCGAGTGAATTTTCCTGATTTAAACCTCCATAGAAAAAAAAAATGGTACCTCTCTTTTTTCTCTTTCTTTTTTTTTTCATACAGCTTTGACGAGCTTGCAAAGCGCGTGAACGTGTTTCACTCGCCGGTTTTTGAACTACGTGAATCGATAAATTCGTAATCTCATCTCGCGATCCTATTAGCCGGTGCGCTAAAGAGAACTCGCCGTCGTATGGCGGCGAGCAATAAGAGTTTGCGCCGGCCGAAATCGAGTTATTTACCTGATTGCGAGTTTTGTGAAAAATCGTAATGAACTTGGGTCGCGAGTGGATCCCTCAACTTTCGCAATTTAAACGTCGAGCTCGGTCGGATAATTGCGCAGGTCGCGGAAGCACGAGGTCGCGCCACGCGGAATTAATACTCCCGGCGCTCCTAAATCCGTACGGGATCATTGTGCGCGATTTTATCGTGCGCGCGAGATCTCTCGCCTTTGAACTGAAAAGGTGTTGGCGTTTTCTGCGAGCGAGAACGTCCCGGACTTTTCGCCGATGTAAGATCTTCTTTTTTCCTCTGCCGGCCTCTTC
Organism: Prenolepis imparis; assembly: GCF_030444845.1. Classification (NCBI taxonomy): domain Eukaryota; kingdom Metazoa; phylum Arthropoda; class Insecta; order Hymenoptera; family Formicidae; genus Prenolepis; species Prenolepis imparis. The sequence continues at coordinate 6,731,005 of NW_028141167.1, forward strand.
GCCAAAATTTAATTACCAAATCGCGAGATGGCGTTTGCCCGCGACGAGAAATATATATTTGCATAGGCATTTATTAATTTCCTGACTTTGCAATCTTTATCTTTCTTGTTCCTCGCGCGGTATCCCGTATTAATATCCTGCCTTGCCATTGTCTTTGGATTTACGGCTAAGCTTCCCGTCCTGCGCCTCTTATTCAATTAAACTTTGCGAAACAAACGGTAATGAATTTAGATATTCCGAGATGCGTTCAACTCTTGTAGAAAAAGATACGTCTTCCATCTTCTCTTGTCGCGCTCGACTCGCGAGAGACTCCTTTTCGAGTTCACCGACACTATATAAGGGAATAAGCCCCGGTATTAAGTTGACCGCAGTAGTATAAATCATTCTCTAGACAGACTCCTTATAGCGTATTCCACTTTAAGTAGTAACCACCGATCATATAGTCAGACTACTTTGCTTTATCGCGTATCTATAGATCGGTTGAAACAACACATCAGACATTTAATTATTAATATATGTTATAAATATATGAAATAAATTTTAATATGTTTTAATAAGATAGAGTGAAATTATTAATTAATTATTAATATATAAGTTAACAATAAGATAAATATTAATATGTTTTTAATAATATCAAATAAAATAAAAAAGAGAGGCACACACACAGAAAATAACTGTTAATAATTGATATTTCAGATCACAGAGAGATCGAAGGGGTTGATACTTCCATGTGTCGCAGTTGTTCGAATGCAAAGGTTGGAATCGGGCACGATCGCCAGCAATGATCCTCCAAGTAAGTCAAACGAGTTATCTAACGGCAATAAAGGCACGTACCATACAGTGCGATGGGCGGTTCTCGTTGTCGCTGATAGTAGCAACTTCCTATCGGCTTTTCAGACGATTGCTACCATACTCGCGCTCGCTGATCGACTCTATAGATAAGCAAACAGCCGAAGGCGCGATACGTTATATTGTCGATTCTTGCATATCTACGTGCCGTTTCCGTATGTCGCTCGATCAATGTGACCCGCTTTTTTGTTTCTCGCTCTCAGGAAGCGACTGTTCTCTTTCTCTCTCCCTTCCTCCTCTATCTTTTTGCGCGAAGCGAAATATAGACAAAAGATGACGTCTTTCCGTGTGGAAAGTAATTCAACGTTCAGCGTGTCGGAAAATGAGCAAGGGTTCTGACGGATTTCGCGGATCGCGGCTTTGGCGACGGGGAGACCCTTGCACGTGGAACAATTTCCACTTAACGTCCCATGCCACCATCGCGTAGTCGCAGCCATATACATCTAATACGGCGGAATGGCGCGCTATTACGTTGTGTTTAGTGTTAATCCTGATAAACGTTAGAATTAGGCCGCGTAATGCGCGCGTATAAAGCTCAAACGCTGCGTTAAAACAGCTTATATAATAGCGATGCGATATTGGAACTCGTACAGAAATTTAGTTTGACGGATTAAAATGAAAATTTCTGCGATATATAAATAAAAATTAATATATTTTTAATTGTACATCTTTTTTATAAATATAAATTCTCCCTAATATTTATATTGAGATTCTCCCTAAGATTATATAAGATTCTCCCTAATATTTATATTAAAAAAAACGAGAATATAATAAATTTTATTACATATATATATATAGCTAGAATTTATTTAGAAATAAATTTATAAATTTCTCTTGTATCGCTTTTTCTTTTTCTTTTATCTTTATTGGTAGAATTTTAGTGTACGACAAGGAGATATCGTAGAATTTTTGAGCACGTCTACGTATATGAAAAGTTTCCTTTGATCCTCCGTGTGACACATATATGTTGTACTTGCGACGTAGGGACATCATATTTTCTTGTTAAATTATGACGAAAATCTTATATGTGTCAAATTGAGATAAAATCTTGAAACAAAATGCTTATTTAAAAAGTTTACTCATGTATGCATCAATTTATTTATTTATTTTTATTATTATATATTTTTGTATTCTTTTACATTATACATTTATATATAAATGTAATAATGTATATATATACACATATTTTTATTATATATATAATGTGAATATCTATATTATTTTTCGTGCGAGTAAAAACATACGTGTAACACGGATTTTTTTATCTATGAATTTGTACATGATAATCAATCTCTCACCTACTTGCTGATAGATTCCAAATTCAGTGTTATTTCCGTCTCTCTAAAAGTACCGTGCCTATTGTATTCATACACTGGGCACGAAGATTGAAGGCAGGGAAAGGAATACCCGGTGAAAACGAGGCAGGAAACGAGAGAAGACGAATAAATTTGCGGCAAACCGTCCCCTCAAAACGCGGCATGCAAATGGCTCCTGGGGCAATTTCAAATTTTACGATTCTAAAAGTCGTAGGTGCGACATTCCCTCCTGCTACTTTTACCTCCGTGAAAGTTACCCCTGCGGCTTTCCACCCGTTCTCCCTATCGGCGAGAATCGTATTCACCCCACCCGTTAAAATGTCTCGCTAAAAAGTTCTCATTCACGGAAATTGTTCTCTGCGCAATGCGTCCAAAAGAGGATATTCCCGTCACGTTCGCTCAATTATTATATCTAAACGAAAGCGCGCGAATCCCATCGCCGACTTTCTCCGGAACCATTCAGGTTGGAATACTGCGAAAAGAGCTCATTAAATGCCCTTTGGGGAAGTGTTCCTAGATGCGACCATTTCGTGCGATGCTACTTTTACAGGATTCAACTGAATTGGTAGATGATATTTTATTCTAAATCATATAAAACTGATTTTACATTATAAATATTAAAATTATTAATTATATTAAAATAAATTATATATTTAATAAGTTATATAAAACGTAACTTGTAAAATAAAAAATATGTATACAAGGCCTAATCAATAAATTTTTACTGTTAATTGATATAAACTCTTTAAAATACTATACATATTTTTTTAAAGTTGAATTAAAAATAAAATATAGATACGCTTGGGATAAACTGTTTGGAATGTAAAAACATAGGTATTTCTAAGAATTCGCTGTGTCCATCGATCTTCGTTAATCCGTGTCGTTACGTTTTTAAGCGGAAGAGGACGAAAGGTTATCCTCAAACGGTCGAGAAATGAATTCTGGTGCGATGCGCTTTTCCTTTCAGCGTTTTAACGAAATTTTAAGTATATCCGCGGCCCAAGGTCGATTTCCATTTCCGGCATCTCGCGCAGCATCCCTCCCAATTAAAGAGCCCGCCGAAGTTTCTTGTGCTGCGAGCACCAATTTCCTCGCGCATCTCGCCAAAGACTGGATGCGCAATTCTCGCCAATCTAAGTTCGCGACGACTTTAATTATGCGTAGGCTACATCGAGCATCCGGAACAACGGGACGAAAGAAAAAGAGAGATAGAGAGATTGTAGAAGGAGGAAAAGGGTGAATACAGCCACGCTAAATTTAGAACGTTCTCTCGCGACATTAAGAGCAGATAATATCGAGCGACATTCTTTTGATCGGTGAATTTCTTTCGCATTAAATCCCTTGCCAATCGCACGTTCCGTCTTATTATCGAGCCATGGAACAATCACGTATTTCTCTTGCCTCGATATTGATAACTCCTCGTATTTTTTGCTCCTAATCTATTGTGCCGCGTTACAATAGACATCAGTAGAACATTTCCAATCTGAGCTATTATCTCTTTGTTCCTTGTTATCCGCGAAGATACTACCAGAGTGAAACCTCAATTCGTTCTCGAGGTTCTCGAGGAATCGATCTCTCCGAACAATCTATTCACTACACATGACGTTAAATCACGTTTATTAATGATAACACGCGATTATAAATTATAAATAAAGATTTTCCCTCTTCCACTAAAAGGTTTAACAGTATAAATGTCATTATTTTGCGTTGATAACGTCATCAGTAACAATATGCAACGTTGTCGATGAAATTATTTCTACCTTCACATTCAATTTATCTCTCACACAGAGCTTCTATCTAAAACCACTAAACGAATCTTTTCTATAGCCCTTTTTCGCATTTAACGATAACCACCAATAACACTGCTCTGATAACGTCGCCAACGACAACATATCTTTTCACCGCAATCCCTACTAACGGTCGCAATTTAAAACCGTTAAACGCGCACAAACGAATCTTTCTTTATGATCGTGAAATTTATATGATTGCGCTCGATTTTCGCTTTGCACCTATAGGAGCGCTTTCGTTTCACTCGCTAACTGAAATATTGCGCCGATAACGAGGACATACGCACGACTTTATGGGAGTTAGAGCACGGAAAGAGAGACACGGAAACTATCGATATTTCGCATATATATAGGGTAATGTAAAAAAAAGATATTCACGAATATAGAATAACACATACAATTAACAAAAAAATGCCAAGATAACATAACTTCGCAAAAATCACTTTCGAAATCTGATTAAAAATTTATTTTTAGAAGCCAATATTATAATATATGAGCAAACTGAGATTGAAATGATTTAATAAAAATTCGTTATTGATAAGCGTTGCCGAATATAAAACTGATGTATTGTAATTTGTATCTAATTGGCTTTCACAAGTCAAAAATAAAAATCACGTGTATTTCTGTCAAAGTTAATTCGCCAACTTGTAACTGAATATATTTTTCGTCCACTTTTGTGAATATTGCACTCTCTAGATTTTTTCGGTCCTTTTTTGCGATCACCCTATACATTGTTCATCGTGCCGGGATCCATTCCGTCCAAGTGGCGAGCACGTACGTGTAATCTCGCCGCATACACGCGCGATTCCGCGCCAGATATCAGGGAGCACGACCGGAGAGCTTACGAGGGATCAATGGTCGTTCAATGGCGTTTTATCCGACCGGGGTTTAAGCGTTAATTTTTGCGAATGAACTGGGTGACCGAGCCGCGAGCGCGGCTTTGGCAGGCGTGCGTGCGCGACATTTATCGAATTTACAACTTTCCGGGGTGCCGCGCGAATTTATCGATGGGATTTGACGGAATTTCGCGAACGGTGTCGTACGTTTCGTGTAGCTCGCGTCACGAGTTGTGCGAGATTTCGAGACAATAAAATATTTTATTTTATATCTCAAGATAATAATTTTTTAAAGATGCATACGGTGTTATTTATATTTTTTTTCGATAAATGCAAGCTATAAACATGCAGCAGCAATTTAATTAAAACAAGATGTAAATAATGAATTAAACAAGGAATTATTTAATCAAGTAAACTAAGGTTTATATATATATATATATTTTCAATTAAATATTATCATAGTCTCTCCAGTTTGCAGAAATAGTCTATCGAATTTTAAAATCATAGTAAAAAGTGATACAAAGATAATTTTCCATTAAATTGGGCAAAACTTTGTGTTACTTTGTCATTAAACTTTAAGAATTTAAGAGTTATAATGAGATAGATCGGGGTGATTCGCTCTTCCTTCTCAAAGACGGTTATAAGTGACCAGCGTTAACATTAATAGTGTTCTGTTTTAGATTTGAATATTTCAAAGACTCGTGAATATTTACTTAATGGTGTTATCACGAGCATAAATATGGTTTTAGCTCGCGGATTATTCACGCATAAATTATATGCGCGACGATAACGCGAATAATTATTTAATTTAGTTCTCGCGGTTAACTTTAGACGCGCAAGAGCTCTTCTTTTTTTCATGGCTTTTTAGTTTTAATTTGTATTCCTTTATGTAAATTACGTGAACGTTGATCTCGCGCTTATCTTACATTATTATGTTTGCTGCGAATTAATTATATCTTTCGTCTTCCGCGACAGAAGGTATCTTATTTTTGCTGAAACATTTTATTCTATTTTTTTAGAAATAAATTCTTTCTCTCTCCTCTCTCGAGAGGATATTCTCTTACGTAAATTTTCGAAAATTAGCAATGATTGAAAAATGTTTCTCTTCTTGCTTCGATAAATATATGTGGCGAATCTGCATCTCTCCAGTTGACCATTGTGCTTAACGGGTGACGCAGGTAATTGCTTATGGCTCGATGGCCCAATTCATGCTTAATGATCCATCGTTTCGGTTGGATCGCGAAATTGGATACGAGCGATAATGATACCATTGCGCGAAACGCTCGATAGACAACGCGAACGATAGACAAAAGAGTGAGTCCGAGTAACGTAACAATACGCAAATGACAATTCGACAAATTATATATGCGTATTTCGAGTCTGCCAACCGTGTCAATTCGTGCGATTCAATAGCGATTTTTCGCCTTATCAGAATCAATCGCACGTATCAGATAGTATCGATATTGCATAAATAATAATTTTAATAATTCGTGATTTATTATTACAGTTTCAAGTAAGTTCGAGAAAAAAGAGGAATTTTTATTTTAATTGACTAGTCTCATGATTCGGACAACTATTTTTTTTATCTCGAGTAGTTATTTACATAAGTAATCGACGGTTATTACCGTATGCGCAAAGATTCTTTTTAGATTAACTTTATTTATTTTGGATGTTAAAGATTAATAAAATGCACGAAACCAAAATGCTTTTCGTTAAAATTTGCGATTTAATATTCGTGAACGCAATCTCGAAATTGTATCGAAGAACTCCGCGATCTCCGCGGCGATTGTTCGAATGAGAGAAAGCCGAAGCTTCTCTCCACGAGAACGAGAAGGAAGAGAGTCTCTCGTCCCGTGTCTCACGAAGATGATCCCGACAAAACCGAAAGACAATCCGACTCGGCGGCTTAACAGCTGTCTGTCGGCTTAACCGGAGACGGGAGAAGAAGTTGGGAAAAAGCGATGGCAAAGATCACGGCAACTCGCGAACGGGTCAGGAGAGCTTAGTATGCATTGCGTGATAGCTCGCGTATATCCATTATATTACGCTTCTTCTCCTTCCTCTTTTCTTCGTCCTTCCTCTCGAACTATATTCAGCGGAAGAGATTTTCTGCCGGGTGGTTCCTCGCTATTACCCAGCCTCTCTCTCTCTCTCTCTCTCTCTCTCTCTCTCTCTCTCTCTCTCTCTCTCTCTCTCTCTCTCTCTCTCTCTCTCTCTCTCTCTCTCTCTCTCTCTCTCTCTCTCTCTCTCTCTCTCTCTCTCTCTCTTCTTGCTCTCTCATATATATCCTTTATATGCACGCGTTATATCAGACCGGGTATTTCGTGAATGCGATCCCCCGGCTTCACGTATATGTTGGCGAGCAATCGCGACGGTGAGAAAAGAAGAAAATAGGGTGAGGGAGGGGTATATAGGTGCGGAAGGGATAGGGATGCAGTGATCTATGCAACGACCACAATTTGCGCGATCATCTTCACGTGCACGCGCGTCGCTCGGACGTGATTTTGTCGTCGGGAGAGACGGGATTGAATTGCGCGGAGGGCGAACGTGCTAACGCGCACCTCCTTAACGCCTTAACGACGTACATACAGATTGTACGTTTCCCGAAAATCTTGCTTTATTCTATATATCGCGCGTTGTTATAATAGTACGCGCTTCATTTTTTTTTTTTTTTTACGGGGGGCATTCTATTTCAATTTCGGCTACAATCGCTTTCCTATATACGGAGGGAATTATTCCTCGTTTTTTTGTTCTCGTCTTAGAAGTAGGATTTGAGCTCGACGATTCATTTCAGTATCACTTAACGAGAGAATTCTGGCGTTAAGAATTTAAAATCGACTTCAAATGTCTCTATACTGTACATGGAAAATACTGCGGAACGTGATGAAGCTGTATCAGAGTAGAAAGAGACTTTAAGATTATGCAATCTCTGCAGGAAAATTACCAACGAATAATCCGACGGCACATTGAAATTAAATTAAATTTCTCATTTCTCTTATACTAAATGGTTCAGTAATTATTTTTATTCTAATGGAAAGAGATATCTCTGTTGACTGGTTAATTGTCGTTTGCTATATTTTCTTATAAATTATGAAATTAAGTAGAAACAAAGTTATTGTATAATTGCTTACACAAATTATAATAGATTATTATTATTTACGCGGAATATTTATACACGGTTTTTCACGAATTTCTCACATACAGAAAAGGTGGACGCTGAAGATGCGTTACAAGCAAAACATAGCTGAAGGAAACGAAACGGCCGGTGAATAAAATAAAATTTTACAGGCGTTCGAAGGCTTTGCCTTTAATTTTATTGCCAGCTGTTTTCCGTGAAGCTCGCCATTGCCCATCAGAAGGAAATTTAATTTTTTACAAGGCTTAAGTGTTAGTATCGGCGATTTCACTCGCTTTTAAAACCATCGTTATAGTTATTGCGTGCGGTTGATATATTTTTGGAGTTTGTTGTTTTCAAATATCGTATCGTGGAGGATAGAATTGTCGCTAGCGCGCCTCTTTCGCGTCTTTATTTCAGACATTAAGCTATTAATGTAATTGTGATTACTCGTGAAACGATTATTGTTTGCCCGATGTCTACCTGAGATAAAAATTTAACAAAAAATTAATTACTTCACATATAGTAACGTTTTTTATATATATTTTTGCTTTTCTTAATATTGAAAAAGAAATCTGGCGAGTAATATAAATTAAGCAATATAAATCTTTTATTGTTTAAAATATTATTAATATAATAAATTATGTTTAATTTTCAATAGTATTATATTTGACTTTTATAAAAAAAGAATTTTATATATGATAAAAATTCTCTCTCTCTTTCTCCTCCCTCTCTCTCTCTCTCTCTCTCTTTCTCCAATATAAAAAGTTGAAACAAAACTTAATATGTATTGTTATCAAAAGATTTAAAAATACTGATAAAATTTTTTTTATTGCGTAATTTAAAGATTGGCATAATTTGATATAATTTTTTATGATCGAAAAAAAAAAATTGTTTAAATAGCAATTAGATTGCTTTAAAGT